>NC_141876.1:530040760-530343790 GCF_056163025.1 Triticum urartu
CGCGACTCTAGTAGCTAGCTTCGTGTTGTACGCCGAGTCCTCCACATGGGTCTTCGTATAACGAGTCTCAATCCAACCTATGTGGCGCTGGATGGAACCAACCCATGAGTCCTCATGTTGACCCAACACAACTAGAAATGATGTGCCCACCACACCACACACACAATCAGCCACTAATAAAATAAGCATATACAATAGTACAATGTTATACATGAAAGTTAATTGCATGGTGCATCCAAAAATATTTTTTCTGCATTGTGAATGTTTATATATTCTCCTAAAATATTAGTCACGGGAAAGAGAAATGACGGGCATATCTCTCCTTAGTGTCAGGACGAGATACGCGATATTTTACCTAGGTTCGGCCCCTCACGGTGGAGGTAAAAGCCTACATCCTGCTTCATTGATATTGATGATGATGATCACGGTTACAAGAGTGCTCTATCTCGAGAGCTATTGTCTAAACCTAACTTGTCCAACTTGTGGAACTTGTCAATCTTCTTGTCCCCTTTTGGGGAGCCCTGCCACTCCTTATATATGTTGGGGGCGGGTTACATGACTAGTCCTAGTTGGATTAGGACTAGTCTCTTTTCTATTACAAGACGGATAGCAATCCAGGTCTTATTCAAACTGTTTAAGTCGGCCTGCTGGGCCACCTCCCATGATGGGCCGCGGCCTACCTCCGTGAGGATACCCGTGTCCCATATCCACGATAGTAGCCCCCGAGCTTTCGGGTGACTCGAAGAGTCGGGCGGAAGGTCTTGATTTTGTTGATACTTTTGTCTTCCTTGAACGCGGAGCTTTTTTCCGGGTCGTTGACGTAATGGATGCCAAAATGTGGATGAAGAGATTGCCGGGCATGAAGCGTCGACGTTGATGTTGTCGGGTTGTCCTCCCAGGCTGGATTCTGTCTCCAAGCCAGGTCTTTCTGAATTTTTTCCAACCCCAATAGCATGTATATCATCTGTAGCCCCCGAGCGCCGGGTTTGTTTAGGCCTTTAACAACCCGGGGGTCTGTGAACTTGTGTTTTGGTAACGAACAAAGTCCGTTTTTTCACAAATTCTGGCTTGATAGCCCCCGAGGCTTGAGGCGACTCGAGGAGTCATCTTCAAGCTCTTTGTTCCTGAAATAAAACACATGAATGCATTACACCGTTCGTGATATATAAAACAAAATTAAATAATAATTTTGATGACTTTGTCAACTTGTGTTCAAGTTGTTAATCGTTCGACTCGACTAAGTAGGCTTTGTGTGGACTTTTTTCATGGAATATGATATGTTCAAGGTCGACAAAGTCCATGATAGGCATCAGAGTCGATTGACAATACCGTACCCACTACTTGGTCGATTACGAGTTGCATCTGACTTAGTAAAGAACGAACGTAAAATTATTTCGCTGATATGTAAGGCACCCATGTTTGAACTGTGCATCGTGGCAAATAGTCCTCTTTGGTAACCTTACGACTCAACCTTATGAGAAGAAACGATAACCCCCGAGATTAACTCAAAGGTGCCGGATATATTTAATTGACTGGGATAAAAATGAAATTTAAATATAAAAGCGACTTAGCTTGTGTTTATGATGTGGTATGAGCCAGCGGACCGTTGGGGTCGACGAGGCAGTGAAAATGGCAGGCTGACGAAGGCAACTTGACGGAGACAAAATCACAGTGGCCTAGATGTGTGGCGATTCATGACAGAAGCCGTGAGCATCAGTGGAGTTTTCCTGGGCTCATGCTTTCTGCTCTTACTTGCACCTTCAATCAAGGTAATGGGCCTCCTCAATAATATCAACTTCAGATCTCCAGTACTCATCATGTTGAACGTAAGTTATCCTTTGTTTAAGGGTCAAGTCCTTTTGAGGTTTTCTTTGAGGCCTCATTCTGTATGATTCCCTTTTTTTCATCCTGAAGTGCTTGTAATTCATTAACAGCTCACATAGCGCTCCCTTCCACGTGGTGGATCAGCATCTCAGAGTGTCCCTTGGGCTGGAGCTACCTCACAAATTGAACATGTTGTTCTTTTTGCTGCAGTCCAGCGCACTTGAAAACCTATGAGAACAAGCAGAGATGAACCACGGCAGCGGGCGGGCGGCTCGCGGCAGGTCCGGCGCAGTAAGCTGGAGGCCAGAACCAGCGGGCGGCCGGGTCGTGCAATGTCGGTGAAGCTGAAGATGCGAGCCGGCGGAGGGCGGGTTAAGATAGCACGCAGGTAGAAGCGATCGGCGTCTTTGAGACAGGTAGACCGCGGCGCTCAGTGGCACCGGCGGTTTTGACATAGAGTCAATGGCGACTTCAAGTGAGGCCGTTGCGGACGTAACGACGGCGATCGGCGGCTCGGCGCGAAGCCGAGCGAGGGGCGGCCTGAGAATGGCGGTGGCTTATGGCGACAAGGCCGGCTGAAGTGCGGCCATTGGAGGCGATTTGAAAGCCACGGGGGCGACTTGCCGGCGAGGCGACCATGGTTGGTTGATGCAGAACATCGGTAGTTTGTAGATGAGGCTGCAGCAGCGAGGTGGCATTAACCAGCCGCTACGGCAGAGCAAGATAGGTCGCGTAGGTGGAGGCTGCTTTGACGCGCCGGCAAACCCGCGGCGGGCCCGCGACTATCGTGGCAGAGGCAGCCGCAGGGTTTTCGCAGCAGAGACATCCGAGTCAGAACTGGAGGCAGGCCACTTGGAACAGAGGCCAAGGCGGAGTCCTTGTCTGCCCTCTCCCTGCTGCCTAGTTGTGGCCGATCTAGTGAATTCCCATCCACAGCTTCCTGCGGATCGTGCACCCCCTTCTCTTTTTTTATTAAACAAACGGGTGGCTGCGTCGTTCCTTGATCCTCTGTTGAATCCGACGAGTGGTGCGCTAGGCTTTATGTCTAGACACGTCTTTGTTGCTGCAACTTTGACAAGTGGCCCAATATTGCACAAAAATTACTCTCGTCTCGGTCTCGGCGGATCTTCACGGTGCATGCGATGGCCGCTTAACACGCAACCCTAAAAACTTCTCGGTCTTAATTTCGTACCCGCTGTTCCGACTGCTTGTCGAGGACGTAAATCTTTCTGCACCGGTTCTTCGTCATCCGGCACGTTGCGAGCTTCTCGATCCCCACCGTGCGCGAGCCCCACGGTGGGCGCCAACTGTAGTGGAATTGTCACGGCAGATGTCCTTAGTGTCAGGACTTAGTCGCGAGGCCAACGCATCTATGTGGTAGCTTGAGAGGGTTGAGCGGGACGAGATACGCGATATTTTACCCAGGTTCGGCCCCTCACGGTGGAGGTAAAAGCCTACATCCTGCTTCATTGATATTGATGATGATGATCACGGTTACAAGAGTGCTCTATGTCGAGAGCTATTGTCTAAACCTAACTTGTCCAACTTGTGAAACTTGTCAATCTTCTTGTCCCCTTTTGGGGAGCCCTGCCCCTCCTGGCAGTTGACGCCCACCGTGGGGCCAGCGCACGGTGGATTCGAGTTCTTGAAGGGAAGCTTCGAAGGGCTCAAGGGATACGCAGTTGGCCGGATGACCAAGAGTCGTCGCGGCAAGATCTACATCGACGACGAAGGCTGGGGCCCCGACGCCGGTTCAATTGAGTATGGCTACTGGGTCCCCTTTGGCGGAATTCACGTCTTCATCAGCCGGATTGGTGAGCCGGGCCCTGAGCCGGACAGCTGCACCGACCTCGTCGAGACGGCTCAGCGTGCGAAACCCGCCCGAGCTCAACCCGTCGTGAAGCGTGCCTTTGTGGGTTGCATCCATGGAGGTGAACTTTCTGAAGGATCTGAAGGTGATGGTGAGCCGGCCGTCCTCTCTGGCGATGATTCATCCGCCGGCT
Organism: Triticum urartu; assembly: GCF_056163025.1. NCBI lineage: Eukaryota > Viridiplantae > Streptophyta > Magnoliopsida > Poales > Poaceae > Triticum > Triticum urartu. Next base: position 530,044,588 of record NC_141876.1, read on the forward strand.
CAACAGATTTGCTGTATCAAGTTCAAGATGGCGTGCTTGGGGCTGTTCCGATGGCAACACTATTTCGGACCTCTCAGAGTCGCCAAACCGGGCAGGAGTCTTCATGGCTGGTACTCAACCCGGCCAAAATTCTACGGCTTCAGCGGCGATAACGTCCAGGCTAGGAGCAGCCGGGGCAGGAGGCCCTGTGCGCTCACTGGCTCAGGTGCTGATGGATCTCATGGATAAGCTTACGGCTTTGTTAACTGTTACAGTCATCCCTGCGAACCAATCTGAGCATGAGGCTGAGGTGGCACAGGTTCGCGATGAGATCGCCCGGGTCAAAGAAACCTTAGCAGCTGAGGACGCTAGATTAGCAGCAGAGCGGGCGGCTTTGGATGTACGGGCGCAGCAACTTCAGGCAGAGGCCTTGCAGCTCACGTTGAGCCTGAACGCATCTAATGAGGTAATGAGGAGGAGACATCAGAAAACTCAGTCCCGTTTACCTCAGAATTATGATCCTCGGAATCTCTTTGCTACACCCGGGGCCGGCCCAAGTAACCCGCCAGGTGCGAATCAGCTTATTATATTCGGAGCGAGAGGTCCAGTCCGGCCTCAGGGGATGGCACCGCCTCACGGCAATATGGCACCGCCCAATTATGTACCAATACCGCAGGGTCACTTCTCCAGCCCCATGGAGAACTTAATCGCAGCATCAGCACGTTTGGCGGCTCTCCCGGTAGATGGGGATGATCCGACAGCGGTGGAAACCCAGAAGATCAGAGAACTTGTCCAAACAGCCCTGGCTCAGCAAGAAACCTACTCCTACAGCCGGGATAGGATTCACTCGACTCCTCCACCCTGGTTAGCTCCGCCTCGTCAAAATCGAAGCCCGAGTTACAGTAGACACATGGAGTCAGAGGCCTTGTCAAGTAACGCTCAGCGCCGGAACCAGCCCGGCGGGTATAACCCGGTTCAGGATCGGATACGTCAGGAGGATGAGCGGGCGGCTCAGCTGGCGGCTCAGCTAGCAGCCCAACAGAACTCACCGGATTACCTGACGACTTCCGTTGAAGCGGGGGTTGCTACTAGAACCAGAGGAGTTCCTTGTCTTGTACCGGCTCTACGTAATGTACGTCTGCCCAAGGATTTCAAGGGGCCTCGGAAGGTGCCGAATTATACGGCCGATTTACAGCCTGGGGCATGGATTGAAAGTTATGAGATGGCTATGGAGCTGCTAGAGGTTAGTGATGAAGCGATGGCTAAATATTTCACCATGATGCTGGACGGAACGGCCCGTTCTTGGTTAAAGGGTTTGCCACCCAACTCCATTAGTTCATGGGCGGAGCTAAAAGCCCGTTTCATCCAGAACTTCAAAGATACTTGCAAGCAGTCTATGTCAATTGTGGATCTGACAAATTGTAAGCAGGAAGAAGGTGAATCTACGACTCATTGGGTGCTCCGGGTCAAGGATATAATACATTCATCTGACAAGATGGATGCCGGCTCAGCAGTTCTCATGCTGGAGAAGAATTGCCGCTTTGAGCCTCTGAGACAGAAGCTGGGGCGCCTTAAGCGTGATTGCAACGATATGGGGACGCTGATGGCGGCTTTAGTCAAGTATGCCGATTCTGATAGTACCAAGGATCCCGCATCTGACGAGGAAAAGACAGGGAAGGGAAAGAAGAACGGCAATGGAAAGGGTCAGCGGCATAACCCGGCGAGTCAAGGAGGCAATAAGCATAAGGCGGACAGTAACCTGGAATTTGTGGCCAATGCACAGGGTAACAATCAGAAGCGCAAAGGAAAGCCACCCCGGTTTGGTGGGTCAGGTCCGTCTCTCGAGCAACTACTTAATGAACCCTGCCCGAAACACGGCACCCGGGAATGACCAGCGACTCATTTATGGAAGGATTGCGTAATCATGAAAGCTTTCAAGAATTCTAACACATTTGATGGCAATCAAGGCCCAGGCGGCGGTTCAGGAGCCGGCGGCTTTCATGGCCCGGGCGGTGGTTCAGGATCCGGTTTATCTTGTTGTAGGCTTCAATTTACTCAATGGCACCCAAAGCTGTTAAACCTCCGATTACCTGCAACTGGGTCCCATCCATTGTTACGGAGAGCAAACTGTCAGAGTTTGTGAAGTCCGGCCATCTGCCCAAGAAGGACGTCATGTCTTATCGTGCTCCTGACCCGTCTGAAGAGAAACCTCAACCCAAGGAAGGGGAGGTGATCATTTTTACCGATCACATGAGCCGGGGATTTGCTCCTCCTGGTTCAAAATTCTTTAGAGACGTTTTGCACTTCTTTGACTTAAGACCTCAAGATATCGGGCCCAACTCCATGTCAAATATCTGCAACTTTCAAGTTTTCTGTGAGGTTTGGAGAAGAACCCAGCCTACTTCTGTTCAGGGAATTGTTCTATTTGAACCGGCAGAATGAACGGGCCAACGGGCCCAGTCTGGAGCTTGGTGTCATATCAATTCAAAGGCGGAGAGACTGCCTGTTCCCTTATGCTGAATTGCCGAGTCATCCAAAGGACTGGAACCAGACATGGTTCTACTGCCAAGATACTTCTCCGGCTGGCGAAAATCCACTGCCCGGCTTCCGCGCATTGCACCTTGAACCTACTCACCCGCTGCCGGATAAGTTGACAGCTATTGAACGCCTGCCACTCACCCCCAAAATCAAGAGGATTAAAGCTCTTTTAGGGAACGGCTTAGATGGCATTGACTTGGTCCGAGTCTGGATTGCTTGGAGAATAATTCCGTTAAGCCGCCGCCCCGGCTTAATGTGTAATTATTCAGGCGAGAAGGATGACCCTCAATGTCATAACCCTGACGACTTACCAGATGACGTAGTGGAAGCTACAACTCAGTCCTTGTTGAAAGAGGGCACAGTGAATAGTAACACCTTCGGCTTACTACCTTTTTGCCAGAAGAACCCGACCCCTGCAGTAAGTTTCCAGCCATCGGGTTATGTTTTATCATGTTAGGCTGTATTCTTACGCATAACCAGTTATAACCTTTTACAGGCAAATGATAGCTTCTGGAACACGCAATATGATCATGAGGCGGCCAAGAAAGCCAGGGTGGCCAAGAGAGCCGAAAAGAAAACCACCAAGCCCACCACCTCAAGGAAAAGGAAGCCAAGCGCCTCTGAGCTGTTTCAGCTTGATGATACTGATGATAATGAGGAAGAGGTAACCTTTGAATTTCCCTTTCTCCTTTATTTCTACCTTACTGATGCTCACCTTCTTTCAGGAAGACACGGGCAACAGCCAACCCGTCAAGGAAGAGGTAATTGTAATCTCCTCCGACTCCGAGCTTTAGCCGCGTCAGAAAATTCAAAGAGTAACCCGGAAAGTAAGATTTTCACATCCTTTGGCTTACCAAGATCCTGACTTTCTTTTGAAGCGACAGATTTATGAGAGCCGGAGGCAGACCCGGACCAACAAAGATGCGGAACTCGCCTCCGACTTACCTGATGTGACCAGGAAATGCCAGACTGAGGTTATCTCCGATTTACACCTTCTTTTTCCTTTGGCGGGTTTCATTTGTTAGCCTCTCAATTATTCTGACTCCAACTATCAGGATATTTCACCTTCCTCCGGTGAGTCTATGCAGTCCAACATGCCAGCCTTCAAAACTGCTCCCGGGTAATATAAACTTGTTGTACCTTATGCTTTATTTTACTCCTATTTGCTGTATTTAACCTGTCTACCTTTTCCACAGTGTGCAAGTAAAGCCCAGCAAAAGGGCAAAAAGGAATAAGCCGCCCCAAGAGCCGGTTGTGACTGAACCAGAGCTGGGCACAGCTGCTCCTGATGCCTCTGCTCACGAGCCGCCGCCTCAACCGTCTCATGATCTTCCTATATCTTCCTCTGACCCGCCTACTGAACAAACCTTCAACGATTCTGGTAACCCGGTGGCTCCTATCCCCGCCAAGGCAAATGATCAGGAAATTGAAATTCTCAAGACTCAGTTTGTTGAGCCGGCACAGCCGTCTGTACTTGCCAAGTGTTCTAAAGAGGAATTGGTGGAACGCCGGAAGGCCAAGCTGGACGTCGCTGACTATACTCATTTGAGTATTGGAGAGATTGTCTCCGGCTATATCAATCAAGTACAAAGCAGCCGTGACCTGGAAATTGACATGGTGAAGCAGATGCATCAAAAATCTAAGGTATGACTTATGCTAGCTTACTTTCAATCACACTTACTATACCAGCCCCCAAGTCTATTGCTTATGAATAAATATGCTGTAGACTTAGAAAAATTGTTAGAGCTACTTGCCCGGCTTAAAGAAAAAATAATTGAACCGGATGTAACACAATACCTTTAACTTGCGATATACATTAGCCCCCAAGTGCCAAAAATCTTTGCTTGCAAGGTATTTGGGACTTAATATTCAGGACCGGCTTAATAATTTAGAAAGCTTCGGTATACATTAGCCCCCAAGTGTAAAGTATCTTTGCTTGCAAAGTGCTTGGGACTTAATAGTACTTACCGTAACTTTTACTACTATCCGGTGCAATGCAGGCCACCATAAGTAAATATGAATCGAAGATTGCTGATTTGAAGAATCGCATGGCAACCCAGGAAAGTGAAATTGAAAAGGCCAACTTCAAATTTGAATTTAGCGTCTCTGAACAAGAGAAGTTGAAGCAAAATTTTGAATTGGAGAAGAAAATTTGGGCTGATGAAAAGGCCGCACTGGTGACCCGGGCCGAGACAGCAAAGGCATCGCTTGCGGAAGCAACGGCCGAACTGTTCGACTTAAAGCGCCAGATATCTCGAATGGTTTTAGCAATCTTCGGTGAGTGACTTACTCAAACCTTAAACACTACAAAACTCCTTGAATGACCATTTCAGTTGTCTCCTCTAACTCACCTTATGCTTAATAACGCAGGCCCCAGGAGCACAAATCTTAAGCAGAACATGGTGATCAAGCTGAAGGCGGTTTATACTCTGGTGGAACAACTCTACACCGGGTCACAACATGCTCTGGCCGTTGTGGCTTTATCAAACGATGTTCCTTATCTCCTGCAAGATGTGCTGAAGCGGCTTGCTGTGCTACCTCAGCGAATCCAAGAGTTAAGACGAGCATCTGCAAGAGCCGGAGCTATAGCCGCATTGAGCCGGGCCAAGGCGTGGCTTCTAGAACTAGACCCCGCTGATATTGCTGTTGGGTATCCAAGTTTAAAGGAAGATGGTACCGTGTTTAATAATAAAGATTTCACCGCCTGTGTGAAGGATATACGTCCGGTGGCTACTCTTATTGGGAACGATACTTACCTCACCAAGTGTCAGCCGGGTTATGACAAGGAGAATCGGAGAATCCCCATGCCGCATTACGACGATGTCAACTTGATCCCTCCAACCCGTAAGCACACCTTTGCTCCTGAAGTCGACCCAACCGGTTTAATAGATGATGAAGCTGAGTTTGAAGCCTTGAGTGGCATTGACTGGGCCTCATCATCCTTCCAGGACAAAGCAGCCGGCGGAGAGACGGAGAAGGATAACCCGGGGGCTTCAAGTCAACCCCAAGAGTAGCTTGTCAGGCGCCACCTGCTTATGTCATCGTAGAAAACAATGCATCATTTAGACTCGGGGAGTCTTGTAACAAAGTAGAAGATACCTTGAGTTTTGCTATGCCTTTGTGCATGCTTATGGCCCTTAATACTTTCATAAGCCGCCGCCATTATTCTCTTTGTAGTTTGTATGAATCTGTTATGTCCTTTGCAAAAAAATACCTTGCATTGCCCTATAGTGCTCACAGCTGTTTTTTTCCGGCTTATATAAACCAACCCCTGAGGGTAAACTTAACTCCTGAAAATTGGCACATATAAGTTCACCTGGTTCTTAACAACCTGATGTAACTAACATTAATTCTGGAAGATTGTAATGTATTCCATTGTATCTTCAAGAGGGTCACAAGATACCTAATGTTGGCACTTGTAAAATATGATGAACAAAACTCAAGGGTTTCTGATTCGAATACGATCAGTGACCCGTTCCAAAGGGGTTGAGCTAAGATTCAGATACGACCTGTTAGGCCCCAGTGGCTGTGGCGATGCCAATCAAGTGGGTATCGACAGCTATGTTCTCTTTGTTTCGAATACGACCTATGTTTGAACAGGAAGCCCCCAAGTGACCATAAGAGTTGTTTAATGACGCTGATTCGAATACGATCCACGTCAGACCCAAAAGGAGTTAAGCTATGATTCAGATATGATCAAGAAGCCCCCAAGTGGGTTTGGCAGTATGCCAATCAAGCGGGTATCGACAGCTATGTTCTCTTTGGTTCGAATATGACCTATGTTTGAACAGGAAGCCCCCAAGTGATCAACAGCTAGATTCAAATATGATCATAAGCCAGACCAAAGGAAAGCCGGATTCAGATATAATCCGCTTCTCCTTGGTTATCTCCACCACCTGACAAGGAAAACATATAAACCTTTTTGGGAGTGGAAAAAAGGACAGAGGTCCTGCTTTATTGCTTTATATAATATACATAGTATAAGTATATACACATTAGAGCCGACGGCTCAAGTATAATAAGGCCGAAGATGAGCGATATTCCACGGCCGACGGGTCTCCTCCTCCGACTTACGTGAGTCTTTATGCTCTCGAACATCGATAAGGTAGTATGATCCATTGTTCAGATTCTTGCTGACCACAAAGGGTCCTTCCCAAGGAGGGGATAGTTTGTGCATGTTAGATTGATCCTGGATGAGTCGGAGCACTAAGTCGCCTTCCTGAAAGGTTCTGGACTTAACCCGGCGGCTGTGGTAGCGACGCATGTCTTGCTGGTAAATCGTCGAGCGGGCTATTGCCAAGTCTCGCTCTTCATCCAACAAGTCAAGTGCATCTTGCCGAGCTTTTTCAATGTCTTCCTCAACATAAGCCGCCACACGGGGTGAATCGTGACGGATGTCACTTGGCAGGACCGCCTCTGCTCCATACACCATAAAGAAAGGCGTGTAACCCGTAGATCTGTTAGGTGTAGTATTGATGCTCCAGAGTACAGAAGGTAACTCCTCCACCCAACAACCCGGCGTCCGCTGTAAAGGGACCAAGAGCTGAGGCTTGATACCCTTCAAGATTTCTTGATTAGCTTGTTCTGCTTGACCATTTGATTGAGGGTGAGCTACAGCTGAAATGTCAAGTCGGATATGCTCTTGTCGACAGAACTCTTCCATAGCTCCTTTGGAAAGGTTAGTACCATTATCAGTTATGATGCTATGTGGAAAACCAAAGCGAAAAATCACCTTTTTCATAAATTGGACTGCTGTGGCTGCATCACACTTACTGACTGGCTCCGCCTCCACCCATGTTGGTGTCAAAACCGGCGGATCTCAGGTAGGGGGCCCCGAACTATGCGTCGAGGCCGGATGGTAACAGGAGACAGGGGACACTTTGTTTTACCCAGGTTCGGGCCCTCTCGATGGAGGTAATACCCTACTCCTGCTTGATTAATATTGATGATATGGGTAGTACAAGAGTATATCTACCACGAGATCAAGGAGGCTAAACCCTAGAAGCTAGCCTATAGTATGATTGTTGTATATGGAGTTGATTGCCTACGGACTACAACCCTCCGGTTTATATAGACACCGGATAGGGTTAGGGTTACACAGAGTCGGTTACAATGGTAGGAGATCTTGAATATCGCATCGCCAAGCTTGCCTTCCACGCCAAGGAAAGTCCCATCCGGACACGGGACGAAGTCTTCAATCTTGTATCTTCATAGTCCAGGAGTCCGGCCGAAGGTATAGTCCGGCTACCCGAACACCCCCTAATCCGGGACTCCCTCAGTAGCCCCTGAACCAGGCTTCAATGACGACGAGTCCGGCGCGCAGATTGTCTTCGGCATTGCAAGGCGGGTTCCTCCTCCAAGTCCTTCATAGAAGATTTGTAAACACCAAGAGTAGTGTCCGGTTCTGCAAAATAAGTTTCCACATATTGCCATAGAGAGAATAATATTAGCACAAATCAAATCTGCTGAGGTATTCCGCAGTGCGCTATCACACTATGGCCAAGTCCTTTACTCGAATCGCTTTCACTTTTCCACCTCAGCATGTTTTGTGAGGCGGTTTCCTTGGCACGTCTTGTCAAAGCAGAGATCTTGTGCCCCCCCTTTACGGGATTCTCATCAATACGGACGTGGGTAACCCAATCATGCCCGTTAGCATGTTTTCTCGATTATAGGCGAGTCCCAAACGGTTATGGGGAGGGCTCCTGGTATTCGACCTCTTATAAAGAGACCAAGGCCTTACTCCTTTTTCCAATCTCAAACGAGTTCGCCCGTCGCCTTGAGTTCCAACACCCTAGGCCTCAGATTCCAGGCGCTTCGGAGCTTTGACAATGTCCGGTTCCGACCTTCAAGGCCGATGGATGCCGTGACGGAGGAGGACGTGCTAAAGTTGAGAGAGGCTAAGTTCTTGACCGCCAAAATTCTGCATAGGTTGCCTACTCAAGGGCAGGCCATTCCCAATCCCCAGCCTGGTGAGAGCGTAGTGTTCATGTCTCACTTCCTTCGGGGGTTAGGCTTCCCGATGGATCCCTTCGTGAGGGGGCTGCTATTTTATTACGGGCTAGAATTTCATGACTTAGCTCCGGAGTCCATCCTCCACATTTCCTCATTCATCGTTGTGTGCGAAGCATTCCTCTGCGTTACTCCTCACTTCGGATTATGGCTCAAGACTTTTGGAGTGGAGCCGAAGATGATCGAGGGACGGCACGCAGAGTGCGGAGGTGTTGTCATAAGTAAGAATGCTGATGCTCCATGGCCCGAGGGCTCCTTTCAAGAGGAGCTCGGCTTGTGGCAACGAGAATGGTTCTATATCACCGCTCCCAGGAGCGCCAAGTGGGCGGCGCCTCCTGCCTTTCGCTCGGGTCCCCCATCACGGCTAGCGTCATGGGTCAACAAAGGATTAGATTGGGGTTTGCCCAAAGACGTGCCCCTGTTACAGGGCCGAATCAAGGATCTCTTGGAAGGAGACCTTAGCTTGGTCAAGGTGACACAGGTCATGCTGATTCGCCGAATATTGCCCAGCAAACGTCGCCCCCTTCGCCTGTGGGAGTTTAATCCAGAGGGACCGCGAGTTCTCCAGAATTTTATGGGCGCAACGCCCGCGGAGATGTATAGACTGTTCTTCGGATCACAAGAGATGTGTCCGGATTTAACCGAGGACGCAGGCCTAAGCTGCAATCGCCCGGATTCTCAAGTAAGCAACCTTGTGCCCAGACCTTCTATTCGTATAATTGTCATAAACTTGCCCCTAAAAGAGCCGTCCTTTTAAACAGGAGTGGATAGCGAAGGCAAAGCTGATCAGATGTCTGGCTCCCCTTCCTGAAACCAGGCCGGATCCCGTGCTAGTCAGGATGCTGGAGATAATGCCTTTGGAGGGGGAGGACAAGGAATCTATGGCCTCCTCGAAGGAGGCTGCTCCGAAGGGAGGAACCGACAATTCCTCTCCTAAGGGGAAGAAGAGAGCCCCTCTGACGACCCGGAAACCATGGTCTTGAAACGGGGGAGAAAATCCTCGTCAGAGGGTCCGACGCCGGGGAGTTCCTCGGCCGAACTACGCCCTCAAGGGGATCAGCCCTCCAGCGAGCCGTAAGTGGAGAAAAGATTTTCCTTTTGAGGGATGAGGGAAGTCCTTGATTTATATCTGAGAAGATTAACCAAACCTTTATGTTGTAGCTCAGACCTCAGCCCTTCTCAGCAAAGCTCGTCTTCGGGGGATCTCCTTCCGGAGATGATGGAGAGCGGGACGCCTCCCCCTGCCGTGCCGCCTAGCGAGGCGGGCGACCCTGAGGTGTCGTCGCGGAGGGTTTCTCCAAATCCGGCAGGGGCGGAAGGTGGTTGTGCGGCCCCCGAGGTTCTCCGCGTCCAGCCTTCGAAAGAGGCCATAGGACAAGTCCGGCACCGTCTGGTGCTCAGCCGGAGGAGCTAAAGATTCTGCTGGGGTGAGCTTCTATCTCAGAGGAGCACCATGCATTGATGGGCACGGTGATTGAAAGGATTTCATCTGCAGAAAGCGGATTACATGAGGCCGTCAAAAGTTTACTGACGGGTTTTGAGGTACGTTAGATAATGTACACTTTGGTCAGTTGCGCATAAGTAAGATGCGCCCTGTGTAGATAGTAGCCCCTGAGACTCTGTGCGTTGTCAAGAAATGACGGCACGCAGAGGATCATAATCCCAGGTCTAAGATGTCTCCTTTGAATGTAGGTGGCGAGGTGTCCAGAATCAAGCCGAACTGATGATGTGGCCGAACTAAAGCGGCAACTGGACGTGGCAGATGCCGACATCGCGCTTGTCAACAAGCGGCTTGATGAGGCTCAAGGTATGTAATTCTTTGGGCGGCATCAGGTAAGAGGAGCTTCATGCCAGTGTCTTACAGTGTGTGTGTGTGTGTGCTTGACGCAGATGGTACGGCCGCCGTGGAGAATCTTAGAGCAAAACTTGCCCGAGCTAAGGAGCAATCCAGAAAAAGCGATGCGGCTGCCGAAAAGGCCCTTAAAGAGCTGAGAGCCGAACAGGCTGCTCACTGCCGAAGCAAAGAAAAGATGGCCGAGATGGCCGAGAAATTAAAGAGCGCCGCAGACCGTTGCAAACTTCTTGAAAAAGAAGACCGGGCGAGACAGACGGACTTAAAGAAGGCCGTTGCCGATGCCAAGGACGCTCGCTCTGTGATGAGAGCTGCGAAGGAGGAGCTGCGTTAGGCCGAACAGATTGCGGCTGGAAAGCCCTTTATGCTGCGGAGGAAGTTTTGTGATCCGAAGTTTGCTCCATTGGACCGGATGTGGAGTGTGGAGGACACCTATCTGGACTTGGCAGCGAGTGCTACTGATGCGACCGAACAATTTCGAGATCAGAAAGATCGCGAAGTGGAAAAGCTTTTCTGGTCGCAGTTTCACAATCCAGAGCATCCACTGGCAGTGGATGATCGTTTGGCTCAATGGGCCGAACTGAATAGGTTGTCCGTACTCGCCATGAAGTATGTCATGGGTCATCTGTGGCCTGGGAGATCGGAGCCGAAGAGTTATTTCAGCTTGGTGCAGCAATTCCTTGATGCGGTGCCGCGTATAAATGCAATGAAGAGGTCAGCATGCATAGAGGGCGCACGGATGGCTCTCGCCCGTGTTAAGACATACTGGGCAGAGATGGAGACCACCGTTGTTGCGTCCCGAGATTCGGACAAAAGCCGAGTATCCTCCGAGCACTATTTTCAGGAAGTTCTTGAAGGCGCTCGTGTAATAGAGACGCAGTGCCCGAAAGATGCTATGTTATGATAGCATATGTAATTATAAAGTAATATTTTGATAAATTTTAGTGGCCTTTTTTATACTTGTGCCTCCAAGTATTGTTAACACCTTCTATGCGGCCATTTTAAGATATATATATATATATATATATATATATATATATATATATATATATATATATAGAATCTGAAAGATGGCAGTCGTTGGCTTCAGCCCCCACGCACATAGTGCGGGGGTGCTTGCAGAAGACGCATTTTCACACTTAACCCAACGTCTTGGTCCTACAAAGGAGGTGATAGCGCAGCGGGCCAGGCAACCGGACTATAATGCTTTAACACTTTCACTTAGCCATAGGAGTTTGGAAATGAGACTCTTTAGGTAGCTCCTTGGTGGCAACTGCGCTCGTCCAAATTCGGGGCGCATATGTGCCTGACCGGGAAGCGGCCCTTCGTTAAAGCGGAGGAATCCGATAGATTTCGATCGGTCATCGAGTGGCTGACCAGTCTCACGCTACATCATGACAGTCAGTTTTCGGCTTTCTCTATTGAGGTGCTCGCCCTGGCCGAACCGGGGGCACAATCGCAGTAGTTCTCCTGGTGCTACCTTAGCCGATAGAGCGGAACGTAAGGTAGCCGAACTCAGGAGCCAGGCAACCCAACATTTGACCAAAGACATGATTCGGAGCTGATGCATATAATGCCAAAACTCGCGACGCCGAACACTCCCTAAGGTGTTTGGTCTTGAAGAGTGCGGGCGAAACAACAATCTTTATTAAAAAAGCCCCTAGTGTCCATGTACGTGCAAAAATTCTGACCTGGCCACATGCCAAGACGCCAGCCTCCTCCTTGGTTATGTTAGAAAGAAAAAACCAGGGGATGTGTAGCAACAAGAGACAGTAAAAAAGGTTTACGCAGGGTCTTAATCTAAAAAGAATCCTTTAGGATGGGTCCCTACTGCACGTCTGCGCCTGTGTCTCCGTTGTGTCGTATCCTGGACGGGTGCCGCACGACGTTCATCTGTAAAAGAGAGGAACTGAGTTGAAGACGGGTCGTGCCGAAAAAGTTTAAAATAAGCAAAGTATAAAGTAAGATATATAAGTTTGAGCTTTATTGTCTCTTATTGTATATGCATGGAGCCCCTAGTGCGGGGGTATATGGCTTCTAGGCCTGCATCAATGATGATTTTGCACCGAACTCGTCTATCCGCGTTCGTGGTCTTGAATGACCTATTTCGAAGTTTTTTGGCCGGTGAGGCGATTTTGCTGTGGGGCTGTCAAAGCGGCTGCACAGTCCTCCGCTTGGGGAGGTGCATTTTAGTGCTTCCCGGGAGTACTGTGTATCTGACATATCCTCTCCAGGATTTTATTTAGGTTGCATGGATCGTCCCTGTTATCCTGGGGGGCGATTTTTCCTTATTTTGTCATGAGCCTTTGAATCCGGCATTGACTGCTGTGCTCTTCGGACTTTTGTCTTTAGTCCAGCGACGGTCCTTGTTGCATCACGGTTTTCCGTTTCCATCCCTAGTTTCGGATGTACTTGGGTCGCTAGGGCTGCACCTTGCCAACCAACTGTCCTCCCCTGCACAAAAGCGGGTCATGAGGCTTGTTAGTGCGGCCATTGTTCTTGGCTTTTCTTGGCCGAGGTGTCTGGCGAGCCATTCGTCTCGGACATTATGCCTGAAAGCTGCTAAGGCTTCGGCGTCCGGACAATCGACTATCTGATTCTTTTTAGTGAGGAATCTATTCCAGAACTGTCGAGCTGATTCTCCGGGTTGTTGAGTTATGTGACTAAGATCGTCCGCATCCGGAAGGCGGACATGGGTCCCTTGAAAGTTTGCTTGGAAAGCATCCTCGAGCTCTTCCCAGCTTCCAATTGTGTTTTCGGGAAGGCTTTTAAGCCAATGTCGGGCTAGCCCTTTAAGCTTAAGGGGTAGATATTTTATGGCGTGGAGATCATCTCCTCTAGCCATGTGTATGTGGAGGATATAGTCCTCGATCCAGACTCCAGGGTCTGTTGTTCCATCATATGCCTCTATGTTTATGGGTTTGAATCCCTCTGGGAATTCATAGTCCAGGACCTCATCGGTGAACCATAGGGGGTGTGCGGCGCCCCTGTATTTGGGTGTGCCGGGTTCCGATGATGGCTTCATAGCGCTGCTTACGAGAGCTTGCTTTCTTGGCCCATAAATGGACCTGATTGGGCCATGATGCGGATCCTTAAGTGGGTCGCATGCCGATCTAGGTGCAGCACCGCTTGCCGCTTTATGGGGTCGTCTATCCGACCGTGTGACTTTTTCATTTTTTGAATGCGAGGGCTCTAGGACCTCTTCGTCGAATTCAGGCAGTAGCTTTCTTTTCGGATAGCTTTTAGTGCGGCGACTGTCGCCGTACTTATCTGTGGTATTGATTACTTTGCTCCATCTAATCCGAAGTGCGTCTTCCGCTGTTTTTAGCTTCCGCTTCTGCTTCTTTAGGCTGCGTGCAGTTGCAACGAGCCTCTCGTGGAGATTCTTCTGCTCCATAGGTTTATTCGGCATGAGGTCGTGCGGGATGCCGTTTTCGCCGGGGGAGGGATGTTCGGTTTCTCTATCCGTGTTGCCCTGTTCAGATGGTTGCTCTAAGGCCTGCTCGTCCTGCTCTATGGCTGGGTTTTTGTCGAGGCGGGGCTTGGGTCGGCATTTACGCCGACGCTTTGATTGCTTTTTGGGGGGTCAAACTCCCATCCCATCCCCTTTTTCCTCGTTATCGCTTCCTTTAGGGGTGTCCACCATGTACACATCGTGAGATGAGGTGGCTGACCAATGCCCTATGGGCATTGGTTCGTCGATATCTCCTGCATCGTCATTCATGCTGTCGATGTCTCCGGAGTCGAAGTTGAGCACATCGTTTAAATTGTCGACAGTGGCTACCAAGTGGGTGGTGGGTGGGCTTTGAATTTCTTCATCGTCCGTATCCCATCCTTGCTAACCGTAGTTTGGCCAGGGCTCTCCTGATAAGGAGAGAGACTTAAGAGAATTCAGGATGTTGCCGAAGGGCGAGTGCTGAAAGATGTCTGCGGCGGTGAACTCCATTATCGGCGCCCAATCGGATTCGATCAGCAGGGGCGCGGGGGGCTCGGAGTTCGGAGAGGAATCCGGCTCCTCGGAGTCACGGGCCATGCGGAGTGCGGGGCTGGAGTTCGGCTCGATCGCCTCTAAGATCACAGCCCTCGAGGCAGCGTCCAACCGCTGATCCTCGATTGGCGCAGTAGGCTCCGAATCAATGGTCGGGACCGATGCGTATGCGGCCTCCAAGGCGCTGTTCGGCGGCAGAGCTATATCATGCCCATCGAGACAGTGCGGCACGCTTGGCTGTGGCTCGAATCCATCGAAGATCAAGTCCCCGTGGATGTCAGCCGTGTAGTTTAGGCTTCCAAACCTGACCTGATGGCCAGGGGCATAGCTTTCGATCTGCTCAAGGTGGCCGAGCGAATTGGCCCGCAGAGTGAAGCCGCCGAAGACGAAGATCCGTCCGGGGAGAAAAGTCTCACCCTGGACCGCATCGTTGTTGATGATCAAAGGAGCCATCGGGCCTAAAGGCGATGACACAGAGGAACTCTCAATGAAAGCACCAATGTCGGTGTCAAAACCGCCGGATCTCGGGTAGGGGGTCCCGAACTGTGCGTCTAGGCCGGATGGTAACAGGAGACAGGGGACACTTTGTTTTACCCAGGTTCGGGCCCTCTTGATGGAGGTAATACCCTACTCCTGCTTGATTAATATTGATGATATGGGTAGTACAAGAGTAGATCTACCACGAGATCAAGGAGGCTAAACCCTAGAAGCTAGCCTATGGTATGATTGTTGTATATGGAGTTGATTGCCTACGGACTACAACCCTCCGGTTTATATAGACACCGGATAGGGTTAGGGTTACACAGAGTCGGTTACAATGGTAGGAGATCTTGAATATCGCATCGCCAAGCTTGCCTTCCACGCCAAGGAAAGTCCCATCCGGACACGGGACGAAGTCTTCAATCTTGTATCTTCATAGTCCAGGAGTCCGGCTGAAGGTATAGTCTGGCTACCCGAACACCCCCTAATCCGGGACTCCCTCAACCCACTTTGTGAACTTGTCAACCGCCACCAAGAGGTGAGTCTTTCTTTCCTTAGATCTCTTGAAAGGCCCGACCATATCAAGACCCCAGACTGCAAACGGCCAGGTGATTGGAATCATCCTCAACTCTTGAGCCGGCACATGGGCTCGTCGTGAGAATTTCTGACATCCGTCACATTTACTGACCAGGTCTTCCGCATCAGCTTGAGCCATCAGCCAGTAAAACCCATGACGGAAGGCTTTGGCCACAAGAGATTTTGAGCCGGCGTGATGACCACAATCACCTTCATGAATTTCACGAAGGATCTCCTGACCCTCTGTAGGTGACACGCAACGTTGAATCACTCCAGTGACGCTGTAATGATGTAACTCGCCATTGACAATTGTCATGGACTTGGACCACTGGACGATTTGTCTTTCCAAGATCTCGTCCTCCGGCAACTCTCCCCGGGTCATGTAAGCCAAATAAGGCACTGTCCAATCCAGGGTAACATGGAGAGCCGCCACCAGCTGTGCCTCTGGGTCTGGAATTGCCAGATCTTCTTCTGTAGGTAACTTAACAGAAGGATTATGCAAAACATCAAGAAAGGTGTTAGGCGGCACCGACTTACACTGAGACCCCAGCCGGCTTAAGGCATCCGCCGCCTCATTCTTCCTTCGATCAATGTGTTCCACTACGTAACCCTTGAAATATCCAGCCACAACATCTACTTCACAACGATAAGCCGCCATGAGGGGATCTTTAGAGTCCCACTTACCTGACACCTGTTGAGCCACAAGGTCTGAGTCTCCTAAGCATCTTACCCGGCTCAAGTTCATCTCTTTGGCCATCCGGAGACCATGGAGCAGAGCCTCATACTCAGTTGCATTGTTAGTGCAAGGAAACATAAGCTGGAGCACATAACAAAATTTGTCACCTCAAGGGGAAGTTAATACAACTCCAGCCCCCGAGCCTTCCAACTGTCTGGACCCATCAAAGTGAATAATCCAATAAGTGTTATCGGGCTTCTCCTCAGGTGCCTGTAGATCTGTCCAGTCGTTGATGAAATCCTCCAAAGCTTGAGACTTAATGGCAGTGCGCGGCGCGTAATTCAGACCATGAGGCCCGAGCTCGATGGCCCATTTGGCAACTTGTCCTGTAGCCTCTCTGTTCTGAATAATGTCTCCCAAGGGGGCAGAATTTACCACAGTGATAGGGTGACCTTGGAAGTATTGCTTCAGCTTCCGGCTTTCCATGAACACCCCGTAAACAAGTTTCTGCCAATGAGGATATCTTTGCTTTGACTCGATGAGTACCTCACTGACATAATAAACCGGCCGTTGAGCCGGGTGTTCCTTACCAGCCTCCTTGCGCTCTACCACAATCGCCACACTGACGGCTCGTGAATTAGCAGCCACATATAACAGCAAAGGCTCTTTGTCAATGGGAGCCGCACGAACGGGCGGCTCAGATAACTGCCTCTTCAAATCCTCAAAAGCAGCATTAGCGGCATCACTCCAGACAAAGGTGTCTGCCTTCTTCATTAATTGGTACAGCGGTAGGGCCTTCTCACCTAACCGGCTTATGAACCGGCTCAAAGCGGCAACACGACCCGCCAATCGCTGAACATCATTAATGCATGCCGGTTTAGCCAAAGAAGTGATTGCCTTAATCTTCTCTGGATTAGCCTCGATGCCCCTGTTTGAGACCAAGAATCCCAAAAGCTTGCCTACAGGCACACCAAATACACACTTCTCCGGGTTAAGCATCATTTTGTAAACCCGGAGATTGTCAAAGGTTTCTCTGAGATCAGATATCAAGGTTTCCGCCTCTCTGGATTTCACTACTATGTCATCCACATAAGCATGAACATTGCGCCCAATCTGATCGTGAAGACAATTCTGTACACACCGTTGATAAGTTGCCTGGGCACTCTTGAGCCCAAACGGCATAGACACATAGCAGAAGGCTCCGAACAGGGTGATGAAAGTCGTTTTCTCCTGGTCCTTAACTGCCATCTTGATCTGATGATAGCCAGAATAAGCATCCAAAAAACTCAAACGTGCACAACCTGCCGTAGCATCAATGATTTGATCAATACGGGGGAGAGCAAAAGGATCAGCCGAACAAGCCTTATTTAGGTCCGTGTAATCCACACACATCCGCCAAGTGCCGTTTTTCTTGAGTACGAGCACCGGGTTAGCCAACCATTCTGGGTGAAAAACTTCAACAATAAACCCAGCCGCCAAGAGCCGGGCGACCTCTTCTCCTATAGCTTTTCGTCACTCTTTATTGAATCGCCGCAGAAATTGCCTGACCGGCTTATACTTTGGATCAATATTAAGAGTGTGCTCAGCGAGTTCTCTCGGTACACCCGGCATGTCAGAAGGTTTCCATGCAAAGATGTCCTAGTTCTCACGGATGAACTCGATGAGCGCGCTTTCCTATTTAGGATCCAAGTTGGCACTGATGCTGAATTACTTAGATGAATCGCCTGGAGTGAAATCAACAAGCTTAGTCTCTGCAGCCGATTTAAACTTCATGGCCGGGTCCTAGTTCTCACGGATGAACTCGATGAGCGCGCTTTCCTATTTAGGATCCAAGTTGGCACTGATGCTGAATTACTTAGATGAATCGCCTGGAGTGAAATCAACAAGCTTAGTCTCTGCAGCCGATTTAAACTTCATGGCCGGGTCATGCTCTGTGGTCGGCTTCTTGAGAGAAGTCATATCTGCCGGGTCAACGTTATCTTGATAAAATTTGAGCTCCTCTGCTGCACAGACAGACTCGGCGTAAGCCGCATCGCCCTCTTCACACTCCAGGGCCACTTTTCGGCTTCCATGCACAGTGATGGTACCCTTGTAACCCGGCATCTTGAGCTGTAGATACACATAACACGGCCGTGCCATGAATTTGGCATAGGCCGGCCGCCCGAACAAAGCGTGATATGGACTCTTGATTTTGACCACCTCAAAAGTTAACTTTTCCGCCCTAGAATCATGCTTGTCTCCGAAGGCCACCTCTAGCTGAATCTTCCCCACAGGATACGCCGACTTACCGGGCACCACTCCATGGAAGACGGTGTTGGAAGTCTTTAAATTCTTGTCAGTTAAGCCCATGCGCCGAAAGGTCTCGTAATAGAGGATGTTGATGCTGCTACCTCCATCCATGAGTACTTTAGTAAACCTATAACCACCAACTTGCGGTGCCACCACTAGGGCCAGTTGACCCGGATTATCAACCCGGGGAGGGTGATCCTCCCTACTCCAGACAATAGGCTGTTCCGACCACCTCAAGTAACGAGGGACTGCCGGTTCAACAGAATTCACAGCCCTCTTATGAACTTTCTGATCACGTTTACACAAACTTGTGGTGAACACGTGATACTGCCCACTGCTTAACTGTTTTGGATGGCTCTGATAACCCGACTGCTGCTGCTGCTGACCTCCTTGACCAGACTGCTGTTGATTATAACCACCCTGGTTTCCCTGAAAACCGGATCCTGAACCACCGCCCGGGCCATGAAAGCCGCCGGCTCCTGAACCGCCGCCTGGGACTTGATTGCCATCAAATGTGTTAGAATTCTTGAAAGCTTTCATGATTGCACAATCCTTCCATAAATGAGTCGCTGGTCGTTCCCGGGTGCCGTGTTTCGGGCAGGGTTCATTGAGTAGTTGCTCGAGAGACGGACCTAACCCACCAAACCGGGGTGGCTTTCCTTTGCGCTTCTGATTGTTACCCTGTGCATTGGCCACAAATTCCGGGTTACTGTCTGCCTTACGCTTCTTGCCTCCTTGACTCGCCGGGTTATGCTGCTGACCCTTTCCATTGCCGTTCTTCTTTCCCTTCCCTGTCTTTTCCTCGTTAGATGTAGGATCCTTGGTACTATCAGAATCAGCATACTTGACTAAAGTCGCCATCAGCGTCCCCATATCATTGCAATCACGCTTAAGGCGCCCCAGCTTCTGTCTCAGAGGCTCAAAGCGGCAATTCTTCTCCAGCATGAGAACTGCTGAGCCGGCATCCATCTTGTCAGATGAATGTATTATATCCTTGACCCGGCGCACCCAATGAGTCGTAGATTCACCTTCTAGACTGCTTGCAAGTATCTTTGAAGTTCTGGATGAAACGGGCTTTTAGCTCCGCCCATGAACTAATGGAGTTCAGTGGCAAACCCTTTAACCAAGAACGGGCCGTTCCGTCCAGCATCATGGTGAAATATTTAGCCATCGCTTCATCACTAACCTCCAGCAGCTCCATAGCCATCTCATAAATTTCAATCCATGCCCCAGGCTGTAAATCGGCCGTATAATTCGACACCTTCCGAGGCCCCTTGAAATCCTTGGGCAGACGTACATTACGTAGAGCCGGTACCAGACAAGGAACTCCTCCGGTTCTAGTAGCAACCCCCGCTTCAACGGAAGTCGTCGGGTAATCCAGTGAGTTCTGTTGAGCTGCTAGCTGAGCCGCCAGTTGAGCCGCCTGTTCGTCCTCCTGACGTATCCGATCCTGAACCGGGTTATACCCGCCAGGCTGGTTCCGGTGCTGAGCGTTACTTGACAAGGCCTCTGACTCCATGTGTCTACTGTAACTCGGGCTCCGATTTTGACGAGGCGGAGCTAACCAGGGCGGAGGAGTCGAGTGAATCCTATCCCGGCTAAGGAGTAGGTTTCTTGCTGAGCCAGGGCTGTTTGGACAAGTTCTCTGATCTTCCGGGTTTCCACCGCTGTCGGATCATCCCCATCTACCGGGAGTGCCGCCAAACGTGCTGATGCTGCGATTAAGTTCTCCATGGGGCTGGAGAAGTGACCCTGCGGTATTGGTACATAATTGGGCGGTGCCATATTGCCGTGAGGCGGTGCCATCCCCTGAGGCCGGACTGGACCTCCCGCTCTGGATATAATAAGCTGATTCGCACCTGGCGGGTTACTTGGGCCGGCCCCGGGTGTAGCAAAGAGATTCCAAGGATCATAATTCTGAGGTAAACGGGACTGAGTTTTCTGATCTCTCCTCCTCATTACCTCATTAGATGCGTTCAGGCTCAACGTGAGCTGCAAGGCCTTTGCCTGAAGTTGCTGCGCCCGTACGTCCAAAGCCGCCCGCTCTACTGCTAATCTAGCGTCCTCAGCTGCTAAGGTTTCTTTGACCGGGGCGATCTCGTCGCGAACCTGTGCCACCTCAGCCTCATGCTCAGATTGGTTCGCAGGGATGACTGTAACAGTTAACAAAGCCGTAAGCTTATCCATGAGATCCATCAGCACCTGAGCCGGTGAGCGCACAGGGCCTCCTGCCCCGGCTGCTCCTAGCCCGGACGTTATTGCCGCTGAAGCCGTAGAATTTTTGCCGGGTTGAGTACTAGCCATGAAGACTCCTGCTCGGTTCGGCGACTCTGAGAGGTCTGGAATAGTGCTGCCATCGGAACAGCCCCCAAGCACGCCATCTTGAACTTGATACAGCGAATCTGTTGAGCCGGCGGATGAATCATCATCAGAGAGGACGGCCGGCTCACCATCACCTTCAGATCCTTCAGGAAGTTCACCTCCATGGATGCAACCCACAAAGGCACGCTTCACGACGGGTTGAGCTCGGGCGGGTTTCGCACGCTGAGCCGTCTCGACGAGGTCAGCGCAGCTGTCCGGCTCAGGGCCCGGCTCACCAATCCGGCCGATGAAGACATGAATTCCGCCAAAGGGGACCCAGTAGCCGTACTCAATTGAACCGGCGTCGGGGCCCCAGCCTTCGTCGTCGATGTAGATCTTGCCGCGACGACTCTTGGTCATCCGGCCAACTGCGTATCCCTTGAGCCCTTCGAAGCTGCCCTTCAAGAACTCGAATCCATCGTGCGCTGGCCCCACGGTGGGCGCCAACTGTCGTGGAATTGTCACGGCAGATGTCCTCTTGCAAGGACTTGATCGTGGAGCCATCGCAACTAGGAAGCTTAAAGGGGTTAATCGGGACAAAGGACACGCGAGGTTTATACTAGTTCAGCCCCTTACGGTGAAGGAAGGCCTACGTCTAGTTGGGTTGGAATTGCTTGAGGTTTCGATGACCAGGGAGCGAGATACGCTATGCCCGGTTCTTGATCTCTTTTTCTTGTCCCTAAGCCACCAGCGGGTCGTCCCCTTATATACACGGGTTGACGCCCTATGGCTTACAGAGTCCCGACCGGCTCATAAACAGTGTCCGGCTCGGTGACTAGTTATTTCTACCTTACAATACAAGTTGCTCCCTCATGGTGGCTTATCACCATGGGCCCTAAATCGTCTGTGGGCCTTTAGACCCTTTACTGAACCGCCATCTTCACATCTTGGTCTTGGGCTTCAGATGGGCTTCTCTTTGCGTAACCCGACCCCTCCTGGCCGGCTTACGTACATAATTATATCCCCAACATTGCCCATGACACATTCACGCATGACGGCCACTGCATTTCAAGCTAAAACACTATACGGTCACTGGAGTTCAGAATATGATCATTATGGTCACCGTATACATTCTCGTGGTGATCATACGGTATCTAGCTCATGATACATCTCCGTATTTTCTTGATGACACTGACGGACTTTGCATTTGATGCGTGCTCCGTATTTTGTTGACGACACTTACGGTCATTGTCGGTGTCAAAATCGGCGGATCTCGGGTAGGGGGACCCGAACTGTGCGTCTAAGGCGGATGGTAACAGGAGGTAGGCGACATGATGTTTTACCCAGGTTCGGGCCCTCTTGATGGAGGTAAAACCCTACGTCTTGCTTGATTTATTCTTGATAATATGAGTAGTACAAGAGTTGATCTACCACGAGATCGGAGAGGCTAAACCCTAGAAGCTAGCCTATGGTATGATTGTATGTTGTCCTACGGACTAAAACCCTCCGGTTTATATAGACACCGGAGGGGGCTAGGGTTACACAAGGTCGGTTACAAAGGAGGAGATATACATATCCGTATTGCCTAGCTTGCCTTCCACGCCAAGTAGAGTCCCATCCGGACACGAGACGAAGTCTTCAATCTTGTATCTTCATAGTCCAACAGTCCGGCCAAAGGATATAGTCCGGCTATCCGTAGACCCCCTGTCGGTGTCAAAACCGGCGGATCTCGGGTAGGGGGTCCCGAACTGTGCGTCTAGGCGGATGGTAACAGGAGACAAGGGACACAATGTTTTTACCCAGGTTCGGGCCCTCTCGATGGAGGTAAAACCCTACTCCTGCTTGATTAATATTGATGATATGGGTAGTACAAGAGTAGATCTACCACGAGATCAAAGAGGCTAAACCCTAGAAGCTAGCCTATGGTATGATTGTTGTTCGTCCTATGGACTAAAACCCTCCGGTTTATATAGACACCAGAGAGGGCTAGGGTTACACAGAGTCGGTTACGATGGGAGAAGATCTACATATCCGTATTGCCAAGCTTGCCTTCCGTGCCAAGGAAAGTCCCATCCGGATAAGGGACGAAGTCTTCAATCTTGTATCTTCATAGTCCGAGAGTCCGGCCAAAGGTTATAGTCCATCTATCCGGACACCCCCTAATCCAGGACTCCCTCAGTAGCCCCTGAACCAGGCTTCAATGACGACGAGTCCGGCGCGCAGATTGTCTTCGGCATTGCAAGGCGGGTTCCTCCTCTGAATAATTCATAGAAGATTTTGAACACAAGGATAGTGTCCGGCTCTGCAAAATAAGTTCCACATACTGTCGTAGAGAGAATAATATTTACACAAATCTAATCTGCTGATGTATTCCGTAGCGTGTCAATACGCCACAGCCAAGCCTTTATTTGAACCGTTTTTACTGTCCCACCTTAGCGCGTTTTGCGAGGCGGTTTCCTTGGCACGTCTTGTCAAAGCAGAGATCGTGCCCCCTTATCCCGGGATTGTCATCAATACGGGTGTGGGTAACCCAACCGCGCCATTGATTACGACGCTTGGGAGATAAGCGAGTTTTACCAGGCTGGTGGGGACGCATTGTTTCATCCGCCCATATAAGGGGATAAGGATCCGCCTTTCCATCCACGCCTTCTTCCTCCTTTGCTCATCCATTTTCACGCACTCAAGCTCCAGCGCCCAAGTCCGCATTCCCCACCTCAACCTTCTCTAGCCATGTCCGGAGTGGGAGGCAAGTGGATGGTCTCCTCCGTTACAAAGGGACACATCAAGAAGCTGAGGAAAGCCGGATACTTGTCTGATGACATCGCGCACCGGCTCCCAGACGAGGGGCAGCTCATCCCCACCCCTAGGCCCCATGAGAGGGTGGTGTTCCTCACCCATTTCCTCCGAGGACTAGGCTTCCCTCTCCAACCATTTGTCCGGGGACTCATGTTCTACTATGGCCTGGACTTCCACGATCTGGCCCCGAACTTCATCCTCAACATCTCGGCGTTCATAGTCGTGTGCGAGGCCTTCCTCTGCATCCAGCCCCACTTCGGCCTATGGCTTAAGACCTTCAATGTCAAGCCGAAGGTAGTGGGCGGCAGCCAGGCGGAGTGCGGAGGCGCCATGGTGGGCAAGATGCCCAACGTCCTATGGCTAGAGGGCTCCTTCGTGGAGACCATAAAGGGGTGGCAATCGGGGTGGTTTTACATCACCGAGCCGCGTGACCCTGAATGGGTCGCAACCCCCGAGTTCCGATCCGGAATCCCTACGCGGCTCACCTCCTGGAAAGAGAAGGGCCTACCGTGGGGTAAAAAAGGAGAGCTGACCGGACTCCAAACATGCGTCCAAAACCTGGTGAGCAAGAAGCTCAAACTTGTTAACGTAGTCCAGGTCATGCTTATCCGCGCGGATCCTCCCGTGCCAACAATGGGATTTCAGCTTGTGGGAGTTCAACCTGGCCCAGCACCGAACTCTGAGCAGGCTCTTCGACACAAAGTACCAAGATGCCTGGAAGGTGCTATTCAAGGGGGCCGAGGCTCCTGCATCCGCTACCGAGGATTGCGGATTCAGCACGCAGCGTCAAGCCAACGCGGTAAGCTGTTTTTACCTCTTATAGGATATTTGTCTTTCATAGTTTGACTCTATGCAGGATCTAAGCCCCCATGCCTTTGACAAGACTGGCAGAGGACGGCCGAACAGATCAACTGTCCGACCCCTTTGCCCGAAGACCCAGCGGACGCCCGCTTGGCGGAGCTACTGGTTCCGGCACTTTACGTGGTGCCGAAGAAGAAGGCCAAGAAGAAGGCCACGGGAACCTGGAAGAGTTCTCGGCGCCCGGTGGAGTCGGACTCATCGTCTGATGACTCCGAGGCGCACTCCTCCCATGAAGACGAGGAGGAGGAAAGAGAGGTCTCTTCCCCAGCAGGGGGAGAAAAGAAAAGGAAGGCCGCCCCAACTGGGAGGCCGGAGGGTCCAAGAAAGGGAGGACCCTCCCTACGGACTACTCCACCAACGCCGACGATGGCGAAGAGGAGTGGCCGCTCAGGGCCAAGCCCTTGGCAAAATCATAAGTATTCGGATACCTGAGTGACTCATGGCGTTCCTTTATTGCACAGCTTCTCCTGATGCCAAATATAATTATGCAGTCCGCCCAAAGCCCGGCTCGACATGTCATCGAGCGGCTCCTTGGATTCGTCGGATGTGAATAGTTTTTCACTTCCGACCGCTACCTCCCCCCGCCCTACGGATGACGCCGAGGTGTTGTCCCAAAAGGTTCCAAGCCAGGAGAAGGTGGTCCTGGAGGCGCCGCAAGGCGACCTCCTGGACTCCAGGCGCAAAGGGGAAAAAAACCCCAAGTGCTCCAAGTCCGGCCCTGGGCCGGACACCGCACCGAAACCTCCAATGGTTCCGAAGTCCGGCAGGCGGCCCCCTAGTAAGAAGGGCAAGCCTACGATGCCGGTGACCTCCGTCCAACCGGAGGCACCGGATAATTTGCTGGAGGTGCTTAACGGCGCCTCCATCGATGAGGAGCACCGCACTATTATGAGTGCGGTGATCCAGAAGGTTCAGTCCGCCAAAAGCGGGCTGACTGAAGCCTGTGCTAGCCTGCTAACAGGCTTTGAGGTATGTGAAAAATATGTGAAAATATTACCGCATAAACAGTAGCCCGTGATGCTCTGTTTGGTGTTCGGAAAGAAAAGCCGAATAGAGGATCTAACAACATTCGCAGGAGTCTAACATAATTAAGTCGATATGCGTATGCAGGCTTCGCTGCTGGCCTCTGCTGCACTAACTGCGGAGGTGGATGCGCTGAAGCAGAGCCTCGAGCGGTCCGAGCAAGAGCTCGGCCTTGCTAAAAAGGAGCTCGAGGAAAAGGAAGGTAAGTAATACCTTGTGGAGTATATTTAAAAAGTTGCAAAAAATGACAGGATCGCTATTGGTGTCCTAGGGGCCACGACTGAGGTGGAGACCCTTAAGCAAGTGCTTTCCGAGGCCGAAAAGAAGGCGGCCACGGAGCGCACCGAGCGGGAGAAACATGAGGTGCGGGTTGGCGAGGTGCATCAAGAGCTCCAAGCTCTCATGAAAAAACATGAGAGTTTGGAGCTTGACTCAAAGACGCAAGAGCCCGAGCTCGCGGCGGCCCTTAAAAGCGCCAAGTCTGCCAAGGCGGATGCCCAGAAAGCCCTCCAGGAAGTTGAGGCGATGAAGAAGATAGCGGCGGGTAAGGCATTCTTTATGCAAAGCAAGCACGTGAAAGTGAATTACTTCTTACTTACCCGAATCCGGAGCTCTCCAGGAGCATTCGCAGATTTGTCCCATAGCGTGTGAGATGCCGCCGCCTTCTACCGGGCCGAGGAGGGCAGCTCGACGGAGAAGGTGTTCTGGTCTCAGTATGCTGAGGCCGGACACTCGGTGCCCTTGAGCGACCAGCTGAAGCAACTGGTTGAGCTCCATAAGGTGGCCGAACAGGCCATGAAGGGCCTTATAGTTCGGCAGTGGCCTGGAGAGGCCCTGCTTGGGAGCTACTTCGGGCTGGTGAGGCGGCTGGTGGATGCCTGTCCGTGGCTTGAAGTCGTCAAGCGCTCCGTCTGCATCGAAGGTTCCCATAGGGCGCTTGCCCGTGCTAAAGTGCACTGGGGCAAGATGGATGCAGAGAAGCTTCTGAAGGACGGGCCACCGCAGGGCAAGGAGTATCGCCACCCCGAGATGTATTATGAGGGCGTCCTGAAGGGCGCCCGCCTTGTGGCAGACGAATGTTCCAAAGATGTAATATTTGATTGAACTTGTTCGTTTTATCCTGTGCGCTGAAAACTTGTTCATATGCGCTATGCAACGCTTGTTTAAATTTAAAATATTACCTTCTATGCGGCTGTTTATCGAGTCTGAGAGATGGCGAGTCGTCGGCTTCTGCCCCCATGCCACGAGTGCTGGGGTGTTTGGGATAAACTTGAGCACTCTTTTACCCATTCTTGGGTCCTTTGAGGGAGGTGCTCAGCACAACGAACAAGGCAATCGGACTATAATGCGTTATCACTCTCACTTAGCCAAAGAATTCTATAATTTTAAATTTCGGCGAAGCCCCTAGTGTTCGGAAGACCGAGTTCGGGGCGCTATACACGCCTAGGCCGGACAAAGCCGACTCCTCGCTCTAAGCGGCATAAGTCTTTAGGGACTCGAAACCTCCCGAACAGCGACCAGCTCTCGCCCTATCATGACAGTCAGTTTTAGCTTTCTCTACGGAGGTCCTTAGCCCGGCTCAACCGGGGCACAATCGCAGTAGTTCTCCCAGCGCTACCTTAGCCGATATAGCGGAACATAAGGTACCAAAACATGGGAGCCGGGCAAACCCAACTATTGACCAAAGACATGATTCGGAGCTGATGCATATAATGCTATAAGTTCGGAGGGCAGCACTTTGTGAAAGTGTTCGGACTTCTCACGCCGTATTATGGGGTGCTTGAGCCCCTGGTGTATGGACCGTACCAAAGTGTACGGGTGCTAAATGTCATAACTGAACATATGTAGTGAAAAAGAAATGAATAGAGAATGCAATAATAAGCTGAAGCTAAGCATTGTTTATTTTAAAAGGCTGCTGTGAAAGAAGAACGATACAAATAGTGCGATAAGCAAGAGATGAGACTATTTGACCTGTCCCCCTCCAGGGGCGAGCTGCGAGACGGTATGTAAGACAGGTATTTTGCTCGTTATAGAGACCACCTGGGAATTCGACGTAGCTTTCTGCCTCCTTGGTTGTTCCATCATGCGTTCGGCGGTTGTACTGCCGGACAGGCCTTCCGAAGAGTGGAGTCCTGAAAGTAGGAAATAATGACAAAATTGGGAGCCCCTAGTGCGGTTGAGCCGCATTTTTGGGCGTGCCGTGGTCGTGCCCCTCCCCCTGTGCCCATGGTATTTTCAGAGCGTAGTTATGTACGCGTAGTACTGATTTCGCAGTTTCGCGAGGGCTGGGGTTGGGGCCGTATTGCTACGCTTGCTCGGAACGTGCCAGGCGGTCTTGTTACAGGTTACTCTGGGCGCACTTGACGCGGTGTCCGAACGTTTAATAACCAGATTGGAGAATTGCCTTGAGAGGCTGCTTTGTACTTCCGCTGCGAGGGCCGCCGTGTGCTCCTCCGTTCGGAGAGAGCGTTCGGTGTTTCCATTGACCGTAATGACTCCTCGAGGGCCTGGCATCTTGAGCTTGAGATATGCGTAGTGCAGCACCGCATTGAACTTTGCAAATGCGGTTCGTCCGAGCAGCGTGATAGCCACTGCGGAACGGGACTATGTTGAAGATTAACTCCTCGCTTCGGAAATTATCCGGGGATCCGAAGACCACTTCAAGTGTAACTGAGCTTGTACAGTTGGCCTCTACACCTGGTATGACGCCTTTAAAGGTTCTTTTTGTGGGTTTAATCCTTGAGGGATCTATGCCCATTTTCCGCACTGTATCCTGATAAAGCAGGTTCAGGCTGCCGCCGCCGTCCATAAGGACTCTAGTGAGGTGAAATCCGTCAATGATTGGGTCTAGAACCAATGCGGTGAATCTGCCATGGCGGATGCTAGTGGAGTGGTCCCTTCGATCAAAAGTGATCGGGCAGGAGGACCATGGGTTGAACTTTGGGGCGACTGGCTCCAACGCGTATACGTCCCTAAGGGCATGCTTCCGATCCCTTTTGGGGATGTGGGTTGCGTATATCATGTTCACCGTCCGCACCTGTGGGGGGAAGCCCTTGTGTCCACTATTGTTCGGCGGCCGGGGCTCTTCGTCCTCGTCGCTGTGCAGCCCCTTGTCTCTGTTTTTGGCATTTTAACTTGTCGGCCTGCTTGAACACCCAACAATCCCTGTTGGTGTGATTGGCTGGTTTTTCGGGGGTGCCATGTATCTGGCACGAGCGATCGAGTATACGGTCCAAATTGGACGGGCCCAGAGTGTTCCTCTTAAATGGCTTTTTCCGCTGACCGAGCTTAGAGCCTCTGAATCCGGCATTAACTGCCGTATCTTCAGCGTTGTCGCTGTTAATGCGGCGCTTGTGCTTGTTGCGACGCGACCTTCCATTGCTGTCCTTGGTATCCGAATTACCAGGGCTCTTGGTCATGTTATTGCTACGAGTCAGCCAGCTGTCTTCTCTCGCGCAAAAGCGGGTCATGTGTGTCGTAAGGGCTGCCATAGATTTCGGCTTTTCCTGTCCAAGGTGCCGGGCAAGCCACTCGTCACGGATGTTATGCTTGAAGGCTGCTAGGGCCTCTGCGTCCGGACAGTCGGCGATTTGATTTTTCTTGGTTAGGAACCGTGTCCAGAATTGTCTGGCAGATTCTTCTGGCTGCTGAATTATGTGGCTCATGTCATCGGCGTCTGGTGGTCGCACATAAGTGCCCTGGAAATTGTCGAGGAATGCGGCTTCCAGGTCCTCCCAACAACCAATTGATTCTGCTGGCAGGCTGTTAAGCCAATGCTGAGCTGGTCCTTTAAGCTTGAGTGGGAGGTATTTGATGGCGCGTAGATCATCGCCACGGGCCATGTGGAAATGAAGGAGATAGTCCTCGATCCATACCGCAGGATCTGTTGTGCCATCGTATGATTCAATGTTTACGGGTTTGAAACCCTCTGCGATTTGATGATCCATTACATCATCTGTGAAGCATAGTGGGTGTGCAGCGCCTCTGTACTGGGCTATATCACGACGTATCTCAAATGAGCTTTGTCTGCTGTGTTCTGCCCGGCCGGATTTACTGTATCTGGCGTGACGGTTATCATCTCGTGTCGTGGGGCGCCCGCGCGATCCGTAGATCGATCTTGTTTGCCTTGCCCTGTCTTCCAACATATCTCGCAGGTCTATCGCATTTCCTCGTGCCTTGGTATTTTTTGAGCGATGCCGGGGTGCGGCTTGAGTGGAGGGCCGGGAGGACTCTCTGTCGCGGCCGTGAGGTGGCCGGTCAGCCGCATCATGCGCTGGTGATGTAGGCTTAAGTGCTTCCTCCTCTAAATGGGGTAGCAACCTGCGCTTTGGGTAGCTCTTGGAGGGGCGTTCTAGTTCGTATTCCTCGGCCGCAAGGACTTCCGTCCATCTGTCGGCTAGCAAGTCTTGATCAGCTCTAAGCTGTTACTGTTTTTTCTTAAGGCTACTCGCCGTGGCCATAAGCCTGCGCTTAAAGTGCTCTTGTTCGACGGGATCCTCAGGCACGACAAATTCGTCGTCGCCGAGGCTTGCCTCGTCTTCGAAGGGAGGCATGTAATTATCATCCTCTTCTTCTCTGTCTGCCGCTCTCTCAGGGGGCTGGCTTCTGCATCCTCCTGCGCTGAATCTTGCTGGAGGGAATTGTCTTCGGCACTGTCCGGGGTGTTATTATCTCCCATGCCGGCATCGCCATTTTTGCTTTAGCGGGACTTAGAGTGGCGCCGCTAACGCCGGCGCTTGGGTTGCTTCTTGGAGGGGTCGTCCCCCGTTGTTCCATCGCCATTGCCTTCTTTGGGTGTATCCACCATATATATGTCATAGGACGAGGTGGCTTTCCAGTGCCCTATAGGCGCTGCTTCATGTTCGTCTCCTACATCGTCGTCCATACCGTCGATGTCTTCGGAGTCGAAGTCGAGCATGTCGGTTAGATCATCGATAGTGGCTACGAAGTAGGTGGTGGGTGGGCGTCGAATTTCTTCGTCGTCCGCATCCCAATCCTGTTGGCCATAGTCCAACCAGGGCTCTCCTGACAAAGAGAGAGACCTTAGTGAATTCAGAATGTCGCTGAAGGGCGACTGCTGAAAGATATCCGTGGCGGTGAATTCCATGATCGGCGCCCAATCGGATTCGATTGGCAGGGGCGCGAAAGGTTCGGAGTCCAGAAAAGAGTCCGGCACCTTGGAGTCACAGGCTTTGCAGAGGATGAGGCTGGTGTTCGGCTCGATCGCCGTTCAGACTGCAGCCCCCGAGGTGGTGTCTAGCCACCCGTCCTCGATCGGCGCAGTTGGCTCCGAGCTAAGGGTCGGAGCTGATGCGGGCGCGACCTCTAGGGTATTGTTTGGCGGCAGAGCTAGGTCATACCCATCGTGACAATGTGGCGCGCCCGGTTGTGGCTCGAATCCGTCGAAGATCAATTCTCCGCGGATGTCAGCCGTGTAGTTCAAACCTCCAAATCTGACCTGATGGCCAGGGGCGTAGCTTTCAATCTGCTCCAGATGGCCAAGCGAATTAGCCCGCAGTGCAAAGCCGCTGAACACGTAGATCTGTCCGGGGAGAAAGGTCTCACCCTGGACCGCATCGTTGTTGATGATCGGAGGATCCATCAGGCCTAAAGGTGACGACACAGAGGAACTCTCAATGAAAGCACCAATGTCGGTGTCAAAGCCGGCGGATCTCGGGTAGGGGGTCCCGAACTATGCGTCTAGGCGGATGGTAACAGGAGACAAGGGACACAATGTTTTTACCCAGGTTCGGGCCCTCTCGATGGAGGTAAAACCCTACTCCTGCTTGATTAATATTGATGATATGGGTAGTACAAGAGTAGATCTACCACGAGATCAAAGAGGCTAAACCCTAGAAGCTAGCCTATGGTATGATTGTTGTTCGTCCTATGGACTAAAACCCTCCGGTTTATATAGACACCGGAGAGGGCTAGGGTTACACAGAGTCAGTTACAATGGGAGAAGATCTACATATCCGTATTGCCAAGCTTGCCTTCCACGCCAAGGAAAGTCCCATCCGGACACGGGACGAAGTCTTCAATCTTGTATCTTCATAGTTCGAGAGTCCGGCCAAAGGTTATAGTCCGGCTATCCGGACACCCCCTAATCCAGGACTCCCACACCCCCTAATCCAGGACTCCCTCAGTCATTGTATTTGAAGCGAAAGCATGATATGGTCACTGGACTTCAGAATAAGCTCATCTCGGTCACCACATAAATTTTGTCGTGCTAACCAACATGTGGTTGGATGGTTAGGAGGACAGTGGTTTCTCGAGCCCACCAGGGTTAAAGTCCTAGTGCTCGCATTTATCCTAGGTTAATTTCAGTATTTTCCGGCAATGTGCGTTCAGTGGGAGGACACGTTCCACTCGACTACGAGGCACCTATGGTGACTTCGTAAAATCTCAAGATCATATGCTGGCCCACTCTCTCGAAGGTGCTCATAGGGGTAGGGTCTGCGTGTGTGTGCTTATAGCGGCGAGTGCTTGCGCGTATATATGAGCCCTTGCGTCTGTACCATGTTAAAAAAATACATGTCATGATTATACGGTCACTGGCTCACCTGCACAACTCCGTATTTTGTTGATGACACAATCAATTGACCTGTCAAACGTTCCACGTGGCGCAACTAGTGTTGCACCCTCGGCGCGTAACCATGGGGCCCACCTGTCAGCCCGTATATGAAAGAAAGAAATGGTTGTTTGAGTCTGTACTGTGTTAATAAAATACATTTTAGGGTGAACGTACGGTCACTGGCTCACCATACAACTCCGTAATTTGTTGATGACACGATCAATTGACCAGTCAAACGGTCCACATGCAGCAGCGCACATTACCATAGGGCCCACCCGTCAGCGCGTATATGAAAGACATAAATGGTAATAAATTAGTGGTCGATGGGTACTCGAAGTCTTGAGACCTCTGGTTGGCAGTCGTCGGCGGTGGGCGGCGTTGATTGGGCGGTGGGGTGGCGATCGCCGGAGAAAAAGCTTGGCGCGGGGGGGCCTAGAGGGATGGACGGTGCGGCGGCGGACCGGCGGTGAGGAGTGGTTTCAGGGCGGGCGCGGCGGCGTGGCGGCGCGGGCCGGCCGATGGTGGCTGGCGGCTCAGGGGGGGTGGAGTTTGGTGATAAACTGCAGGCCCTTGATTTCGTATCCAACGGCTGGAAAGTCTAATGACCAAAAATGAACAAGTCAGTCGACTTCCGTGTAGCCTCACCCCGCACGTACACATGCACGCACGCAAGACACGCACGCATGCAGGCGTGCAACACTGACACGTACACATAACAAACACACGCACGCATGCAGGCGTGCAACACTGACGCGTACACATGCACTCATGAACACACGCACGTACGCACACATGCATGCAACACTGAAACGTACCCTTGAACACACGCTACACTCGCATGCCTGCATGCACATAGCACACGACGCAAGACACACGCTCAACCTATACGTGCATGCACCCTTTGTTAAGGACATGGATTGTTACGGGTATTAATCAATCTTATCCGTGATAAGCAGAACATTGATGTTTGTAGCGGTCTTTATGAATCACAACGTATCGAACGGGCTATCAACATAGTAGGCCTATCTACATGAAAAGGATGACGTCACACTCAATGAACAATCATCGCTTTATGAAATGCCCGCTTCTGACCGCCCTGGCCCACCAAAGGTTCCTCTGCTATGCGCTGCCTGCGTTGTGTCACTGACATGCAAGCCATGTACCCAAAGAGCCCACACATCAGTGGAAGAATGGCGCGCTGTCGTACGTCAGAGTCGAGGGCGCCACTCGCTGCACGCCCGGCTGAACACGCCTCCTTGCCGCATTCAAACGCCTCCATGGAACCTGCCCGTGTGGAAGCCGAGAAACCCACTCTGGACACACGTCCTTTCATGACCGGGCCGGCATTAAACGCAACGCCGGCCGAGCTCCTCCCGTCTGCCGTCTATTTAATCTGCTATTTAAACAAGGCCAAACACCGGCCAAGAATCGCACACCTCCGCCGCCCCCTATCTGCTCCTTCGCCATTTTGTCCACTCTTCCAATGGCTTACGAAGAGTAGTTATTCCGCATCCAAGCCGGCTGGGTGGCCCGCCGATCCCGTCGGACACGAGCTATGCAGCTCGCTGATCCACCTCCCTCCCCTCGCTCGACGGAGCCAGTTGCCGCCCCAAGTCGGCGCATGGTTCAGCAACTCGCCGCTCCAGGCTAGCTCAACGAGGAGCGGTGCACGGGCGTCGTTGCTGCCGTCCACGCCGCCGCCTCGTACTGCGTCTCCTGTTTCTGTGGCCGAGACTCCCATGCCGGCGGCCGCGCCATGCAAGCAGCGACAGAATCCGGGTGCACGGAGAGCGACGAGTCGGTGGCAAGCGCCTCCGCATCCGCCGCCATCATCGAGGAGAAGTAGAACACGGGAGGCCGCCGCCGCTTGGGTCCCATGAAGGCCACCACAGAGGCGACGCCGGCGTACACAGCAGGTGTCTTGCCGGATCCTTTTCTTGCGAGGACCGTCGTCGACCCTGCATATACCTCCGGGGCTCCCGGCAGTCCGGTGATCATGCTGCCGGACACGAGGAACACAAAATCGATCGGCTGGCGACCATTTAGGCCAGATATTATATACCCGTGTTGTCTAGAACTAGCACCACGTAGTTCATTTGAATGTAATGAAATCCGTCATGTTTGTATGAAAATCCGGTATCCTATATGATTTCCGTTGTTGTTTATACGAAATATCGCCGTGTTTGCGTGAATTTCATCCGATTGGTTGACTTTCTGTCATAATGTGTGCGGCTACGGTTGGATGGCGTAATTTTCGGGTCGCCGGTCGGTCTGCGGGCGGCGTGGTGGGACAAAAAGCTCGTGCGAGCTTGTCTCCAACGTGCGCGCTGGAGGATGCATGAGAACCCGAGCCATTCCTCGTTCATCAGTGGCAAGGGCACCGGCGGACAAAAGGGTCGCTAAAATTTTGGCTACCCTGGGCAAGATCCAAACAACCCCTCCCAACAGATTCAAATCCCTCGTTTGTCGTGGAATTTTGCCATGTGTTGTTTTAATGGACTAGCAAGATGCCCGTGCATTGCACGGAACATCAAGATGCATTTTTTTTTACAAAACACCTATTGTGATTGACCCATGCAGGAGTAATCCCATTTTGTAAAAACTATTGATTATTCAAGAATTTTATCGGATAAATGTATCTCGAGAATATTATCGGACTCCATTTTTGTATACAAGGCCACAAACCCATATTACAGGTACCAAGGCAAAAATTAATGTCTCCTAACTCAATGTTGCAAGCCACATTGTTTCCTTGTTTGCCATGTAAATTAATGTGTATTCTTCTCTTTCATGCACATCAAGCCAATGCTCGCACTCCCGCATGCATGCAATGGATAATTAATGTCCTCCTTTGCTAGTAGTACTACGAGGAAAACACCATTAATATTGCATTGATTAGTGTTAGTGGCCTTGTATATCTGCAAATTGTAATTTTGATAGTAGCCTTGTATATAAAAATGGAGGAGAAAGATGAGAGATAAGGTGAGGAGGAGTGGGGCATGGTGGTGACTGGTGGTCGGACTGGGCGGAGGCATGGGGATGGACGGCGCATTATGTCTAGGTTTGTATCTCTATAGCCCCTCTCACACACACCCACGTAGGTGGGGGCATGCATGAAGAGAAGAGGTGCACGCACGGCGCACGTACTCCCATCTCTTTCCCAACCACACCCGTGCGGGTACACGGTGGAGCTCATTTCTGTACGAAAAGGCAGCCCACGTGGTTGTCCACTAGATGGAGGGAGGATCGTCTACCACGGGTGAACAAACAAATTGCGACTTACGCGTTATGTTAAAAAAGAGGCAAACCATGTGGGGCCTACCTTAGAGGCAAGGCTCTATGCACTGGAGTACTTTTGATGTGTCCCGTCAACTCGCAGAACAAGGAGAAGCTTGCTTAGTACGCCGCCTCCCCCGCCCACGGGCGCGGTGGCTCGTAGGATGAGGTGAAGCTTGCTAACTACGCCTTACGCCCGCTCCCTCGCCCATGCACGCGGTGGCTCGCAGGATGAGGAGAAAATTTTACTACCTCCGTTTACTCCTCGTCCCTACCTTGGTTAGAGAGATTATCATATTGTTTGAAATATATATGTCCTTTAGTACTCCCTCCATTAATTAGAGGGTGCTTGGATACGTTTTAGTCTCATTACTAAAAGTAGTGGGACTAAAACTTGCTAGGCTCACCCATGCTTGGATCCAAATACTAAAGAGACTAAAATCAAGTTAATGAGCATTTATTATCCTCCAAACCCTCCAATCCAGAACTCGCCTGTGTTAAAGGAGAGGAGTTAAATGAGGAGAGAGAGGACTAATCCACATTTTAGTAGGGGTACCCCTAACTAAAAAAATTTAGTCTCAAGACTAGTTTTAGCCCCTCTTTAGACAGGGGTGCTTGGAACTTTAGCCTCTTAAAGAGACTATTTTTAGTCATACTAAAATAAGTCCCTTGGATCCAAGCACCCTCTTATACAAGGCCACTATAAAAAAATACATTTTGCATCTATACAAGGCCACAAATAGTAATCGAGACAAAAGTTACTACTCCCTCCTTTCCAGTTTATGGCTCAATTTCAAAATCTCTCCAACCAAGGTAGACGGTGAGTGGTCGAATTAATTTCGTGCTCCTAGTTTGCATAAGTAATTAGTACGCTCGTTTTTCTCAGGAAGTTATGTTTACTGAGGCATTAATTAGAACGAATGATTGAATGACCACTAAAGTTCCATGAACTTCTACATGCATTGGTGAGTTTTCTCTTGACACTGCTTGCATCGGGTGATCTAACGCACCTCGAAATCCAACATGTGATGGTACTACTACTAGTAGTAGAATTGAGACTTATAAAACGGAAAAACAAATGTTTTGTAGATGAGCCCTATAAACCCTAGTGGGTACGTACTTCGTAAAATCAGATTTTCCCAAAACTAAGTCTTTCAACCTTTATTTGCTTGTTCTCCTTCCCGCCTCCTTGCCTCGAATAGACTATGCCAACCTCCCCTGCCTACCGCGCAGGAAAAGACCCGCCCTCGCCTTTTTTAGTCCGGGTTTGTATTGATGGATCGCGCGAAGTAGCAAAAACCCAAGCCGTGTCTTGTACTCCTCCATCGACGCTCGCTTTCATGAATTTTGTACTTCCTGTCACCGACATGTGGGACATATAGCTACCGGGTCGACGTGTCAAGCACCAAATAACAGTGCAGAACGGCAGGGGGACGCACCCCAGTCGTACCGCCCCAGTAGTAGTAGTAATGAGCAATGAGAAGTCAAATCACAATGTCGCACCTTCCCAGACGGACGAAGCAACCATTATTTCACACTTCGGATCGCCATCATCTCAAACCACGTAGTATTGCTTCTGCCTCAAGAGGGACACGCACATCTCCTTGGTACATCATGACACGTGGGACCGCATGACAGGCCATGCTCCCGCGCCGATCACTCGATAAAATCACCTCATTTTTACTACTATACTTCCTCTATATCAGTTTACATGGCATGCACGTAGTTCTAGGTTGAGAATTTAACTAGCTATATATGTGATGAACAATATATGTTTAGAAACTACATCCGCTTAATAATCCAATGATATACTTTTTGTGACATAGTAACTCACATTTAGTTAGTCAAATGGATGACCTAGAACTACGTGCATGCCCTATAAACCGAGACGTCTAAAAACGAGACGGAGAGGGTAGTTTAGTACATATCTTTTTAGATTAATATAGTTGTGATTCACCAAGGAGCAAAACCAAGTGGTAGGCTGCACCTGTCGTGTTGGCGTAGCGACTCAAGCAGGGTGAGTCCGCACACGAAATGGCGACACACTTAACATGACCCCTTTGGCCCACATGTGGCTCATCCACCGTCTTGTTCCACGTGTGATGCACCAAATTACAGTTCAGAGCAGCGGTTGGAATTGGAGGCACCCCGGTCGTAGCGCCGCAGTACTAGAAAATGAGCGATGAGGGGTCAAATCACAAAGCCCCACCTTTCCCGCATTAAGCTGGACGGACGAAGCAACCATCATTTCACTCTAGGGCGCAAGAGCATAAAGAAAAGAGAAAACCAATGATGCGTGCGATAGCTACTTAGGGCACCCTAGGGCAGGGGTCTCCACTACAGATCATTTTTTAAAGCGCCTCCACTACAAATCGGCTTTTCCCTCATCCTCTTGAAGAAAATCGATGATGCGTGCGACGGTAGGGTTTGTAGGAGTACTACTAGGGCGTGCGGGGCCACGTCGTAGTAAACAAGAGAGGGATTGAGTTCGAGTCGACGCCTTAAATATGTGTGGGCGCTTGGTTTTAGGGGAACAAGGCAGC
Source organism: Triticum urartu (assembly GCF_056163025.1). Lineage (NCBI taxonomy): Eukaryota > Viridiplantae > Streptophyta > Magnoliopsida > Poales > Poaceae > Triticum > Triticum urartu. Next base: position 530,082,349 of record NC_141876.1, read on the forward strand.
ATTTTGGGTTCGGGGACCAATGGAGATATAGTACGTATAAAAAATCGTGGACATAGGTTCGACCGAAAGGCAATGATGCATGGGCCCTGCATTTGATATACCTGGGGCCACGTGAAATTTGCTACTCTACTCAACACTAGTAAGGTACACATGCATTGAACCCATGAGATTTCGAAACCAAATTATGAATAAATACACACTATAGCATGTAAAGCTTTGAGTCATATATGCATGATGTAGATGTTCGTTTAGTTCTTATAGTTCATCTCATTCGAAATCAATTAGTTTTATAAAAATGTTAAGTTCATGGGGTTGTGCATTGTAAAGCATAAAGTAAAAAAAACAAATAATGGCAATTCATTTAGAAAAAAATCAATTATGATACGGAAGATTCTAGAACAAAGGAGAAGTGCTTGTGTTCTGAGGTTTGTGCATTATGCTTAAGTTCAACCATGGAGTCTTCTAAATTGTACTTGTGGCAGATCTGGTGGAATGTTGATGATATCCAATGGCCAGTAGTGCTCGGATTTGCCATCTCTGCAATGTCGGATTAGCTTCATCCAGCGACCATCTTTCAAGTTATTCACACACTATATAGTTCTTGTGCCATAGTTGCATGTCTTGGAAAAAAGCTACTAGTGGGTTGTAATAGCTAATTAGGAATAGAAGATGTATACATGGAAGTTGTAGGGAAAGAGATGACATGGAGTATCTCAATTCCTATGAGTAGGGATTGGAAAAGAGATGTCATTTGGTTGACATCATAGGAACTTTTCTATTGAATCTAGAGATGACATGTATCTCAATTCCTATGAAGAGGGATTAGAAAAGATATGTAATTTGGTTCATATCATAGGAACTTTTCTATTGAATATACGCTAATGTTTATTTTCCTTTGAAATTATGGGAGTATAGGAATCCATTCATATGAACCAAGTGACTCTAAAGCTATAGAAATGATATCATGTTTATTTCCTTTGAAATGTGGAGTATATGAATCTATTCCTATGAACCAATTGGCTCTAAAGGAAAAAATCCTATAAAAATCATATCATATAGAGTTCCTATGATATTCCTCCACACCAAAGGATGGTTGAAATTGCTGCAGGTGATAAGATGGTCTTTCTTTGTAGACTCCTCCCCCATCTTTATAGTTACCTCTCAAAGATGAATGAAATGATATATATACAGGGTATTCTACATGTGCAATTTGGTACACGAAAACTCAGTAAAAGTTTGCGAGGTTCGAGTTTTCAATAAAGCTATATGCACTGCATCTTGGAACGGAGGGAGAATACGACAGTTGCTAACACTCACGTGGAAGATTTGTGTGTAGGAGGAGTGGCTGTTCTGTTAAATGACATGGCAAAACTGACACTGCCGGATGCCGATCTAACGGTTCTTACGGCGTTCGTCAGGAAAAGGCTTGTGGCGAACGTTTGTCGAATAATGATTTACGGACACATGCATTGCATTGATACGTGCCCCCCTCTCTCTCACGCACACGCACCCTCCCGAGTCCTCTCGCACCCACCGTCTATCTACAGGTAGACGTCACACACATATGTGCTCTTCACACCCTACCATCAGAACTTTTAAAAAACAAAAGACGTCGCGCACATTTTATTTTAGCTCACACGTCACACACTTATACTATTACTCTTGTCGTGAACGTTCTTTGGGCATAGTATATTGTACTCTCACGAAGAGAAGCGGTGCATGCACGCGCTAGTTCTCTCACACCCACTCGCGGGTACACGTAGGAGCGCATTTTTTTGAAGCTGGTACAATAAAATCACTCCACTCTATATATAAGCAGGAGCTGTAGCGCTTGCTTTACTAGGGTTCCTCTTGTTCACTCTCTCATGGTCTCCAGATCTAAGCAAGACATAGGTGGCCACACTCTCTCTCAGCTCACGGCTGGTCACAAATCCGGCTGGACAACCTCGACCGGGGTAGGGGTGTAGGTGCATCGTTCACGCTGTCATCGACGGCGAGGGAGGAGACCAACGGCTGCCCGCGCGTCCCGATCGGTGGCCGTGCCATTCTCTCCGAGAGAGCGCCGGCTCCGGAGGGCCTCCGACCCCTTCTTCCTCCCTGCGGTATTGTGGCCAAGATGCGGCCTCCCAACGCCGTCTTTACCACATGCCGACAACCCTTAGGTATATATTCCTTCGAAACCTGCCTTGCTATACTACCCCAGCTCCCCACTTGGCTTCGTGTGGATCTTTTTCTACTTCCGTCCGCTATTCCAAAGCCACCTAGACTTTTACTATTATTAGAGGTAAAGCTAGTTCATAGAGTCGACTCTAAGAGTTGGTTCAAACAGGGAAGAAAGTGGGAAAGCTGTAGCATGAATCTAGGACTTGGTTCTAAGAGGAAACGGGGGAAAGTAGTAGATACTGGCTACCCAACCGGTCTCTTGGTTGAAAAGACGAAGAAAGCATGGTGGATGGCGAAGGGTGGGGGGAAGTGGACCTATCTCTTGGTTGAAAAAGGAAAGAAAGTGATGGGTGTTGGGGGACAACGCAAATGAGAATGAGCAGGTCTAGAATTCCTGTGCTCACATAGGAAAATGTCGCCAAGGAGATAAAAAATGGGACAAATGCAAACATGCTGCCTGAGTGTTTGTCGCTCTCGGCAACCACATCTGCCTCACCACTAAAATCTCACACCGCTAACATTGCTTCATCCCAGTGGAACTGCACAAATTTGATTGCACATTTACTGACCATGTGCTACTCTCATGACAGTAATACTAATGCTATTGTTCTGCATGTTAATCTAGTGGCAGTGTTGATGTGATGTCACTACAAAAAAAGACACATCCGTGACATTTTGGGCCGAACGAAAAAAAATTATGTCATACATATGACACTTCTATGACGATAATTGTGACAAAACCCGGTATCATCATAGATGTGGTGGGCTCCTACTTCTATGACAAAAAATCATGACAGAAAATGGTCTTTTCATCCTGGGCGGGCCGGAGATGCAGTTGCATGACATTCTTTGGGCCGTCCATGACGGAAAAACCATGGTAGAAGCGAGGGGGAGGAAATTTTCAGGGAGTTCCCAGTTACGGTGGGAGGTCGGGGGCCGAGTGATGCGCGTTTCTCTCGTACACGTACATGCGTGTGTGTGAGGCGTTGGCTCTAACTGAACCCGAGCGAGGCGTTGGGCTCTAACTGAACCCGAGCGATTGCACTGCAGGCTACGCGTTACTGAACCCGAGCGATCGGTCGATGGCTGTTAACTGAACCCGATCGAGCGATTCCTTCGCTACTGCAGCTAACTGAAGCCGATCGATTGGATGAACAGTGAGTGTTGCGGGGGGGGGGGGGGTTGGATGAACAGTTAGCGGTCGCGTTACCTCTGGATGAACAGGGCCCCGTGGTGTGGTGGAGGGCTGGATGAACAGTAGACGTTGGAGGGGTGCCCATGGAGGGGTGGTTGAACAGGACCCCGTGGTGTGGAGGGCTGGATGAACAGTAGACGGTGGAGGGGTGCCCGTGGAGGGGTGGTTGAACAGTAGCCGGTGGAGTAGCATGCGGTAGAGGCTGGATGAACAGGAGCCCGTGGAGGCTGGAGGAGGTCGACGGTAGCCCGTGGAGGCTGGAGGAGGTCGACGGTGGAGATGAACGGTATCCGTGGAGTCCTGTTTTGCGGTACGCCACACCCCTCCCGATGACCAGGACCCCCGTTTCGACCGTCGCGCTCCAACACAAGTCCATTTCGTCCGTTTTGGGGTATGCCACACCCCTCCCGATCAACGGGACCCCCATTTCGACCGTAGGAGGTCCGTTTCGTCCGTTTTGCGGTACGCTACACCCCTCCCGATCAACAGGACCCCCGTTTCGACCGTAGGAGGTCCGTTTCCTCCGTTTTGCGGTATGCCAGACCCCTCCCGATCAACAGGACCCCATTCCGAATGTAGGAGGTCCGTTTCCTCCGTTGTGCAGTACGCCAAGCCTCGTTTCCATCGCCTGTTCCGTCCAAGCCCTCCCGATGAACATGACCACGCATTCCGTTCCGACCCAGCCGGTTGGCTCCCACGCGTTCCGTTGCCTCCCGATGAACACGACGCATTCCGTTGCCTCGCCATGAACACGACAATGACGTTGTTTCTCTGTTCTGACCCAGCCATGTACACGAGCCCTGGCCGTACGTATGCGCGAGTAGGCGTTCGAGACCCCGCCCGTATGTACACATACGTGGCTGTATTTTCTTTCTTGCACCCTGGCCGTTGTACGTACGTGTACATGCTACGTGCGCGCCTCTACTACGACACGTACGCGCCTCTACTACGACACGTGCGCGCCTCTACATCCACCAGTATATATGTATGTACATGTTCGCGACCAGAATGACAACGCTACGTACGCTTCGACCAGGTGGGTCCCGACTGTCAGGCACTTCCTTGCCTGCGAAGATGTAGCTGGTGGGTCCCAGCAGTCAGGGGGGCGAATCGTTTTTTTACCCGGACGCACTTCCTTGCGTGCGAAGATGTAGCTGGTGGGTCCCAGCAGTCAGGGGAAAGATTTTTTTTGCGAAATACAGTGGCCCGTCCGGTGGGTCCCAGCTATCAGGTGGAGGAATCATTATTTTCCGCGTAATAAGGAGGCACTTCCTTGCTGCGGCCGTGGACCCAGCTGTCAGCCTCTCCACGTACAGTCCACGTCCGATGGAAGTCATTCCTTGACCACGTTGACCACGCCGCACTGAGAGCACCAGGGCGGTGGACGATGGAGAGGCCTAGGAAGAGGACGACGGGGAGCCGGGGAAGACGCGGCAGTGGAAGCCCGGGCGGAGAGGAGTACGAGGGTTCACTGGTTCGGCTGCGGTGTGAGGCTGTCGTCGCTGCAGGGCCTGGCCAGGGGTGGGAATAGTAGGGGGAGGTGAGGCCTTCGCGGCAGCACAGCCGGCCACGGGAGGCAGGAGCAAGCGGCACGACCGGCGCTGCTTTGGGAGGCTAGAGCAAGAAGACCAGAGGTTGAAGAAGCACTACGACCGTTTGATGGACATCGTACGGTCACTTTAGCTAGAATCGTTCATATTGACTAAAGTTGACAAAGGCCCCCGTCCCAGTCAACTTAGTAGGCCCACAAGCCATCCTCCCACCATGGTGGTTCCCAGCTAGCAGGGGAGTATTCATTTTTTTGTGCGTAATAAGGAGGCACTTCCGGTGGGTCCGAGCTGACAGCGGGGGGAACGTTTTTTCGCGAAATATGTTGGCCCGTCCGGTGGGTCCCAGTAGTCAGGGGGGAAACATTTTTTCATGAAATAAGGTGGCCCGTCCGGTGAGTCCCTGCTGTCAGGTGGAGGAATAATTATTTTGCGCGTAATAAGGAGGCACTTCCTTCCAGCCACCTGGACCCAGCTGTCAGCCTCTCCACGTATAGTACTCTTCCGATGGAAGTCGGTCGTTGACCACGTTGACCACGCCGCGCCGAGAGCACCAGGGCGGTGGTCTGGACGACGGCGAGGCCTAGGAAGGGGACGACGCAGAGCCGGGGAAGACGCGGCAGTGGAAGCCCGCACGGAGAGGAGTACGAGGGTTCACTGGTTCGGCTGCGGTGTGAGGCTGCCATCGCCGTAGAATAACAGGGGGTGTGGGTGAGTAGAGGGATGGCCTGGCCAGCGGTGGGAGTAGTACGGGGCGGTGAGGCCTCCGCGGCATCACAGCCGGCCACGGGAGGTAGGACCACGCGACACGACCGGCGCTGCTTTGGGCGGCTGGAGCAAGAAGACCAGAGGTTGAAGAAGCACTACGGCCATTGGATGGACATCGTACGATCACTGCAGCTAGAATCATTTATATTGACTAAGTTGACAAAGCCCTTGGTACGCGTCAACTTAGTAGGCCCATAGGCCCACAGCTCGGATTTCGCAGAGAACATATAGCCCATTTGCGATTTGTAAGAATGTACAGCCCATTTTTTAATTCTAATGGAATTTACTACAGCACATTTACAGTTTCTTAAAAGTACAGCCCAACTTCTAGCTAGGACAACGATTAATAATTTCAAACAACCACTCAAAACAGAATTCAAAAAAGAATTCCACATTTTGATGGGATCCGAAATATTTTTATCCAAAATTTCTAGTCAGGTAAAATATAGTTTCAAAATAAAGTTGTATTACATTGAAATCCAATGAAATATTGCGCGCACAACAAGTAATGAAATTAAAATTTTCAAATTCCAAAAATAATATATTTTTCAAACTAATTACGTGTTTGGTGCATAGTAACTGTCCAGTTATTATAATTACATCCCATTTATTTTTTCTTAAATCCATTTTCTTGTTAAGCCTAATGCATACCTCCTAGGAAAGTTTGCAGCCCAGCGGGGCGGAGAATAACAAGTTGACCTGGATATTGTGTACAACTGTCGGCCCAGTTGCATTGCTGATGTTGAAAAAAAGGCCTGTGTAGTACAGTACAACCTAACATGGTTACTCAGCCCACATTCAGCGACGCCGGAAAGGCCCAAACAAGACTTCTGTACAACTTTTTGAAGTCACTGAGCTCAATTAATAACTTAAGAAAAAAGTTAGATTACAGTGGAACCTAATTAAAAGTTGTCACAAGCAAATAAATAATTCAACGGGTCCCACTTGTGCGTGTGCGCGTGTGTGTGTGTGCGTGTGTGTGTGAGAGAGAGAGAGATAGATAGAGAGAGAGACCCATCAGTCGATGCTCGTAAATACATCTTTCAGCCATATGCATTGCTGATGCTCAGTAAAAACTTATATAGTTGACACAATCATATAGAACATCATAGCACACTGAACTTGCATACAAAAATTTCATGCAGGCGGCACAGTCAGGATGGAAGCAGTGGATCGCTACGGGAAGGGCTATGTTGAAACCAACAAAGTTGTACATAATGGTTCATCGTCTTTATCAATGACGGGGAAATATCTTGAATGTTGTGCAAAGAAAACAGACAGACAACACAATAAGTTCTGCTAGCACATTAAGTTGACTTACAGTCCATTCTAAAAAAAGTTCAGGTACAAAATTAGAACAGGTCACAATCAAATGTACTGGCATATTAGTGCTTCACACCCATAGCTCGGATTCAACTAGTATCTGACAAGATTCAGTTGTTACCTCAAATTAGAGCACATCTAGGCAGCCAGCCCTGCCTCTTCTCCCAAAGAAGCAGTGGCCTCCGCTGCGCGATGGAGTAGGCCTGTGCCATCGATCATTCCGACCAACACAGGGAAAGTCTGACGTTGACTCCTGTAATGGACGTCATCGACGGACCCTGGCACCAGCGGCGGCGGCAGGACTTCGATTGATGGATTGACCACTTCTTCGACATGCACGAACACTCGATACAGGTACATCCCTAACGTGGTCCGCGGCAGCCTTGGTGGCGAGGAATAGTACAACCTCGGTTCCTGCATCGATATCTCAACACCAATCACCTTCGGTATGGTGGACGGCTTCTTCATCCATGCCATAACCGTCAGAGCCCAGCTGTCTGGAGGAACAAACATACTTACGAGCTCACCTCGAAGGTCGTTGATAAGCTCGTTCATGGACTCGCTGCTCCAAGCACGTCGAGGCATGCCATGGAAGGTAAGCTTTGTTAAAAACTCAAGCTCAGAGGGCACCGAGCCCCATCCTGGGTGCCACCGATCAAAGCTCAGCAGCGCACCATCGCAGAACAAACGCCGGGAAGATTCGAACACACAACTGCAGTCGAAAGTTGTTTAGAACCTGACGAAGAAATCAGCCGGTGGCGGACAGACTTCGATGAGCAAGTCACTTATTTGGATGCCGTGCGCAATGCCAAGAGCTTTGACAAGGTCGTCCGGCGAGACGGGAGGCCGGTCGCCGTTGATGGTTACCATCAGCACTTTGCCGGCAAACTAGTCGTCAAGCGCTGCCATGCCACTCTTGAGCGACAGCACACATCGACCGAAGGTAGGACTAACCAAATTCTCGTGCATGCCCAATCAACGCCATGCCGCGATGCATGCAGTGGTTGTTCTGGTGCATCAAGGACGGCATGCAGATCGTTCCACACTTGAGAAGAGGAAAAATGGAAAGGTAGGACGCGGCAGCAGAGGAAGAGAACGCTGGCTAACGAGGCTGGGAGGGGATCGAGTAGGAAGTTAATGCTCCACGCCTAAAGGTTTTGGGAAAACCTGATTTTCATAAGGTGACTTATACTCACCTAAACAGAGGGAGTATTCCTTAACCAGAGAATGTTGTGTCTCCCACTCACGCGCTCAAAATAAACTACGACACATTTTTTATCCGTTTGCATAGGTCCCACCTATCAGGAAGGATGGGCATGTACACGAACAGGTACGACTCATCAGTCTACCCGCATAGCCTTTTCATTTAGTCTACCTAGCCGTCTAATCAACTGCCTACACGCCACTTCTCCCATTTACTTCTCCATCGAGAACCGATTCTCCTCGGCTCCTTCACCTCCCCTTCGTCTTCATTTGCATCCAAACCCCACTGCGTTCACATTGTTTTAACCTCTTTAAATAATCATCTACTACTTCAGTTAGACTAGCCATCTAATTCTAATTCTCCAAACCATAGCCCTCCGTTCCAGCGGTTCCAAATGGCGGAAGAGATTGAGATGCAGGTTTTTAGCGTCCAACATGTCCTCGTCGAAGGCTCGATGCACATAGTTGCCACCATCACCGTCCACCCAAGCGTTGTTCGGCAGTGGATCAACAATGTATCCAACTCCCTCGAAAAGATAGAGACGAGGGTCATCGGTCTCGATGCAGAGTACATGGAGCGTGCCCCTGGGAAGATCCAGCGCGCCGCCGTCCTTCAGCTGTGCCATGAAGATGATGTTTTGGTGTACCACATCATACACTCGCCCTCCATACCACGTGAGCTTCACGATTTCTTGTCTCGGGAGGACGTATACTTCTGTGGGGCAGCCATCGAAGGGGACAAACAGAAGCTGGAGCCATACAACCTTGATTTGAAAAGCATCGCTGACCTACAAACCAGAATCAAGATTCCTGTAGAAGATTGTGACAAACAGACACCATCCCTATTCGACGTAGCAAATTTTGTGCTCGGTACAAATCTTCAGAAGGGTGACGAGACGGTGGCATTAAGGTTGTCTGGATGGGAGAATTATCCCTTGACGTATGAGCGGATAAAATATGCTGCCCTCGATGCCCGTGTGAGTTTCGAGATAGCTGCAAGGTCCAAAGAGCTTGTTGCGAAGCCGTCTCCCACAGAGAATGAGAAGAAGAAGAAGAAGAAGAAGAAGAAGAAGAAGAACAAGAAGAAGAAGAAGAAGAAGAAGAAGAAGAAAAGGTTGCACCAGTAGGAGGGCATTATGGATGGATGAACTATTTCCTCTCTTGTAAAAAAAATTATTCCCTCTCGATGTATATTGATATAGATGGACTATTTCGATGGTGTGCATGTCTTTGGAACAGAGTAGTAGCGTGGGTCCGCTTGACTATAAGGAACTATTTATCCGCATATATAGCTTTCTCTGCTACTCCTTCCAGTGATTGGTATGCAGTGCATGTGTTCGTAGACATGACAGCTTGTCCATGGAAGTTCAACTACGGCGACCATCACGTTTCATCTCGCGATTCCCCCGACGCCTCTCCAACCCACGGCACCATGCCCCCCAACATGCGCCTCACCCCTCTCGGCCACACCGCCCCTCTGCCTTTGTGTGCATGACATGTGGGCCACCTAAAATGCGGCGAGCATCAAGTTTCTACCACAGCCACCTGCGATTCCCACTACGACGCTCGAACCCATGAAACCACACGTCCCCCGACCTGCGGCTCACCCCTCTTGGCCCCACTGCCCCTCTGCCTACGGGAGCATTACATGTGGACCAGTCACCTATCGGGTCCACATGTTATTGACTCAAAGGTAGGTGTAGTAAGGCGCTGAAGCTCAGTCCCGATGGCCCTGAGAGGGAAATGTAACTCCTGCGCCAGGGCTTGTGGTGCTCCCACATCACGAACTCGTGCCAAACTCGAGATTTGTTTCTTTCCTATACATGCACGCAATGATTTAATGGACATTGTAATCTCAACATGTGATGGGGAGCTCTAAATTTGAATTTGAAACTTATAAAACAAAAAGATTCAAAACAAATAAACTGGGAGAGAGGGAGTATATCGTAGGATGTGTCCCATACAAAATAAGTCCCCTGGTTTGTCACTGTGAAGATGCGGTTAGAAAGGAGCACAACGTCTTCCTACTCGTACGGCAACAAATCGGCCACAGACAGCATGGTCTGCCTTTGACCGCCATGTGCAAGGTTCGTGCTATCTTATTCAATCGCACCGTGGTTCCATCGTACCAATTCATGCGGTGGCCCGTTGCATGGCTGATCCCAATGTTGGACAAAGGTTCTACGGGAATGTTGTCACCATTGTAAATGTTGTGCAAATTGATGTTGGTACCCTTCCGTACATATGCAAGCTAATCTCCACTCGCACCGAGCCTAACCTATGAAACAGTGGGCAGGGGGAGAATTAGGAAATGGACACGAAAATAGTCTTTAGAATGCATTTACTACGTGATCAAACTCATCTTACCTGCTCATCGGAGGAAATCCGAATGCCCCTCAACGTCGGCATCTCAAGGGGCGTCAACTTGCAACTATGGCCACGCCGCACCGGAGAGACCCCCAAGGAAACATCCTCGTGCGTTCCATAGAACATTAAGATGCATTTGTATGAGTAGTTTATCTTGTGAGAGAAAAGGATGAACAAGGGAAGGCCTCAAGAGATAGAGATGGACACTACTACTACCAATGTGCTGGCACGTGCGTTGCAATGGATCCAAAGTAGTAGAATAATACTTGTTCACGTGCTTGAACTATAAACACTCTAGTTTTGATATACATGTGTCAGCAGACATGTCAGCTTGTCCATGGAAGTTGAACCACGGTGACCATCACGTTTCTTGTTGCTACCACTGCCACACCCACACGCGATTCCCACGACGCCGCTCCAACCCACGGCACGACGTCCCCTGACGTGGACATGGATCCTCTGATGTGGCTATCACTGCCTTGCCCTGCCTTTCCTTCGCTGACAGGTGGGACCCACGCTTATGGGTCCCACATGTTAGTGACAGAATGGTAGGATTGTTCGCGTCAGGGGATCCTCATTGCCCCGATGTGCCCCTCATCCCTCTCGGCCCCACCGCTCCTCTGCCTTTGTGTGCATGACATGCGGGCCAGCTGAACTGCGGCGACCATCAACTTTCTACCATAGACACACCCGATTGGACGTGGTTTGCCTGCTCCGCTGTTGTGCTCCTATCCGTACTCCCACACCATCGAATTTTCATATAGCGGCTGTGACACATTTCATCCCGGGCATCAATCCTCAGCTGGAGTACTTATGTACTACAGGTAGTACCCGCCAGTGTGGCCATCTACGCCTCGTAACGCCCCGATGCCCAGCTATGGCACCGTCGCCACGGCCACGCCACCATTGGCCGGTTCAGCTCGAACGAGTGAGTCGCGAACTAGGCCACCACCATGAGAATGACATGTGGGCCAGCCGCATTTAAGGTCCGCATGTCATTGACTCATAGGCCGGGCACTAAGCCACTGAAGTTCGGTCCCGTGGGCCCCGAGAGGGAAATGTAACTCCTGCGGCAGGCCTTGTGATGCTCCCGCAGTACGATCTCGTGCCAAAACTAGAATTTGTTTCTTACTAGTACCAACTAGTACTAGTAAGGTACACGTGCATTGCACGCATGAGATTCTGGTGGTTTGTGCATTATGCTTCTACATGTGGAGTTTTCTGGATTCTAACATGTGGCAAAATCTGGTGGAATGTAAGGTTAGGCAAGTTTGATTAACTTAGGTGAGTGTTTGGTTCAAGCCACACTAAGGACCCACATGACATACACACACAAAATGTGGCAAGATTCCCTTAGGCTTGCCAACTTGTGGCTCCCATTTTGAAGAACTAATAAATTTGCCTAAGCTTAGTTGTGGCAAAGTTAGTCATGAATTAAGTTCAACCATGGAGTCTTCTAGATTATACATGTGGCAGAATCTGGTGGATGACATCCAACGGCCAGTAGTGCTCGGATTTCCCATCTTTGTACCGTCGGATTGGCTTCATCCAACGACCAACTTTCAAAGTTTTTCACACACTATATAGGGGGTATAGATATAGATGTGCCGGTCCATTGCAATGGATCCAAAGTATATCTATTTGGTGGAGTGCACTCTAAACACATTATCTATTTATTTTCTCTAACCTTCCGTAGCCATGCAACCAAGCCACATAAGCTTCATGGGTGCCCCCCACATCATATTATTCATACTACGTTGATTGAAAAAAAGATAAATCACCCAAAACAAGATCTTCCCGTTTTTTGTTCCTACGATGTTGTGTCGTGCACGTACCTACTAGTTGTATAGTGGTAGTACTAGTAATATAGTATTAGGAGTACAAACTTGGTACTAGTAGTAGTAGTACTAGTACGGAATGCTCCTACTCTATCAACGAGCCCCGTCTGACACCAAATTTCTTGGCTTCCGTGCTACAGCTAGATCTTCCCCTCGTTTCTGTTTTCCATCCTGGCGGCGGGCGGGGTGTCGGTTTGCTCAACGCCGGTCCCACATGAAAGTGAAAATGGTAGGCAATACGCCTTCCCTAAGCTATGTGTTGTGCCGGACGGGCCGTGTTGTACTCCCAATTCCCGGGCGTGTGGGTGTGCGACGCGAACGCGGCAGGCCTTTTCCTTTTACCAGCAATGTGCCCGTGCGTTGCGATGGATCCAAAGTAGTAGAATAGTAGTATTTGTTCACAAACTTGAAAGAAATCACTATTGTTTTGATATACTCCTAATATATTACTCCCTCTGTACCTAAATATTTGTCTTTTTTGAGATTTCAAATGGACTATCACATACAGATTATATAGACATATTCTAGTGTTTCTAGCAAGATGCCCGCGTGTTGCACGAAGTTGATGGAAAAGGTAAGCACAACTTATAAATTGACGTATGGAGTACTAGTTACAGTGATGCATATAATTAAGCAAAGGGATTACACATGTCGGTATTGACTGGAACGAGAATGCAACAACATAATAAGAATTAAGGCCATGATGATCCGATCGCAGTGGTGGTTATAGAAGGCAAGAAGAAAGATAGATCCACGAACGTACGACCTCCTCCTCCTCAACTTAGTGCGCCAGGCCACCGACCGGCGGCTAAGGAGCGGCGGCTTTTGTGGCGAGGTCGAGGTGCTTCTCAGCAAAGGCATCCAAGGCTTCCAGCCGGTTGAGGAAGGCCAACATCATAGCATCCTCACTGGCCTTGTAGATACCTATGTACACGATTTCCTCATACACATGGATGTGTAGGTCGACGAATTCTTGCAGGGCGAGGCGCCTCGTGGCGAGCGCGACCTCCAGATGGACATTCTTCGTCGCGTCAGTGGGTAGTCGCAGGGCCACCAGTGCTTGAAAGAGGTTCCATCCATGGAGGCCGATTAGGGTGGCAGGTAATGACGACCCCGGGCGCGTGGGCTGGAGGAGTACAGCGATGTCGTCCGCGAGCTTCTTGAGGACGGTGAACTTGTTGCTGGTGGCAACGATCATCTAGTCCAACTGAGAGTCATAGTTGGCGTCGACGGCATCCATCCACCAGACGGTCTCCAACACCGTCTGGAGACGATCCTCGGTGCCATGCCGCAGGCCGGCGTCGTGGACCATCTGGCGCAGCCGCTGGCCGCTCATGCGCATCGCCGCCATGGGTCTGGTGTGAGCTCTTTTGTGCTTAGTGTAGGTGCTTAGGCAAATGCTTAGGTGCGTACGATGTGGTAGATGCATTGGAATGGAGGGGCGCCTTTATATGAGGGCAATGAGGGCAAACTACGTTGCATTCACATCGTGCAACCTCTTTTCCCGGACCTCCTCCCATTACTTCCCTCATGCATTAATTAAAGGAGGATGCATTGGCCGTTCAACATATCGGGAACCGCTACTCCCTCCCTCGTCTGCATTAAAGCCGTATCGGGAACTGCGCCACCCGCTGTCAAATCGAATACCCCCTCTCTATATGTACCACCTTTTTTTTAAATTTCAAGTTTTGCTCCATGGCGCAATCCATCGATACTACTACTGTACAAAAGTGGAGTATATACATTTTTTAAAAGGCTAGAGGGCGGGGCAGTCTAGCTCGGTCGGTTTCACGAGACACGAGGGCCTTTGTGATTTGACGGCTCATTACTACTGTCAAATCGAATAGTACTGCGCCGCCTGCTACACGCCCGGCGCCTCCATTAAACCCCTCCGTTAAACCCGCATGCAAACCGAGAATCCTACTCCGGCCACACATCCGTTCATGAGCGGGCCGGAATTAAACACAACACCGGCCGAGCTCCTCCCGTCCACCCTCAGTTTAAACGAGGCCAGACGCCGGCTGATGACCCACAAGTATAGGGGACCTATCGTAGTCCTTTCGATAAGTAAGAGTGTCAAACCCAACGAGGAGCGAAAGGAAATGATAAGCGGTTTCCAGCAAGGTATTCTCAGCAAGTACTGAAATAAGTGGTAACATATAGTTTTGTGATAAGATAATTTGTAACAAGCAACAAGTAACAAAAGTAAATAAGGTGCAGCAAGGTGGCCCAATCCTTTTTGTAGCAAAGGACAAGCCTGGACAAACTCTTATATGATGTAAAGCGCTCCCGAGGACACATGGGAATATCATCAAGCTAGTTTTCATCACGCTCATATGATTCGCGTTCGGTACTTTGATAATTTGGTATGTGGGTGGACTGGTGCTTGGGTGCTGCCCTTACTTGGACAAGCATCCCACTTATGATTAACCTCTATTGCAAGCATCCACAAATACAACAAAAGTATTAAGGTAAACCTAACCATAGCATGAAACATATGGATCCAAATCAGCCCCTTATGAAGCAACGCATAAACTAGGGTTTAAGCTTCTGTCACTCTAGCAACCCATCATGTACTTATTACTTCACAATGCCTTCCTCTAGGCCCAAACAATGGTGAAGTGTCATGTAGTCGACGTTCACATAACACCACTAGAGGAGAGACAACATACATCTCGTCAAAATATCGAACGAATACCAAATTCACATGACTACTAATAGCAAGACTTCTCCCATGTCCTCAGGAACAAAAGTAACTACTCACAAAGCATAAACATGTTCATAATCAGAGGGGTATTAATGTGCATATAGGATCTGAACATATGATCTTCCACCAATTAAACCAACTAGCATCAACTACAAGGAGTAATTAACACTACTAGCAACCTACTAGCACCAATTCCGGACTTGGAGACAAGAATTGGATACATGAGACGAACTAGGGTTTTGAGATGAGATGGTGCTGGTGAAGATGTTTATGGAGATTTCCCTTTCCCGATGAGAGGAGCGTTGGTGATGATGATGGCGATGATTTCCCCCTCCGGGAGGGAAGTTTCCCCGGCAGAACAGCTCCGCCAAGGTTCCGCCTCGTGGCGGCGGACTTTCGTCCGAGAAGATGGCTTATGATTTTTTTTCCCATCGAAAGAGTTCATATAGCAGAAGATGGTCACCGGAGGGCCACCAGGCTGGGCGCACCCCTACCTCGTGGGCAGGGTGTGGCCCCCCTGGTGAAGTTCTTGCGCTCAATTTTTTTTATATATTTGGAAAACATCATCCGTGAAGTTTCAGGACTTTTGGAGCTGTGCAGAATAGGTCTCTAATATTTTCTCCTTTTCCAGCTAGAATCCCAGCTGCCGGCATTCTCCGTCTTTATGTAAACCTTGTAAAATAAGAGAGGATAGGCGTAAGTATTGTGACATAATGTGTAATAACAACCCATAATGCAATAAATATTGATATAAAAGCATGATGCAAAATGGACGTATCAACTCCCCCAAGCTTAGACCTCGCTTGTCCTCAAGCGAAAAGCCGAAATCGAAAAATATGTCCACATGTTTAGAGATGAAGGTGTCGATAAAAATAAAATACGGACATGAGGGCATCATGATCATTCTTAGAACAGTAACTTATATAATTCTTGTCATATGATATCTTATGCTAGAGTAATAATTCAATCACAATATCAAGTATGAATCGTAAACTTCATTGAAAACTAACAAACTATAATCTCATTCATTGAAGCAATTGCAATTTGTCATAACATAGGAAAGAGTCAATGTATAAGAGCTTTTCAGCAAGTCCACATACTCAACTATCATATAATCTTTCACAATTGCTGACACTCACACAATACTTATGGGTATGGAGTTTTAATCGGACATAGAGAAAGATAGGGGCTTATAGTTTTTGCCTCCCAACGTTTTACCACAAGGGTAATGTCAACAGTAATAGTTCATGAAAATCCACATCCAATTAGCCATATATACCAAGATCTTTCCAACATATTGTGCTTGGCAAAGGATAAAATGTAAAAAAGGAAGGGTGAGGATCACCATGACTCTTTTGCAGTGTAGGAGATAAAAGTAAAAGATAGGCCCTTCGCAGAGGGAAGCAGAGGTTGTCATGCGCTTTTGTGGGTAAATGCACAAAATCCTAATGCGAAAGAACGTCACTTTATATTGCCACTTGTGATATGGACCTTTATTATGCAGTCTGTCGCTTTTATTACTTCCATATCACACGATTGTATAAACCTTATTTCTACCACACCAATCACTCATACATATTTAGAGAGCAATTTCATATTGCTTGCACCGATGACAACTTACTTGATGGATCTTACTCAATCCATAGGTAGGTATGGTGGACTCTCATGGCAAAACTGGTTTAAGGGTATTTGGAAGCACATGTAGTATCTCTACTTGGTGCAATGAATTTGTCTAGCATGAGGGAGAAAGGCAAGCTAAACATGTTGGAGGATCCAAGACGATATAATTTATCTCAGATGTAAGAAAACATAACCCATTATGTTGTCTTCCTTATCCAATGTCAACTCTTTAGCATGTCATATTTTAATGAGTGCTCACAATCATGAAAGATGTCCAAGATAGTATATTTATATGTGAAGACCTCTCTTTCTTTATTACTTCCTATTAATTGCAACGATGACCAAAACTATGTTTGTCAACCCTCAATAACTTTTATTCATCATACTCTTTCTATGTGAGCTCATTACTCTCCATAAGAGTCACATGATCTCTTTGTTTCTTTTTATTACTTTCTCTTTTCTTTTCTCTTATTTGGGATCATGGCAAAGATAAGCAAGCCCTTGACTCAACACTAATCTTTATTATATAGCTCAAGGACTCGATTACATAGAAGGATAATAAAGCAAAACTCACGACTACATCATAGTAAGAACTTTTATTCTACTAGATCAAAATATTACCAAAAGGATTGAACTATGAAAAATGGTAAAGATAAAAGTGATGGTGATACGATACCGGGGCACTCCCCCAAGCTTGGCAGTTGCCAAGTGGAGTGCCCATACCCAGGTGATTATGTCTCTCTTTTCGGGGATGGTGATGTGATGTTCTTGGCGATGATGCCCCTCAAGATACGATTCTCCTCCTCAAGCTTGTTGACTTGCTGCTTGAGATCCATTATTTCCTTTCGGAGTTTTCCTGTAACAGCCAAAGGTCCCTGCACCCAAGGGTGCTGCATAGCTGCGGGAGAACCAGTGACACTCTTTTTCATATTCTCATAAGAAAGAAATCTAACATTGGAAGGGATAACCGAGTTTGGAATAGCTGAGCTCTGCAGTTCTCACATTGTGAATCCATCTTGGAGGCGAGAAGTGACTTCTTGATCCTCCATTGTATCTATCCTCATCAAATCAGCCTCCATCTCTTCCTCTATTGCTGGCCCAAAGGGGTCAACATGATTGTTTGTCGTTGATCCTGGTGCCGGATGAGACACCGGGCTCTCCCTGACTGACTCTTGCAAAGACATCCTGCTCTAATCTGCAGCAGTAACAGCTCAAAACACAAACAGGAGATTTTTGCGTGATACGGGAGTCAAAACCCCCGGGAGGTTATATAATGAATTTTTACCGACCAAAATACGTGTTCTGTAAGAAAACGGAGTCCGGAGAGCACACGAGGTGCCCACAAGGTAGGGGGCGCGCCTAGGGGGGTAGGGCGCGCCCTCCACCCTTGTGGGGCCCTCGTGTCCTTTCCGAACTACTGCTTATTTTTCTATTTTTCTAAATATTCCAAAACGGAGAAATATTGCCTTAAAAACTGTTTTGGAGTCGGTTTACTTACCGTACCACATACCTATTCCTTTTCGGAGTCTGAAACGTTCCAGAAAGTGTCCTTTATGTACTCCTCCGGGGTTATGGTTTCAATAACATTGGCTTCAACATTTATGGGATTACCTGAGATATAATGTTTGATTCTTTGACCATTTACCACCTTCGGATTTGTGCCTTCGAAGTTGTTCATTTTAATGGCACCGGAACGGTAGACCTCCTCGATAACGTAGGGACCTTCCCATTTAGAGAGAAGTTTTCCTGCAAAAAATCTTAAACGAGAGTTGTATAGCAATACATAATCACCTACATTAAACTCATGCTTTTGTATCCTTTTATCATGCCACCTTTTAACCTTTTCTTTAAACAACTTGGCATTTTCGTAGGCTTGGGTTCTCCATTCATCAAGTGAATTAATATCAAATAACCTCTTCTCACCGGCAAGTTTAAAATCATAATTTAGTTCTTTAATAGCCCAATAAGCCTTGTGTTCTAGTTCGAGAGGTGAGTGACATGCTTTTCCATAGACCATTTTATATGGAGACATACCCATAGGATTTTCATATGCAGTTCTATAGGCCCATAATGCATCATCAAGTTTCTTGGACCAATTTTTCTGGACCTATTAACAGTCTTTTGCAAAATTAATTTGAGTTCTCTATTACTCAATTCTACTTGACCACTAGACTGAGGGTGATAAGGGGATGCAATTCTATGATTAACATCATATTTAGCAAGCATTTTACGGAAAGCACCATGAATAAAATGTGAACCACCATCAGTCATTAAATAACTAGGGACTCCAAACCTTGGAAAGATAACTTCTTTAAGCATTTTAATAAAAGTGTTATGATCAGCACTACTAGTTGGAATATCTTCTACCCACTTAGTAACGTAATCAACAGCAACTAAAATATGTGTATAACCATTAGAGGAAGGAAAAGGTCCCATATAGTCAAAGCCCCAAACATCAAATGGTTCAATAACAAGTGAATAATTCATAGGCATTTCTTGACGTCTACTAATATTACCAATTCTTTGACATTCATCACAAGATAAGACAAACTTGCAGGCATCCTTGAAGAGAGTAGGCCAATGAAAACCAGATTGTAGTACCTTATGTGCAGTTCTGTCTCCAGCATGGTGCCCTCCATAAGCTTCGGAGTGACACTTGCGTAGGATCTGTTCCTGTTCATGCTCAGGTACACAACGTCTAATAACACCATCTACTCCTTCTTTATAAAGATGTCGGTCATCCCAAAAGTAATGCCTCAAATCATAGAAGAACTTTTTCTTTTGCTGGTATGTGAAACTAGGTGGTATAAACTTAGCAACAATGTAATTAGCATAATCAACATACCACGGAGCAGTATGAGAAGCATTTATGACATTTAGTTGCTCATCAGGAAAGCTATCATCAATAGGTAGTGGGTCATCAAGCACATTTTCTAACCTAGACAAGTTGTCTGCAACGGGGTTCTCGGCTCCTTTTCTATCAACAATATGTAAATCAAATTCTTGAAGCAAGAGAACCCATCTAATAAGTCTAGGTTTATCATCTTTCTTTTCCATAGGAAATTTAATAGCAGCATGATCAGTGTGAATAATTACTTTAGAATTAACAATATAGGGTCTAAACTTATCACAGGCAAATACAACTGCTAAGAATTCTTTTTTAGTAGTGGCATACTTTCTTTGAGCATTGTCTAGAGTTTTACTAGCATATTGAATAACATTTAGTTTCTTATCAACTCTTTGTCCTAGAATAGCACCTACAGCATAATCACTAGCATCACACATAATTTCAAAGGGTAAATTCCAATCAGGTGGCTGAACAATAGGTGCAGAGATCAATGCTTTCTTAAGTATTTCAAATGCTTCTACACAATCATCAGCAAAGACAAATGGTATATATTTTTGTAATAAATTAGTCAGAGGCCGAGAGATTTTTGAGAAGTCCTTAATGAACCTCCTATAAAAACCGGCATGACCAAAGAAACTTCTTATACCTTTGATGTCCTTGGGACATGTCATCTTTTCGATAGCATCGACCTTGGCTTTATCAACTTCAATACCTCTTTCAGAAACTTTGTGCCCCCAGACAATACCTTCATTAACCATAAAGTGGCACTTTTCCCAATTCAGGACAAGATTAGTTTCTTCACATCTCTGCAAAACTCGATCAAGGTTGCTCAAGCAATCATCAAAAGAAGATCCATAGACGGAAAAGTCGTCCATGAAAACCTCACAAATCTTTTCACAAAAGTCAGAGAATATAGCCATCATGCATCTTTGAAAGGTAGCAGGTGCATTACATAAACCAAAAGGCATACATCTATAAGCAAAAGTACCAAAAGGGCAAGTAAAAGTAGTCTTTGATTGATCTTTGGCTGACACAGGTATTTGAGAGAAACCAGAATTACCATCTAGAAAGCAAAAATGTGTATGTTTAGACAATCTTTCTAGCATTTGACCGATAAAAGGTAAGGGGTAATGATATTTTTAGTAGCCTTATTTAATTTGCGGAAATCAATTACCATCCTATAACCAGTAATAATTCTTTGAGGAATCAATTCATCTTTATCATTAGGAACAACAGTAATACCTCCCTTCTTAGGGACACAATGGACAGGGCTTACCCACAGACTATCAGCAACGGGGTAAATTATACCTGCCTCAAGGAGCTTTAGTATCTCCTTTCTTACCACTTCTTTCATTTTAGGATTCAGCCGGCGTTGATGATCACGAACTGGTTTAGCATCTTCTTCCAAATTAATTTTATGTTGACATAGAGTGGGACTAATGCCCTTAAGATCATCAAGAGTATACCCAATAGCAGCACGGTGCTTCTTTAGAATTTTCAATAATCTCTCTTCTTCATGTTCTGAAAGGTTAGCACTAATAATAACTGGATATATCTTTTTCTCATCAAGATAAGCATATTTAAGAGTATCCGGTAAAGGTTTAAACTCAAACACAGGATCACCCTTGGGTGGAGGAGGATCTCCTAGGATTTCAACAATTAAATTGTGTTTCAGAATAGGTTCTTTTTAAAGAATACTTCATCTAATTCCCTTCTTTCATTCATAAACATATCATTTTCATGGTCTAGCAAATATTGTTCTAAAGGATCACTAGGAGTTAACGCAATAGAAGCAAGACCAAAAATTTCATCCTTACTAGGTAATTCTTCTTCACGGTGTTGTCTACTAAATTTAGAAAAATTAAATTCATGAGTCATATCATCTAAACCGACAGTAACAACATCTCTTTTGCAATATATGGTAGCATTAACAGTATTTAAGAAGGGTCTACCAAATATAATGGGACAAAAACTATCTTGTGGGGAACCAAGAACAAGAAAATCAGCATGATATTTAGTTTTCCCACACAAGACTTCAACATCCCTAACAATTCCCATTGGTGAAATAGTATCTCTATTAGCAAGTTTAATTGTGACATCAATATCTTCTAACTCAATAGGTGTAATGTCATGCATAATTTCATTGTATAAGTCAATAGGTATTGCACTAGCACTAGCACCCATATGACATAAGCCATGATAACAATGATCTCCTATTTTAATAGAAATAACAGGCATGCCTATCATAGGTCTAGGTTTATCTGTATCACGGGGTTTTGCAATTCTAGCAGTTTCATCACAGAAATAAATAACTTGCCCATCTATATTATCAGACAAGAAATCTTTAACAATAGCAATATTAGGTTCAACTTTAACTTTCTCAGGAGGTGTTTATGTTTTAATATTGCTTTTACGAACCACAGTTGAAGCTTTTTCATGATCCTTTATCCTAACAGGGAAAGGTGGTTTCTCAACATAAGAAGTAGGAACAATAGGATCATTATAAGTAATAATCTTTTTTTCAACTTTAATAGGTGCAACTACTTTTACT
Organism: Triticum urartu; assembly: GCF_056163025.1. NCBI lineage: Eukaryota > Viridiplantae > Streptophyta > Magnoliopsida > Poales > Poaceae > Triticum > Triticum urartu. Next base: position 530,104,479 of record NC_141876.1, read on the forward strand.
TGTATGGGAGGATGATATTTAAACCACTTCTCCTTGGGGAGATCAACATAAGCAGCAAAAGATTCACAGAAAGAAGCTACTATCTCAGAGTCAAGTCCATATTTAGTGCTAAATTTATGGAAAATATCGGTATCCATAAAAGATTTAACACAATCAAAACTAGGTACCATACCTGACTCCTTACCATTGTCGAGGTCCCAATCTTCGGAGTTGCATTTAATTCTTTCCAATAAAACCCATTTGAATTCAATAGTCTTCATCATAAAAGAGCCAGCACAAGAAGTATCAAGCATGGAGCGATTGTTATCAGAAAGCCAATCATAAAAATTTTGAATAATCATTTCTCTTGAGAGCTCATGATTGGGGCATGAATATAACATTGATTTAAGCGTCCCCCAAGCTTGAGCGATGCTTTCTCCTTCGCGAGGCCAAAAATTATATATATAATTGCGATCACGATGAACAAGATGCATAGGATAAAACTTTTGATGAAATTCCAATTTCAATCATTTGTAATTCCAAGACTCCATATCATCACATAGCCTATACCATGTCGATGCATCTCCCCTCAAAGATAAGGGAAAGACCTTCTTCTTAACAACATCTCCGGGTGCACCTGCAAGCCTAAATAATCCACAAACTTCATCCACATATATTAGATGCTCATCAGGATGTTTTGTTCTATCTCCCAAAAAAGGATTAGCTAGCAGTTTTTCTACCATACCCAAAGGAATTTCGAAGCAAGCATTTTCATTTTCAATAGGTTCAGTGGGTTGAGGAGCAACTCTTTGCTCTACTGGTCAGGGTGAAGATACCCCGAACAAGCCCCTCAAAGGATTACTTTCCATACTGACAAGTGACAGTAAATTTCAGCACACTATATAAATTTTTCCTTACCAAATTCCACCTACCAAAGGCGCTTCACTCCCCGGCAACGGCACCAGAAAAGAGTCTTGATGATCCACAAGTATAGGGGATCTATCGTAGTCCTTTCAATAAGTAAGAGTGTCGAACCCAACAAGGAGCAGAAGGAAATGATAAGCGGTTTCCAGCAAGGTATTCTCTGCAAGTACTGAAATAAGTGGTAACAGATAGTTTTGTGATAAGATAATTTGTAACAAGCAACAAGTAACAAAAGTAAATAAGGTGCAGCAAGGTGGCCCAATCCTTTTTGTACCAAAGGACAAGCCTGGACAAACTCTTATATGATGTAACGCTCCCGAGGACACATGGTAATATCGTCAAGCTAGTTTTCATCACGCTCATATCATTCGCGTTCGGTACTTTGGTAATTTGGTATGTGGGTGGACCAGTGCTTGGGTGTTGCCCTTAGTTGGACAAGCATCCCACTTATGATTAACCTCTATTGCAATAATCCACAAATACAACAAAAGTATTAAGGTAAACCTAACCATAGCATGAAACATATGGATCCAAATCAGCCCCTTACGAAGCAACACATAAACTAGGGTTTAAGCTTCTGTCACTCTAGCAACCCATCATCTACTTATTACTTCCCAATGCCTTCCTCTAGGCCCAAACAATGGTGAAGTGCCATGTAGTTGACGTTCACATAACACCACTAGAGGAGAGACAACATACATTGAACGAATACCAAATTCACATGACTACTAATAGCAAGACTTCTCCCATGTCCTTAGGAACAAAAGTAACTACTCACAAAGCATAAACATGTTCATAATCATAGGGGTATTAATGTGCATATAGGATCTGAACATATGATCTTCCACCAATTAAACCAACTAGCATCAACTACAAGGAGTAATTAACACTACTAGCAACCTACTAGCACCAATCCCGGACTTGGAGACAAAAATTGGATACAAGAGATGAACCAGGGTTTTGAGATGAGATGGTGCTGATGAAGATGTTGATGGAGATTGCCCTCTCCCAACGAGAGGAGCGTCGGTGATGACGATGGCGATAATTTCCCCCTCCGGGAGGGAAGTTTCCCCGGCAGAACAGCCTCGCCAGAACCCTAGGTTGGCTCTGCCTCATGGCGGCGGAGTTTCGTCCGAGAAGATGGCTTATGATTTTTTTCCCATCGAAAGAGTCCATATAGCAAAAGATGGTCACTGGAGGGCCATCAAGGGGTCCACGAGGTAGGCGGCGCGCCCAGGGGGTAGGGCGCGCCCCACCCTTGTGGGCAGGGTGTGGCCCCCCTAGTGAAGTTCTTGCGCTCAATGTTTTTTATATATTTGGAAAACATCATCCGTGAAGTTTCGGGACTTTTGGAGCTGTGCAAAATAGGTCTCTAATATTTGCTCCTTTTCCAGCCAGAATCCCAGCTGCCAGCATTCTCCCTCTTTATGTAAACCTTCTAAAATAAGAGAGAATAGGCGTAAGTATTGTGACATAATGTGTAATAACAGCCCATAATGCAATAAATATTGATATAAAAGCATGATGCAAAATGGACGTATCACCGGCCAAGCTCCTACCGTCCGCCCTCTATTTACACGAGGCCAGACAGACAGTGGGCAAGAATCGCACCCCTCCGCGCCGCTCCCCCATCTCCCCCTTCACCATTTTCTCCACTCTTCCGATGGCTTCCGATGAGCCGTTCTCCGGCATATTACCCGGCTGGGTGGCCCGCCGAGCCCTCCGGATACGGGCGAGGCCGCTCGGTGCTTCACCAACCTCGCTTGGCCCGACGGAGCCAGTTGCCACCCCAAGCAGGCGCGTGGTTCAACAACTTGCCGCTCCAGTTCAGCTCGATGAGGAGTGGCGAGTTGATCCATGCCGGCACGGCGGCGAGTGTTGTGGTATTCTCACGGGGGGCTTGCGAGTCGACAGATGCCACAAGGGCTTAGTGTTAGGGTAAGACTGTTGCTAATAGGCCCGGGAGCGGGTATGCGAGTAGCACGCGCTAGTTACCCAGGTTCGGGGCTCTCCAGAGAGATAACACCCCTACTCCTGCATGTCTGAGTATATCTGGTACAAAGTGCTCCTGGAGCTGTATCTGAGATCAGTGCCAAGGGCATCTGATCTCGTAGATGCATGCGTATGGCCAGCTCTAGTGGCCAAGTATTGCCATGGCTTGTGGCCGTGAGTGGCCTTGTGGCCAAATGAATGTGGCGTGGGAGTCCATCATCCCTGGATGGATGGATGAGTGCCTCTTTATATAGGAGAGGGTAGCTTAGGATGTAAGCTTGGTAGTGGGCATGGGTAAGGCATGGTGCATGTCATCCTTGTCCCCTGGGTCACTTCATAAATAGTGCCAGGGGACAAGTGACACTATACAAGATGGCTGAGATGACACGTGAATAGTGCTCCGGTACGATCGTCTCGTCAGCGTCTTGTCGATGTCGCTTTGGGCTGCAGTCGGCAGCCGGCTGGCTGGCGCAGTCGGACTGAGGGGCTTTGCTAGCCCCGATATCTTGAAATATCGTCTTGCCGTCCTCGGGGTACCCGTGGTCGATTACTCCGACAGTAGCCCCCAAGCCTCCGGGCAACTTGGCAAAGTTGGGCAGAGGTTTTTTGGGGAGTGTTCATGGAAATGATCATGAAAAAAGACAAAGTTAGTCCACGCAGATATATCAAATGTTTGCTTTTAGCATTGCAAGTTTTATGCGGAGGGTGCCGACTCGGTTTCATCTAAGCCCCCTTAATCTTTTTCGTGTTCCCTCCGCCTTTTGGCTTGTGATCTCGCTCGCCTGACAGTCGCTCTGCGGTCTGTGGCTGAGAGTGGGCCGTGAAGTGGAGTGTACAGTACTCAGAGTCTGGGATCAAATTCAACCGAGTAGATACTTGTAAAGGAAACGGTCGGATCACCCGATCCGTTTTTCTTCCCGGACGTTTTTCGCGTGGGTGACCTCCAGCGTTCACTCTTGCTAGTCAGACAGCCGCTCCGCGGTCTGTGACTAGAGTGGTCCTTTGGTACCGCGCACGGTACTAAGCCGTCTGCGGGAACTAACGTCTCAGGCCAAGCGGCCAGCCCCTGGGCCAACTCTGGCTGGCGCCGGGGCGAACAGTGATGCTACTGTAATAAAATGCGGAGACAGCCCCCGAGCATCGCTCGTGGTTATCCATGCTTGCGTGGTGCAAAAAATATGCCGGTGAGGAGCTCACATTGATTTTCGTGTAGCCAAGGCGGAGTTTGCCAAAGACAGCCGGCGCGGCTCAATGCTTGCTGAGCGCGCCGACACACCCGCTGGGTGTAGTCTTCGAGCCTCCGGGTGCTTGAAGGGGTCCCGGCCGATCAGGCTCGACCGGCCAGGTGGCGAGGCGGCTTGCAACGCCCTTTTTCTTTTGTTTCTCTTCTGCCGGCTGCTGGCAGCCGGAAAAAACTCTTCTCTTGTCTGCAATCTTCGCGGGTGCGCGTGGGTGTAGCCCCCGAGATTCGGGCCGACTGCTGAGCAGTCGGGCCGGATCTCTCGGCGACTACTTTGTCTTCTTCTTCGCGGGGGCGCGTCAGCGCACCCGCTGGGTGTAGCCCCCGAGATTCGGGCTGACTGCTGAGCAGTCGGGCCGGATCTCCCGGCGACTACTTTGTCTTCTTCTTTTTCTTCTTCAGCTGGCTGGGCAGGCGGACTCCAACACAGCAGTCGGGATTTTTACAGCCGGCCACACAGCCAGCGGTCGAACACACATCTGGCAGTCAGACGCACATTTATTTCATATTTTCTTTTATTCCAGCTGACTCTCGGGTAGCCGGCCATCTCAACCGGTCAGCTTTTTTTTAGTCAGCCGACTGGGCACCCAGCCTGCCTTTTCTCCAGCCGGCCAGCGGGCAGTCGGCCTCTTCTTCTCTTCTCTTTCTGTCCGGCTCCACACGGGGAGCAGCACACCTTTTTTCAGCCGAGCAGCTGGCCTCTTCTAGCCGCCCCCCCTTTTTGTCCTCTGGGCAGCCGGTCGGCGAAGGCCACGGCCGAGGCGGGAGGCGGCCGTCGCAGGCGTGAATCCGTGCGGAGCGCAGCCAGCCTCCGACTGGCGCGACGCAGCCGGCCACGAGGCGCGCATGCGGAGGAGTCCGCGAGGCGGGGCAGGCAACGGGTGCGGGAGCAGACGGCCGGGTGCGGGGGCGAGACGGCGGGGCCGGCACGGGGACGCGAGCCGGCACGGGCAACCGGCCGAGTACCGGAGGCGGCTCAGCGGAGAGCAGCCCGGGGCAGAGGGCGGGCACGGCGCGGAGGAACCCGGCGGCTGCCGCTCGGGCAGAGGAGTCGGGTCTTGAGCAGCTCGCGGAGGCGGAGCCGAGGTGCGGGGAACGGCCAGGCATAGCCGATGTGCGGCATGGGGGGATTGGAGACGACCCACAGCGGCGGAGCGTCGTGCTGCAGGCGAAAACATCGGGCGGCTGGGCCCATCGAGCTGTCGCGCGACGGCGCGCGCGGAGGCTGGCCAGAGGCCGAGTGGCGTGGCGCTGGCGCAGCAGGTGCGCGGCCGCGCGAGTGGCGCGATGCGGGCGGAGCCGGCGCGGAGTTGGGGTCGGCGGCGAGGAGCAGTCGGCCCTTGATTTTTCTTCTGGACGGGATGGGGAGCCGGCTCCCTCTTCTTTTCTTTCTGCCTGGGGCAGCCGTCGTGGAGGTCGAGCTGGGTCGGATGGCAGGCGGCCGCGGGCGGAGGCGACCGAACGGGGGAGCCATCGTGGCGGAGCCGGCTAACGGTGACCGGAGCTAGCACGCGGGCGCGCAGCCAGGCGGGAGCGGCGCGAGGCAGCAGAGCTGTAGTCAGCGCGGGGCAGCGCCAGGCCAGCCGGAGTGGCGGAGGTGGCGACGGGGCGATGCAGGCATGGGGCAGCAGCCGGCCAAGGGCAATGCGGGCGGGCGGATGGAGCAGCCAGGCACGGGACTCGGCGTCCGGGTACGTGGCGCGATGCAGGCATGGCGCGGCAGTCGGCCAAGGGCGACGCAGACGGAGGAGTCCGGGTTGTGGGAAGCCGGAGCCGGCGCAGAGGACTCGGCGCGGAGCACCCGGCGGGGAGGAGCCGGCGCGGGGAGGCCGGAAGTGAGGCCAAGCGGCGCCGGCGATGGGAGTCCAAGCTTGGGGTTCAGGCGGACGGAGCGAGACGGCGACACGGGCAACGAAGCGGCCCCGGTGCTGGTGGAGGGGCGTCTGGCCGGGTGCGCGCGGGAAGCGGAGCAGCGGCGCGGGTGGAGCGAGTGCTGCGTCGGGGACGCATGACTGTGGGAGGCGGAGCCGGACGCATCGGGAGGGAGCTGCGCGAGCTTTTGCGCGAGGCCAGCAGAGGGAGGATGCGGCGGAGACGGCCTGGGAGCGGGCGCGGAGTCGCGCCACGCGCGGGGACCAGGGCGGCTGCGCGGGTGCTCGTGGGGACGACACAGGTGCCAGCGATGCTGACCGCAACGGCGCACATGCGGCCTGGCCACAGCAGCAGCATATGAGTTAGCAGCAAACGAAGCTCGTGTTTGGGATAGTATGGGTAGTATTTTTCTAGTGTATGGCCAATGATTTGACTTGCATCTAGCTAGCTTGCATAGATGGCATATGGAGGAGCGAACGCGCGTTTAGGCCGGAGCAAGGCGCAACATAGAGGGGAGCAGACGCGACGGCACGTGGATAGACACGGCCGACCGAAGCGAGCCCGCGCACGGTGCGCACGCGGACGGACTGCCGGCGCTGCAACGGTGGTGACGAAGACACACCGCCCAACATGGACGCGTCGAGGGCGTGCTGATGTCGAGCCCTCGACTGGCGCCGGAGAGGTGACGACGTCGCGGTGATGATGAAGATGGCGAGTCCGACGACGAGGACGCGCCGTGCCGCGCGGCCGCTCCGGGGGCGGCTCGAAGTCGAGCCCCCGAGCGCTACCGGAGAGACGGCGCGACGCCGCGGCGAGGCGATGAAGAAAAAACAGTCCCGCCCGGACTGCGAAACCAGCAGCAGCGCGGTAGCATAGTACCGCGCCACGGTGGGCGCCAACTGTCGTGGTATTCTCATGGGGGGCTTGCGAGTCGACAGATGCCACAAGGGCTTAGTGTGAGGGTAAGACTGCTGCTGATAGGCCCGAGAGCGGGTATGCGAGTAGCACGCGCTAGTTACCCAGGTTTGGGGCTCTCCGGAGAGATAACACCCCTACTCCTGCATGTCTGAGTATATCTGGTATATCTGGTACAAAGTGCTCCTGGAGCTGTATCTGAGATCAGTGCCAAGGGCATCTGATCTCGTATATGCATGCGTATGGCCGGCTCTAGTGGCCAAGTATGGCCATGGCTTGTGGCCGTGAGTTGTCTTGTGGCCAAATGAATGTGGCGTGGGAGTCCATCATCCCTGGATGGATGGATGAGTGCCTCTTTATATAGGAGAGGGTAGCTTAGGATGTAAGCTTGGTAGTGGGCATGGGTAAGGCATGGTGCATGTCATCCTTGTCCCCTGGGTCACTTCATAAATAGTGCCAGGGGACAAGTGACACTATACAAGATGGCTGAGATGACACGTGAATAGTGCTCCGGTACGATCGTCTTGTCGGCGTCTTGTCGATGTCGCTTCGGGATGCAGTCGGCAGCCGGCTGGTTGGCGCAATCGGCAGCCGGCTGGCTGGCACAGTCGGACTGAGGGGCTTTGCTAGCTCCGATGTCTTGAAATATCGTCTTGCCATCCTCGGGGTACCCGTGGTCGATTACTCCGATAGCGAGCATGCTGGTACGGGCGCCGTCGCTGCCGCGTCGTACCGCGCGACCAGTGTCTGCGGTGGCCGCGCCTCCCGTGTCTGTGGGCGCGCCTCCCGTGCCTGTGGCAGCACCATGCAGGCAGAGATAGAAGCCAGGTGCGTGGAGAGCGACGAGTCGGTGGCCAGCTTCTCTGTGTCCGCCGCCATCATCAAGGTGAAGTAGAACACGGGAGGCCGCCGCCATTTGGGACCCATGAAGGCCACCGCCGAGGCGATGATCGCGGATTCAGGTGGTTTCTTTGCTGCTTCGTCTCTTCTGAGGACCTTCCTCGACCCCGTAAGTGTCTGACGGACATGAGGAAGACAAAGGGATCCACGGGCGGCCATTTAGAACTAAAATAAGTCTAGATACATCCATTTCTAGGACAAGTATTTCCAGATGGAGGGAGTATTAATTATACAAGAGAGCCGGGTTGGCACCTCTTAGTTCATGTAAATGTAATGAAATCCATCATGTTTATATGAAGATCCGGCTTTTTTATATGAAATCCTTCATGCTTATATGAAATCAGTCCGTTTTTGCACGAATTTCATCTCGTTGGTTAGAGTTGTAAAAATGTATGCAGCTGGCGTTTGATGTCGTCCTCCGCTTAAGGAAGCGGGAAGAAATTTGCCGGCTGCCGTTGGAGATGCTCTTTATGCTGGAAATAATAGAGTGACATCCAATCCATTTGAGTTAATTTCATGTATGATTGTCCCTCTATAAAAAGTTAATTGCATGTACAGTGTACACGTGACTTGCCGGGTGGTACAGCTTCATACAGAAAGTTAAAAAGAAACAAGTCTATCCTTAATCTTGTATTCTAAGTACTATGTGGGTTACACTGTCAGTACAGTAGCGAAAGAAGTATATATTAAATAAGTAGAGGAATATATAATATAAAAATATAAAGTTAAAAGACAGAAATCGAACTCATGTCATCACGTTGCGAGCATCCGGCGCTAACCAGCCCAGCACATTTTTATTGTAAACCATGCTGGAGATATATCTCCATGTCTAGTCTTATATATAATCCATTCATTCCTAAATATTTGTCGTTTTCAGATTTCAAATGGACTACCACATACGGATGTGTATGTAGACATAGTTTAGAGTGTAGATTCACTCATTTTGCTCTGTATGTCTTTTCAGGAAGGGGTCAGATTTGTCCTTGATTTATGTATGAGGTGTCCAGATGGCACTGCACCGCCAAGAAAAGAGGGTAACATCAAAATTATGGACTACTTTTTTGAGTATGTTGGTAAGGTCCGGTCATAGTCACTTGTTGAAATCTCTAAAAAGACAAATACTCCCTCCGTCCGGAAATACTTGTCATCAAAATGGATAAAAGGAAATGTATCTAGACGTATTTTAGTTTTAGATACATCTCTTTTTATCCATTTTGATGACAAGTATTTTCGGATGGAGGGAGTAGAAAACAGAGTTGGTGATGATGATGTGCGTGCCATCCTGCAATATAGGTTGTCGGATTTATATGTAACATATAGGAAAGAAACTATGGCAATTTTGCAAAAATATACCCACACGTCTCTCCACGTTCGCAAATAAGGCCTTCCCTCGTTCAACCTTTTCTCTCACAAGATAAACTACTCATACAAATGCATCTTGATGTTCCGTGCAACGCACGGGCAGCTAGCTAATTTCTTTTAAAATAGTTGTTGCGATAATTGGGTTGAAGTGATATATTTTATGTCTGCCCCGAATGATTTCAGATTCACTAGTAGTAACAAAGAAAAGCTTGCCTTGTTAATTAGCAGAAAACAGGGTGAAAACTATCACATGAGGCCGGTAAAAACAAGGCACAGTGGGTTCAGCGTCATCATCACTACAGCTGTGCGCGCGCGAGAAGTCTACATATCGAGGGGGCTACCGAGCGAGGCACCGAGACACAAAGTTTGAGAGAGAAACCAATTGACAGATTATGATCAGATCGAGTTGTCACCCTTCTGCTGTCATTGCTGGGGGGGAGGGAGAGAAAGACGTATCGAGAGTGTGCGCGGTAGGCACAGAGGCACAACTAGCGAGTGTGTGTGTGTGTGTGTGTTTGAAAGAGGAGTAGTGCCACCCTACTCCTTCGATGACAGGTAGTGTGTGTGTATGTTTGAGAGAGAAGCCAGTTGATAGATTAGTATCAAGACCGAGGTGTCACCCTACTTCTTCGGTGTTGGGAAGTGTGGGTGTGTGTGGGGGGGCAGTGACACTCACATATCTCTACTCTTATAAAAAACAGAGTTGGTGATGATGGTGTTCCTGCCATCCTGCAATATAGGCCATCCGATTTATATCCGATGGACAGGAAAGAAACTATGGCAATTTTGCAAAAAGATACCCACACCCCTCTCCGCATTTGCAAATAAGGCATTCCCTCGTTCATACTTTTCTCCCACAAGATAAACTTCACATACAAATGCATCTTGATGTTCTGTGCAACACATGGGCATCTTGCTAGTAGGGAGAAGGAGTTTGTGTGACACATATCTAGCTATATTAAGGGATAGGTAGATAGCATATGTGTGAGAGATATTATTATACTTTGAGACATTAGTGGCTGTGGGTGGGCGGAATTAAAGGGGTGGGCATGTTAGACATAGAGAGCGTGTGTGTTTCTGTGTGAGAGACTTGTAGGACGGGGTAGAAAGACGAATTTAACCCTGGCGGAGGGAGAGAAATACACGAAGTGCGCATGTGTGATTCCGATGCCCACAGGGAAATGAGATATGTATGCGTGTGAGAGAGATTGCACAATTCATTCACGTATCACTATCTAGCGATCGTGGATGTGCATCGCTTGAACATAAGTCAATATCTACTTCGTATCGTGGCCAAAGGTACAATATCGATTCAACGCTATAAAGATTGTACACTCACATATCACATTTTTTCTATTTAAATAAACCTTTTCAGTTGTGCATGCCAAAGTTACAGTGATGTTTCTTCAAACAACCAATGTAGCTATCATGTACATGCACCATTGTTACTCTTGCATTCAAATTCATTAGTCTTGGATGATTTAAGTTTCTATTTTGAAGTAATATATGTAATATTCATATATATATATATATATATATATATTCAACGGGTACGCAATTTATGAAATGGAGGCTATGTAATCATATGAGGTAACACTTTTAAGTAGCTAACTACAATATCCATTTCTTTTCATGCGCCTCTACACTAACACGTCAATGCATTATGTTTAAAGTAAATAACCAATGGCACTAAATTATCTATTTACACGAGAAATACATAGGCTGAGCGTTTGATCCCTTTTTTGTGAACGCGCCACTACACCCGTATGATTGGCCGCGCCCGTGTGAACGTCCAAGTTATCGGTGCATCATCCCGACTTATTGTATTTTTTCTGGGGTGGACTTCACACCAGTTATTAACTGCTGACGTATGCCCTATGTACACAGTCTAGCATGACCTTCCCGCTAGCACGGTCCAAAATTAGTTGAAACTGGATATGAACAATCCCGCGGACGGCAAAATCTCCCGCCTCCTTCGAAAATTTCCGCCACCTTAGTCTTTAGCATGCGAAATCCCCCTTTTGTCCTTGGTGCACGGAGACCAACAGTTACAATACCGCCCTCGTCTACATGATAGGTCGGGGCTGCTTTGGTAACTTCCGGTTCCCCCCACTACACGGCACCCCCATTTCCTCTCCCCCTCCCACAAAAACGACTAACTCCTCAACACCAGAGCATCTTACATCACGCCGTCCGTACTTCATCGCCCTTTCTCCCCTCCCCTCTCGAAACCCTAGACTGCTCATCCACCGGCGTACCATAGCCCATTCACTACCAGCGGCGTCCACCTCGCTGGATCTGCTTCTGCAGCCTCATCTACCCCACCCACCTCCCCTAGAAACAACTAGACTGTTCATCCACCACTATACCACAGCCCATTCAGTGCTGGCCTTGTCCACGGCACCGGATCTGCTTCGCCGGTACTCTCGTCAACCGCCGCGCATCTGCAGCGGCTCATTCATACTCCCCACCGGAGACGCTTCATCCACACCCCCGGAGCCGCCCCACCGACGCCCCCGTGGATGGCCTCTGATCCTCTTCGCCGACACCTTCCTCAACCCTACCGGAGCCTCTTCGCCGACACCTACCTCAACCCTACCGGAGCCGCTTTGCCGACACCATCGCCAACCCTACCGGAGTAGCTTCGCCTATACCATTCTCAACCCTACCGGGGCCGCTTTGCCAACTCACAAATCCACGGCCTCAGATCCGCTTCCTCGCACCCTCATCCAACCTACCGGAGCAGCTTCTGACGCCCCGTCCACGGCCGCAGATCCGCATCGTCGACACCACCCTTAACCCAACCATCGGAGCAGCTTCTGACGCCCCGTCCACAGCCGCAGATCCGCGTCATCGACACCATCCTTAACCCAACCACCGGAGCAGCTTCACCTACGCCCTCATCCACGGCCACAGATCCGCTTCGCCCACACCGTAGTCCACCCTACCGGAGCCGCTCAACAAACACCCTACTCGACGGTTCTAGATGTCCTTACCGGACCCCGACAGCTAGCACAGCGTCATCACCCTCGATGTTTCTAACCTGATTCCCATCGTCTGGAGAGATGTCAAGCACCCTCCACGGCCTAGGTACTTGTCACCTTTAAACCCGTCCAGCATCACTTGCCCGATGTACTTCCAATATACTAACCGTTCATTGTTACCTGTTATGCAGCTGGCAAAAACTACAAGGATGATGTTTCTTCTGGATCTAACAGCTTGGCCAACCAAGATCCTGGACTGAGGCATTGCTATGATCTTGTAAGCGCGTCTCTCTCTCTTGTATTGTTCTATGCCTGCCAGCGTGCTTTGCTAGGATTTTCGACCAGTAATCCCTATGTGCAGACAATGATTTCTACTACTGGCTGCTAAATTAGATATGTAGATGTCATACATGATACTACCTCGTACCTCCGTTCCTAAATATAAGTCTTTCTAGAGATTCCACTATAGGCTACATACGGAGCAAAATGAGTGAATCTACACTCGAAAGTGCATCTATATACATCTGTATGTGGTCCATACTGGAATCTCTACAAAGACATATATTTAGGAACAGGGGTAGTACATTACACAAAATTGTAGGTGGCATGTAGGAATTCCAGTGCACTACATTAGGCTCCCCTAGAGTGCCTGCTAGTCCAGCATATAGAGTCATGGCTAGTTTTTGGTATGCACACAATCGTTAATTGGTGGTTTAAATATGCGCAAGGGATATGCAATGTAGTATCATGTAGAGATGTCTGAAATTAGCCGTGTCAACTTGTAGATAGGGTTACACAATGAAAAAGTACAAGATGTATGTGGCAATTTCATGGAACATCGAAAAAAAAGGAGAGGCAGCGGTGAGCCTATACAGTGTGCTATGGCACGTCACTCCTCCATTACAATCATCGTGACATTATTTGTATGCCAGTTCTATTAGCCAAGTTTCTTAGGGACAGTTATTACGAGTTATCCTAAGAAAATAAGCACCTGTGAATATAAGCTCCATGTAATAAGCCAACCAATTCTTTTCATTGCGTTTTCAGCTTATCTTTGGTACGATCAGTGGAAAGTCTAGATTGCATTATATTTTTTTTCATTTTGCTGCCCATATGGAAATTAATTTGACTTGCAAACATCACAAATTGAACCCAGTGCAGTAATTAATATGATAGGAAAACAGACCATCACTATTTGCTCAAAATGCAAATACAAAGATACCATCTACTTGGCACAATCTACTTTGGTCAATGTTTTCCATAGAGATCCCATTTCCTAATTTAAACGAAGAATGCATGACCCACATTTAAATGAAGAACAATTATTTATTTAAATTTGATGGTCCAAGTGGCTGGTTATTGTCATATAGCAGCAGCACCTGAAAGCATCATATAGCAGCAGCAGCTCATAGCAACTCATCATACAGCAGCAGCAGTCTGCAATTCATCATATACCAGCAGCAGCTCATAGCAATTCATCATATACCAGCAGCAGGAGCAGCTCATAGCAATTCATCATATAGCAGCAGCAAGAGCAGCTCATAGCAATTCATCATATAGCAGCAGCAGGAGCAGCTTGTAGCAACTCATCATATAGCAGCAACAGCTCATAGTAATTCATCATATAGCAGCAGCAGCTCATAGCAACTCATCATACAGCAGCAGTAGCTCATAGCAATTCATCATATAGCAGCAGCAGGAGCAGCTCATAGCAATGCATCATATAGCAGCAGCAGAAGCAGCTCATAGCAATTCATCGTATAGTGGATCAGAATGAAAATTTGGCAAAAAATCAGAGGAGATCCTCACCTTGTTGGATGAGCTCATCCTTCAACAGCACCTCAAGGCCATGGCCTGGGAGGAGGGGAGGGGGAATAAGGTGCCTTCGGCCACAATGTGGCATCAGCCGTAGTTGTGCAGCTGCTGGAGACCATGAGAATGAGGGGCGGCGCCAGAGGGAGGAGCAGCCAGGGAGATTTGCCCCTACCCGCCGGCCATGTAGCCTAGCTGGACATAGCATCATCGAGGACCAGGCCAGATGGGACCAGTGGCGATGGCTCGCTGGAGGAACCCTAGTGCTGCGGGCAGGGGATCGAGGTAGAGGGAAAGGGGAGAGGAGATGTAAGCGGGAAGGGTAATGAATGCTTGTGTGTTTGTTTCTACTTGAGGGTCAGGTGTGACATGGGCATCAGGAGTTGCATTTTGAGTGTAATATAGGCAGACAACAGAGTCATTTCACTATTCCCCTTCCCTTCAATTTTTAGTGAGGTTCTACCCGAAACACCCCCCTCCAAAGCGAAATTAGTTAAGCCCAAGCCCATAACTCAAAAATGACTTCTTTACATCTTTTATGGCTTATTTTGACAATATGCCCTGAAAAGGCGGAATCGAATTGGCCCTTAATCTGCAATTCAATTGTGCGTGCAATGATGAATCACCCCTGCCTGCTATCTGACATTTAGGCATCATCATACATGGCATAACCTAATACATGTGCATTCCATTGTAGAATCTGGAATATGTAATGTTTATGTTAGTTCATACGTTGCACATGATGTTTAAATGCCCCTTAAATCTGGTCAGTCAAGTGATGGTCTTTAAGCCTCCTTCTTTGCTTCTTTTCTTGATATGTAAGATTTGCTCACACATCTGTTCAATTGCTTGTTTGCATTAGCCAGCCATACTAGGACTATTTGCTTTGATTACTTGTTGTTCTTGACCTAACACTCTAACAGAGCTTGTCAACTATTTAAACACTAAGGGCTGCTGTAGTGGGGCCTTGTCTAACTCATAGGTGACATAAAGGTTTGGCTGTACACTACAGTAGGCTCTCCAAGAGTACCTGGAGATCCAGTTCAAAGGTATGCCTAGTTTTTACATAGTGCAGACATAGTAAATGCTCATTTCATTGTGTGCAAGTGCAAGTGATGCGGCATGTTTCATTATGTGGTGTTGTTTTGTTATAATCTCATCCTTTTGTGTTCATAGACCGGAAAGTATACATATTTATCTTCCAAGGAGACGAGTAACTAGTTTGTGTCACCTTGCAGAGGGGGTGCAATGAAGATAAGATTGAGGATTTCCAAGTACAAGATGTTAGGAAGGAGCCTTGCAAGAGAAGTAGGAGCTGCGCTGAGCCTCTTCAACCTGCTAAGGTAAGTCACTGTATGCAACTCAATAGTTCAATTCCTTGTTTATTTCAGGCACAGTTAATTTTCTCTTTTCAATTGCTTTATTTATCCCCAGTTAATGAGATGCCCAAATAATCATGCCTGATGTTCGGTACTTGTATCACTATTAGTTGACATAATTAAAGGCCTTACCATTTAATTACTCTGCCGAAGTGTGCCTGAAGCTTTGAAGTCTATTAACCAACTATTATTGCATGAGGCTCACAATCTAGTTTATACTACGCTAATGATTGCATAGTTTTGCATGATGTAGTATGTTTGTATGAAACCCTCTACTGTTCATTATGCTCCCTAAGACTTTAATTGAGGCACAGAATGGCCAATTGCTTGCTTACTTATACGCAACGTGCTGTCTAAATTTGTAACTTGTCTGTGTTTTTGATTGGGCCCCAACATCATGCTCCTTTGGTGAGCTAAGAGGGATTTCTGTATGCAGGCTGCACAGACTGTCTTTTTTATAATTTTTAAAATATCACCTGCTTATGCTTCATGACGTGTAACATTTTTTTGAAAGTGACGTGTAACATTATTGTTAGTCCTGTTTTGCCATGTAGTACAAAATAGTGTCCTGTTCGCTTCACTGTTGTAACTATATTTTTGCCCTAGTCATGTGTACTTACAGAAAAATTTCAGGATGAAGTGACATCAACACAAAGATCTGCGAGCAGTGCGGCATGGCCGTTACCGAATGATTATGGATTGGAATTGGAATGTGCTGATGTTCTCGAGCATCAACTAGAGGTGGCAAGACAACGTGTACATGATTGTCAACGTATAATCAACAAGTTGAGACTGGACATGCAGGTATTAGATGCAGGAGTCAAAAATCAAACAAGACACTGAGGTAACCATGAAGGAATTGGAGATTTTGCAGACTGAAATTTGTGCTATCTGAATCTGGCCAATCCTATTTTCTGAAGATATTATAGTTCAAATGGAGTTAAGTTGATGCGCGTCCATGATGTATGAGATGTATTTGCCCAGTGTATGTAATTTTTTGTTTGTGTATGCTTTATTATCACCTGTGCCGAACCATAATGCCAAGTGGGTATAATCGGCTGTAATTTCTTTATTGTATAGTGTAGGATTATTCTACCTTTCTATGCCTTGATCTCTTTGTTGTATAGTGTATGCTTTTTAGAGGTGATAGTATTGAGTAGGATAATTCTTTGAATATGCTATATCGTTCAAACGGGGGCCAACTCGCCCGACCATGGCCCTTCATGGGCCGTCGGATCGATGGGCCTTCTACGTCTCGTAGGATCCATGGGCCTTCTACGTCTCGTAGGATCCATGGGCCTTGTACATCTCGTAGGATCCATGGGCCTTCTATGTCTCGTAGGATCCATGGGCCTCCGACTCATTTATGGGTCTTGTACGGGCCTTTAATGGGACGTAGACGGGCCTTTAATGGAAATCGTACGTTTTATGGGCTGACCATAACGGGCCGTTAATAGGCCGTATTTGGTGATGCTATGAAAATGGCCCAACAGACTAACGGTCCACAAACGGGCCGACTATAACGACGGGCTAAATTTGGCCCACAAGCACAAAATGACAGTAACGGGCCGTAAGTAACGGAATGCTGCAAATGAGCCCAAGAATAAATGGGCCCTCAAAAGGCCGAAAGTTAACTTGGGCTGGAAACGGCCCAACGGAATAACGGGCCGTTAATGGGTATAAAGTGATACACTGTTCATTACAGGCCAGTTTCACCACGGGCCGTTAATGGGTGTAAAGTAATACACTGTTCATTATGGGCCAGTTTCAGCATGGGCCGCTAATGGGCCAACAGTTACAAAGGGCCTCATATGGGCCGAAAGACGTCATGGGCTATACATGGGCCAGAAGTGAAAACGGGCTGGAATCATATTGGATGGCCTAGATGACGCTACTAGGCCTAATTCGGATAGGGCGTAACCGGCCTTGGGTTAGCGGGCTGTAAATGGGCTATATGCGAACAGGCCGTTAACAGGCTTTCCATGGGCCGGCCCGCCAGCTTTTGACCAAGTCAATCGGGCCGGCCTTTTCACAGGAATGGGCCACTGTTGGGCCGTGCCACGTGTCGACGTATCATAGGCGCCTTCTGTCCAGTGAGTGGATGACATCTGTCCCAACGATGAGCCTACATGTGTTTCCTCTAGCCATTGATGATTTTACATGTGAAAAATCCCCATTCGTCGGGGCTGTTAACGGGTTATCGGATACAAAACCCGACCAGATAGCTTAACGGCGTTCCGTTACGGTGGATGCCACATGTCGGTCACCCTTGACGAAAGCACTTCTGTGACGCGTGATTTATCGTCATGGAAGTGGACACTTCTACGACAGTACAGGTATGACTATCTTGATTCTGTCATAAATTTGTCATGGATGTACATGCATGACAAAAAACGCGACCTACTGTGACAAACACGTATCATCACGGAAGTGTATTTTTTTGTAGTGTGTGATGCTACTTACATAAGGACACTTTCATACTGTCAATCTAGTGCCAATTATAACACAATAGATGCCGGTGTTAATCATACGCCACTGCAAATATCTGTCACTGTTTAAATAACTGTATTTCTTATTTGCGCAAACAGGGATGTCTGTCTCCATATCGTTTCGGGGTGTCTGTCTCCGTATCGTTTCTATCTGCGCAATCAAAATCACACACCTCAGTTTTAGTAGAACTGCGCAAAATGAGATGGCTATCCCTCGTTGTCGTCGTCTAACCACCCGACTTCCAGGTATTCCTACATTGGTAGTTGCTAGGTAGAATGACCAACGCAATATAAAGGAAGTTGATTTGTACGTTTTACTTCCTGATTGCAGTGCAGGGACGAGCGAAAACAACTGCATCGTAGTCCGGAATGCACTTTCTACCAGTTCATCCATGGACCGAGGACTAGCTGGCACGGCTACACGGCGGTTTTTTGGACAGGTGCGCGGACAAGAGGCATTGTGGTCTGCTTATTTCTGCAAATAGCGGTGCTTAAATTTAGTGGAATGCACAAGAATTTCAGCTGGTCAGTACACTACATGGTTCAGTTCAGCATTCCAGCTGAGAACACAATTATAATTGGTTATTCTAGAATGAGAGAACCTAACCTTGGATGGTGGCAACAAGAAAAAACCAGAGTGAACTCCAGAAAATTTAAGCCTGTCGGGAGGCCCTTTACTCAGAGAAGCCTTGCTTGTTTTTTCCTGATTTGTAAACCTTCTCACAACTTTGTCTTTTGCTGTGAACTAGTATATGTTTGCTATGTTCTATGAATCATTGAGATGTATAAAATTTCTTAACTTATGCTTTTCAAGTTTTTTATGAAGCCGAGTTTAATGTGAGTGTTCCACATGAACGCTGGACTAGAGTGTGAATGTTTGGAATTTACATTGTGGCCTTAGTTAACTGCATGAACCACTGTAACAAGATACATGGTTGCTTATATGTCAGACAGCAGATTGTTGATTGTTAGCTGGTCGATAGCCTAGTGTTGAAGCGAGCTGAGCCAATATGCCGTGTTTTGCACAACTGCTTACAAGTGGGGTAGCACCAACAGTGTTTACAAGTACTTATGTATACGTGGGCGCACAGTTCTCAAACGAGTACTCTATTTCATCAAAACACACACTGCTCGTATGATAAAACTAGTGAGGACACATCTATTTCGGCAGTAATTATGATGATTCACAGGCACACAAAAGTAGCAGCAGTTCCCATAGATGGATTCAAACAGTGTACTAGCCCCAGAGGGCTCGATAACAGGCAAGGTTCGGATAATTAGACATAATCCAAACTACTATTAAACACTAGCTGGGGCAAGTATTTCATGCCTCGATCTAATTTGGGCTAGACACAATACGGACCTTGCCATGAACATCATCGAGGACGTCCGGCAGCAGCTCAATCATGTGAACCTTCATGAAGAAAACCTTGTGGCCTTGCCACTCATAAACTTGTTTGTGGAGGCATGCCACGTCATATTCCTACATAAGCTTGACAAGAACAGTATGCCTCACAAATGAAGGCGTAACTTTGAACTTTTTGTGCTTCAGTACACCCTGGACAACACGCCTGACAACAGTGAGGCTGGAATACAACCCTTCATTGGTATAAGCGCAAATGGCTTCCAGGATCCAACATCCTAAAAACTCTATTTTCCCAGTGCGTATATTCAGGTCATCTGCCTCATAGCGAGTGACATGTACAACCACACAATCCTTGTATAAGAAACAAATTCTGAATTACTTTCCAGTATAAGAAACACAAGTTATTTAAACCACTATGTATAGCATGGCATCGAAGCTAATAAAATTTTGCATTATTCATCACCACATACTTAGATGAAAAACCACAATCGAGATCGGCAAAGAAGAAAATCACCTTGGGCAGCTCAGCGGGGGGGGGGGGGGGGGGACACATCCTCGAAGGGAGAAAACTGCTCCTGCAGTGCCACGGGGGATGTAACCTCAAACGGGGCGTTGACCATCTCAGCAGTGGTCGTAAGCGTATCTGGGTCGGCTCGGTGGCTGCCCCCATCTTCTTGGAGCTCTCTATCTCGTGGGGATCAGCCTCCCGCATCTGCTCTAATATCGACAGATGTTTGCTTGGTTCTCCTTGGTCCATCATGAAACTGACGAATACTAGGAGACCACTAAAAGGAAAACACAATCGCAATGACAATGAAAAGAATCCCTAAGCTCTCCGATATATAATTCCTAAATGACTCAAAACATTTTTCTAGACACAACTCGGCCGCTAAAAACGATCAAGCAATGGGGCTCCTAAGGTCGGGGAAGGCTCTGATTACCAACTTGTAACGCCCTCGATGCGGCTATGGCTCCCACGTGTCGAGGCACGACTTAGAGACATAACCGCATTGAAAGCAATGTCGCAAGTTAGGCAATCATCACAACATCCCATGTAATGTATAATAAAAGGGGGAGATACATAGTTGGCTTACACTCGCCATGTCACATCAAAGTACATAAATAACATCCATCATTCAAACACTCATGGCCCGACTACGGCGCCAAAATAGAAAAGAACCCAACATGCGACAAGGCCCTGAATCAAACCCCAACTAGGCACCACTACTGATCATCAGGAAAAGACACGTAGTAACGCTGAGAGTCTTCGTCGAACTCCCACTTGAGCTCGTACTCGTCACCTGGAGCGGAATCACTTGGACCTGCATCTGGAGTTATAGTATCTGTGAGCCACAGGGACTCAGCAATCTCGCACCCTCGCGATCAAGACTATTTAAGCTTATAGAAATGGCAAGGCAAATTTATGTGGAGCTGCAGCAAGCGACTAGCATATATGGTGGCTAACTTATTCGCAAAAGAGAGCGAGAAGAGGAGGCAAAGCGCGAGCGAGAAACTAGAGGAACAACCTGCGCAAACATTACTCCAACACCGTGTCCACTTCCCGGACTCCGCCGAGAAGAGGCCATCACGGTAACACACTCAGTTGATTCATTTTAATTAATTAAGGTTCAAGTTATCTACAACCGGACATTAACAAATTCCCATCTGCCCATAACCGCGGGCACGGCTTTCGAAAGTTCAATCCCTGCAGGGGAGTCCCAACTTAGCCCATGACAAGCTCTCACGGTCAACGAAGGAATAGACCTCCTCCCAAGACGTTCCGATCAGACTCGGTATCTCGGTAACTCAAGACACTTCGACAGGTTAAAACAAGACCAGCAACACCACCCGAATGTGCCGACAAATCCTGATAGGAGCTGCACATATCTCTTTCTCATGGCACACTCAAATGAGCGCTCCATACAACTAAAACCAAACCTCGAGTTTCCCCGAGGGGGCGCTGCACAGGACTCTAGTTTGGACCAACACTCAAAGGAGCACTGGCCCGGGGGGGTCTAAATAAGATGACCCGCGGGCTCCGGAAACCCGAGGGAAAAAGAGGCTAGGTGGCAAATGGTAAGACCAAGGTTGGGCATTGTTGGAAAAGCTTTAAACAAGGCGAACTATCAAGGGGTTCCCATTATAACCCAACCGCGTAAGGAACGCAAAATCCGGGAACATAACACCGATATGACGGAAACTAGGGCGGCAAGAGTGGAACAAAACACTAGGCGAGAGGCCGAGCCTTCCACCCTTTATCAAGTGTATAGATGCATTAAGATAACATAGCAATATAATAATATCCCAACAAGTAAGTAAATGTTCCCACAAGGAACGGCTCCAATCTTCAGCTGCAACTAGCAACGCTATAAGAGGGGCTGAGCAAAGCGGTAACATAGCCAATCAACGGTTTGCTAGGACAATGGTGGGTTAGAGTTTCAACATGGAAATTTGGGAGGCTGACAAGCAAAAGGTAGGCATCGTAGCATTGGCATAGCAAGAGCGAGCAAACTAGCGTAGCAAAGATAGTAGTGATTTCGAGGGTATGATCATCTTGCCTGCACGGTTGTCAGAGTTGACAGGATCCTCACAAGCAAACTCAACGGGCTCCTCGGTAGCGAACTCGTCTCCCGGCTCTACCCAAACAAGACAAACAAGCAACAAGGACACAATCAACCACGTGCAAGGATCAAGTGATACTATGCAATGATGATATGCTATGCGGGATGCGATGCGGGATGCAAAATGCAAGATATGACAGGAAATGCATGAACCTGGCCTCAACTTGGAATTCCAAGGGTTCCACTGGAAAGATGAGATGAAATCGCTTGAAAGCGATATAAAGAACGCCGGAATCGGAGTTACGGTTTGGAAATGGCAAGCGTTTTAAAAATGACACCGGTCTGCGATTTACAGCAAGTAGGCATCTAAAGGCAACGAAACGAACATGCTATAGCCACCAAACATGACAACAAAATATATGGCAGGGATACACACAAGATGCTTAATAAAAGACTAGAACTGAGACATGGCCAATTCATCCATTATGAGGTTCAAACAAGCATGGCAAAAACGCAAATGCAAAACAGATTCCAGACTTGGTGAAATTAACACTTGTCTGAAATTTCAGATCACGAAGCCCTCTTCGGAGCAGCAAAACAACATGATACATGATCTGATTAAGAAAAGTAAGAACATGACATGAAGCTACTCAACAAGCTTAACAAAAGACCCAAAGTGACCTGGGGCCAAAAGGGTTCACAAAATATACTAACGGGCACACGAACATAGCTAAAACACACTCAGTTTTCAGGCTTAGTGAAAACTGAGACATGCTGAAATATAACTCACGAAGGCATGTAAACGAGCTCGATGCACTCACTACGCTGCAAGTCATGGCAAGGCAAGCATACATCCATAAATAAGGCACAAAATACAAGCTAGACATGGCAAGAACAATGGCATAGCCTGCACTGATCAACTACAATAGCATCGGCAAAATCGCAAACGAGTTGACGATCTGCCCAGATTCACCACGAAGCAAAAGTAGAGCTCGATTGACTCAAGATAGGGCGCTCCATAATTGCAAGAAAAGACATGTATGGATAGAGCATAACATGATTAACAAAACCCCTTTACTGATCATCCTCAAAAGAGGCACGGATAACTCGGAAACAAGCTGAACACATGGCATCATGAACTAAATAATCCCAGACTTAGTGAAAACTACTAAGTCCCTGAAAACAGATTTACCGGGTGCCTCACTTTGCAAGCTTGCACAAGTCACCACACACATCCTAAAAATGCATGGGTTGCACCTCTGGAAATATTACAAAATGCTTAACAAAACATATGAAGGACTCACAGGCATAGCATGCACACATTAATCATGGCAAAAATGACAAAAGTCTAAGATGAACTAGCAGATCTGACAATTAACTCACGAAGCCTCCTTCTAACAGCATTTCAGTAATCAAGATGAACTCAAATGAAAATGATGCAATGGAATGAAATGATGTACTCGTCGAGGCGAACATTTTGGTATACTATATGCCCAAATCGGAGCTACGGATGCAGAGATACGGCCAATCAAAGTAGGCATAAAAAATTAGGGGGAGAGGGGAAAAGTCAACCGGCTAGGGTATTTTGGATCTGGATCTGGCGGCACGGATCCCGAGGTTGACCCGCAACACTGTAGCTCGCCGGAGTGCTCGACGTCGCCGGAGAGGAAGGAGAGGCCGGGGCTCGCTGGGGTAGCTGGATCCGGCCTGGTCGCCCGAGTTCGTCGGCGTGGAGGCGGCGGGGCGGCGCCGGCCCGGGGCGGCGAGGAGGCGGCGAGGGGCGGCTGGCCGGGCGGCGGGGAGGCGGTCCGCGTTGGCGGAGAGGCGGCCCACGGCGGCGCCGGTCGCCGGAGGTGGGAGAGGCGGCGGCGAGGTGGAGGCGCGGGGCGCGGGGGCGCTCGGGCTCGCGGGGGCCCGGCTTGGGCCTCCCGGGCCGCGGCGACGGAGGCGGCGGAGGGCAACACGTGGCAAGCGGCGGATGGCTGGGCGCGGCGGGGCGGACACGTCCGGCCCGATTCGGACGTGTCCGTCGGCGGGGTGGGAGCGGCGGATCTGGAAAAAATAGGGTTTCGAGGGGGAGAGAGATCCGAAAAACAGGGGGCTATTTATAGGCATAAGTGGAGCTAGGAGAGTCCAAATGAGGTGCGGTTTTCGGCCACGCGATCGTGATCGAACGCTCTAGGATATGGAGCAGAGTTTGTGGGTTTTGGGCCAAATTGGAGGGGTGTTGGGCTGCAACACACACGAGGCCTTTTCGGTCCCTTGGTTAACCGTTGGAGTATCAAACGAAGTCCAAATGATACGAAACTTGACAGGCAGTCTACCGGTAGTAAACCAAGGCTGCTTGGCAAGTCTCCGTCCAATCCGGAAATGTTTAATCCCCACACACGAAAGAAAGCTAGAAATGACCACCGGAGGAGAACGAAGCACCGGAATGCAAAACGGACAACGGGGAAAATGCTCGAATGCATGAGATGAACACGTATGCAAATGCAATGCACATGATGACATGATATGAGATGCATGACAAAGGCAACAACACACGGAGACAAAGACCCGAACCCGAGAAATAAATATAACTTAACGCCGGAAACGGCAAGAGTTGGAGTACAAATAGGGAAAGTTATATCCGGGGTGTTACAACACTCCACCACTACGAAAAGATCTCGTCCCGAGATCTAGGATTGAAAGAACGCCGGGTACTCAGAACGGAGGTGATCCTCGCATTCCCAGGTAGCTTCACGGTCGGAATGGTGCGACCACTTGACTTTGAGGAATTTGATTGACTTGTTGCGAGTCTTGCGTTCAGTCTCTTCAAGAATAGCAACTGGGTGCTCACGATAAGAGAGATCTTCTTGGAGCTCAATGTCCTCGAAGTTGACCGTGCGGTCAGGAGTCTTGAAGCACTTTCGAAGCTGAGAGACATGGAAAACGTCATGAACATTTGCAAAGTTTGAAGGAAGCTCGAGTTGATAGGCGAGGTCGCCTCTCTTGCTGACAATCTTGAAAGGTCCCACGTATCTAGGGGCAAGCTTCCCTTTGATACCGAAGCGACGAGTACCTTTCATAGGAGAGACACGGAGGTAAACATGATCTCCGATCTCGAAAGCCAAATCACGGTGCTCACTATCATAGTAGCTCTTCTGGCGGGATTGGGCTGCTTTGAGGTTATCTCGAATGACTTTGCACATTTCTTCTGCTTCTGTGATTAAGTCACTACCCAAAAGCTGACGTTCACCGGTTTCAGACCAGTTGAAAGGGGTACGGCACTTCCTGCCATACAGAATTTCAAAAGGGGCCTTGCCCGAACTTGCTTGAAAACTGTTATTGTAGGAGAATTCAACATAAGGAAGACAATCCTCCCACTTCATGCCGAAGGAGATCACACAAGCCCTGAGCATATCTTCAAGAATCTGGTTGACACACTCGACTTGACCGCTTGTCTGAGGATGGAAAGCAGTGCTGAAGCGGATGTTAGTGCCCATGGCCTTCTGAAAAGAATCCCAAAACTTGGAGGTAAAGATGCTGCCACGGTCTGAAGATATCACTTGAGGAATACCGTGCAGAGAGACAATGCGAGAGGTATAGAGTTCCGCCAATTGAGATGCAGTGATCGACTCTTTGATAGGCAGAAAGTGAGCCACTTTGGTGAGTTTGTCGATGACAACAAATATAGCATCATTGCCACGCTTGGACTTTGGAAACCCAGTCACGAAGTCCATTTCAATGTGGTCAAACTTCCATTCTGGAATGGCAAGAGGTTGGAGGAGACCTGCTGGCCTTTGGTGTTCTGCCTTCACTCTTCTGCAGACATCACATTCATTCACGAATTGAGCGATCTCGCGCTTCATTCGAGTCCACCAATAAGCTTGCTTAAGGTCCTGATACATCTTCGCACTCCCAGGGTGGATGGAGAAGAGAGAATTGTGAGCCTCGTTCATGATCACTTTACGGAGGTCACCTTTGGATACAACAATTCGATCCTCGAAGAAGAGAGTGTCCTTGTCATCAAGGCGGTAGCACTTGTACTTAGACTGACTCTTGGCAATCCCAATCTTCACCTTTTTCACCATAGCATCAAGAAGCTGGGCTTGGCGAATCTGGTCTTCTAAGGTAGGAGAGACTTGAAGGTTGGCGAGGAAACCTTGAGGAACAACTTGCAGATTAAGTTTGCGGAAAGCTTCACAAAGCTCGGGTTGATAAGGCTTGAGAATCAGACTGTTGCAGTAGGCCTTCCTGCTCAAAGCGTTAGCAATCACATTGGCCTTGCCTGGAGTATACTCAATACTCGGATTATACTCTTGAATCATTTCAACCCATCCTGTTTGCCTGAGGTTGAGATTAGGCTGAGTGAAAATGTACTTGAGACTTTTGTGATCAGTGAAAATATCCACTTTGATTCCCAAAAGAAGATGTCTCCAAGTCAACAGAGCATGCACAACTGCCGCCAACTCGAGATCATGAGTGGGGTAGTTCTTCTCATTAGGCTTCAACTGGTGAGATGTATAAGCAACAACTTTCTTCTCTTGCATCAATACTGCGCCAAGACCTTGGAGAGAGGCATCACAAAAGACCTCGTACGGCTTGGATTCATCAGGCGGAGTCAGAACTGGAGCAGTGATCAACTTCTCTTTCAAAGCGTTGAAAGCAATATCACACTCCGGAGACCAAACGTACTTGACGTGCTTCTGGAGAAGATTAGAGAGAGGCTTCGCGATCTTAGAAAAGTTTTCAACGAATCTTCGGCAATAGCTTGCGAGACCGAGAAAACTGCGGAGTTGCTTCACGTTCTGAGGAGGTTCCCAATTCACAATTGCAGACACCTTCTCAGGATTCACGGCAATGCCCTTGGCAGAGATGATATGACCAAGATAAAGAACCTCATCGAGCCAAAATTCGCACTTGGAGAACTTGGCGTAGAACTGATGTTCTCTGAGCTTATCAAGAACCAAACGCAAGTGCTTGGCATGATCTTCCTTGTTCTTGGAGAAAACCAGAATGTCGTCGAGATAGACCAAAACGAAGTCATTGGTGTAGGCGTTGAAGATGAAGTTCATCATGCGAGAGAACGTCGGAGGAGCGTTGGCGAGTCCAAAAGACATGACAGTGTATTCATATGAACCAAAGCTTGTTCTGAATGCTGTCTTGGGAATATCTTCTTCATGAATGCGAATCTGGTGATAACCCATACGGAGATCAAGCTTGGATAATACTTGGACACCTTTGAGTTGTTCGAACAGCTCATTGATGTTGGGAAGTGGGTATTTGTTCTTGATGGTCTTCTTGTTCACTGGACGGTAATCAACACAAAGTCGGTCCGTTCCATCCTTCTTCTTCACAAAAAGAACACCACAACCCCACGGAGAAGAACTAGGCCGGATAAGACCCATTCTTTCTTGCTCATCGAGTTGCTTCTTCAGCTCCTTCAACTCTTCAGGTCTGAGCTTGTAAGGACGTTTGCACACAGGTTCCGTACCAGGCTCAAGATCAATAACGAATTCAACTGGCCGGTGCGGAGGCATTCCTGGGAGCTCTTCTGGAAAGACGTCTTGATATTCGCAAACGACTGGAATTTGAGAGATGGCATCCAATTCACCCTTCTCATTGAGAGAAAACAGACGGATAGTATTATCCCGAGCAGCAAAGACAATTACATCCTCAGACGAATGAGTCAATTGAATCTGCCTGGCAGCACAATCAAGAT
This sequence comes from Triticum urartu, assembly GCF_056163025.1. NCBI lineage: Eukaryota > Viridiplantae > Streptophyta > Magnoliopsida > Poales > Poaceae > Triticum > Triticum urartu. The sequence goes on from NC_141876.1 coordinate 530,131,958, forward strand.
GTGCCTTGTGCTTAGAAAGCCAATCCATTTCGAGAATAAGATCAATATCTGAGTTACCGAGAACAATTGGGGAAGAAAGGAACTTGTAGTCACCCAAAGTGATAGTAACCTCAGGGACGCAGGTGTTAGCTGTCATCTTCTTGCCCGGTGACACAATTTGCAAGGAACTTTGCAGATACTGATAATCACACTCATACTTTGATGCAAAAGGTTTAGAAATGAAGAAATGCGATGCACCCATGTCAAAAAGAACTTTTGCAGGAATGTCATTAACAGGAAGGTTACCCATGATGACATTTGGTGAGTCCTCTGCCTGAGCTGCATTCACCATATTGACCTTGGCGAACTTGGGGTTATGCTTGACCACAGCTATACTTGCCGATCTGACAGGAGGAGGAGGAGGAAGACGCCTCTGGTTGAGACACTTGTTGGCATAGTGACCCTTCTGTTGGCACTTGTTGCACGTGACCTCTGAAAGCGGACGGTGATATGGAGCACTCGATCTTGGAGCTTGAGGCGAAGCCTTGTTCTGAAATCCAGGGTTGGGTGGGTGGGAAGAACCACTGCCACCTTTGCTCTTCTGCTGATACGGCTGATGGAACGGAGGAGGAGGAAGCCAAAACATCTGCTGCTTGGCCACTTGAGTAGAGGAAGAAGGAGTAACATCTCTGACTCGCTTCTTGGAAGCATCACACCTCAACTGAGCAGCCTCTTGCTTCAGTGCCATGTTGTAGAACTCATCGTATCTCAAGGGCTCGAAGAGAACAAGAGCGAGCTAAATATCTTCTCTGAGACCACCCCTGAACTGGTATATCATGCTCTTCTCATTCGGCACGTCCTGCTTGGCAAAGCGGGCAAGCTTCTGGAACAACTTGTTGTAGTCATAGACAGACAAAGAGCCTTGCTTCAGATTGCGGAATTCCTCACGCTTCCTTTCAACCACGCTCTGCGGAATATGATGAGCTCGGAAATCTCGACGGAAATCATCCCAAGTGATAACACGTCCACCTCTGGAGTCCTTGTACTGCTAGAACCATTCTGCAGCTTGATCTTTGAGTTGGAAGGAAGCGAACTTGACAAAGTCCTCAGGCCTGACGTTACTGCACTTGAAATGCTTACACAGATCCACAAGCCAATCGTCAGCATCGGTTGCCTCAACACAATTGCTGAAAGTCTTTGGCCCGTTAGCAAGGAACTGGTTGAGTGTAGCGAAGTGACTCTGATTGCTGCCTTGATTCCCTTGACTGCCTTGATTGCGCTCTTGAAGAATTTGCATGATCAGCTGTGTGTTTGCATTGGTTGCGGCCATCACAGCTTGCCATGCCTCTGGAGGAGGTGGAGGTGGTGGCGGATCAGGATTCGGAGTTGTGCGCGTTGGAGGAGCCATCTTGAAGAGGGTGACCACCATTAGCACATTGACAGATAAATATTGAAGCCGAATCCAATGGAATGAAAATTGCAACATATAGTCTTCACATCCGAACAAAATGAACGAATGCATTCCTCTTCAAATGGTCACATATCCATAAATTGAGAAGCCACGTAGAATTAAGGTAGAGAAATAAATCAACAAGGTACGGATCAAGAACGAATAATCGGTAAGAAATCCCAATCTCAAACCAATATTCGTGGAAGAAGAACTAGAGCTACTAGAATTCCCACCTATGAAACTCCCGAAATTTTCCCGGTTATGCAATCAGGTGTTGGGGATACAGGGGAAGCATAATATCTCACCCAAACTAGCAAATCCTACATCCAGCTGTATCCATCCTTCAACACATAACCAAGAAACCTTCGGAAACCATCTACCTCAACCTTCGAAAAGCATCCGTTATACAAGTTATGGCAATACTCCCGAACTCCCGCCCCAGTACTGGGTGGCGTCGAGGTTATCTCACCAACGAACTGCATAAAAGAGATTTTCGATGTCGGCGAACATATCTCAAGTATTCCAGAATTGCAACGATAAAATTATGATGACAACACCTCAGAGCTCAACTCCCCGGGACACTTCCACTAAACCCCTGACAGGAGGCACCAAGTCAATGTTCTCATCATAAGCCATCGGAACGATTCCAAGATACTCGCGTGATCCTAAAATTTTTTTTAGTGAAATTTGAGAAGAGAAGAGTCAAAACTCTACGTCAGGATGCATTACCAGAGCGATGAGGAGACTGGGAAGTAAAAAGAATCCCTAAGCTCTCCGATATATAATTCCTAAATGACTCAAAACATTTTTCTAGACACAACTCGGCCGCTAAAAACGATCAAGCAATGGGGCTCCTAAGGTCGGGGAAGGCTCTGATTACCAACTTGTAACGCCCTCGATGCGGCTATGGCTCCCACGTGTCGAGGCACGACTTAGAGACATAACCGCATTGAAAGCAATGTCGCAAGTTAGGCAATCATCACAACATCCCATGTAATGTATAATAAAAGGGGGAGATACATAGTTGGCTTACACTCGCCACGTCACATCAAAGTACATAAATAACATCCATCATTCAAACACTCATGGCCCGACTACGGCGCCAAAATAGAAAAGAACCCAACATGCGACAAGGCCCTGAATCAAACCCCAACTAGGCACCACTACTGATCATCAGGAAAAGACACGTAGTAACGCTGAGAGTCTTCGTCGAACTCCCACTTGAGCTCGTACTCGTCACCTGGAGTGGAATCACCTGGACCTGCATCTGGAGTTATAGTATCTGTGAGCCACAGGGACTCAGCAATCTCGCACCCTCGCGATCAAGACTATTTAAGCTTATAGGAATGGCAAGGCAAATTTATGTGGAGCTGCAGCAAGCGACTAGCATATATGGTGGCTAACTTATTCGCAAAAGAGAGCGAGAAGAGGAGGCAAAGCGCGAGCGAGAAACTAGAGGAACAACCTGCGCAAACATTACCTCAACACCATGTCCACTTCCCGGACTCCGCCGAGAAGAGGCCATCACAGTAACACACTCAGTTGATTCATTTTAATTAATTAAGGTTCAAGTTATCTACAACCGGACATTAACAAATTCCCATCTGCCCATAACCGCGGGGACGGCTTTCGAAAGTTCAATCCCTGCAGGGGAGTCCCAACTTAGCCCATGACAATCTCTCACGGTCAACGAAGGAATAGACCTCCTCCCAAGACGTTCCGATCAGACTCGGTATCTCGGTAACTCAAGACACTTCGACTGGTTAAAACAAGACAAGCAACACCACCCGAATGTGCCGACAAATCCCGATAGGAGCTGCACATATCTCTTTCTCATGGCACACTCAGATGAGTGCTCCATACAACTAAAACCAAACCTCGAGTTTCCCCGAGGGGGCGCTGCACAGGACTCTAGTTTGGACCAACACTCAGAGGAGCACTGGCCCGGGGGGTTTAAATAAGATGACCCGCGGGCTCCGGAAACCCGAGGGAAAAAGAGGCTAGGTGGCAAATGGTAAGACCAAGGTTGGGCATTGTTGGAAAAGCTTTAAACAAGGCGAACTATCAAGGGGTTCCCATTATAACCCAACCGCGTAAGGAACGCAAAATCCGGGAACATAACACCGATATGACGGAAACTAGGGCGGCAAGAGTGGAACAAAACACTAGGCGAGAGGCCGAGTCTTCCACCCTTTACCAAGTGTATAGATGCATTAAGATAACATAGCAATATAATAATATCCCAACAAGTAAGTAAATGTTCCCACAAGGAACGGCTCCAATCTTCACCTGCAACTAGCAACGCTATAAGAGGGGCTGAGCAAAGCGGTAACATAGCCAATCAATGGTTTGCTAGGACAATGGTGGGTTAGAGTTTCAACATGGCAATTTGGGAGGCTGACAAGAAAAAGGTAGGCATCGTAGCATTGGCATAGCAAGAGTGAGCAAACTAGCATAGCAAAGATAGTAGTGATTTCGAGGGTATGATCATCTTGCCTGCACGGTTGTCAGAGTTGACTGGTCCTCACAAGCAAACTCAACGGGCTCCTCGGTAGAGAACTCGTCTCCCGGATCTACCCAAACAAGAAAACAAGCAACAAGGACACAATCAACCACGTGCAAGGATCAAGCGATACTACGCAATGATGATATGCTATGCGGGATGCGATGCGGGATGCAAAATGCAAGATATGACAGGAAATGCATGAACCTGGCCTCAACTTGGAATTCCAAGGGTGCCACTGGAAAGATGAGATGAAATCGCTTGAAAGCGATATAAAGAACGCCGAAATCGGAGTTACGGTTTGGAAATGGGAAGCGTTTTAAGAATGACACCGGTCTGCGATTTCAGATCACGGAGCCCTCTTCGGAGCAGCAAAAAAACATGATACATGACCTGATTAAGACAAGTAAGAACATGACATGGAGCTACTCAACAAGCTTAACAAAAGACCCAAAGTGACCTGGGGCCAAAAGGGTTCACAAAATATACTAACGGGCACACGAACATAGCTAAAACACACTCAGTTTTCAGGCTTAGTGAAAACTGAGACATGCTGAAATATAACTCACGAAGGCATGTAAACGAGCTCGATGCACTCACTACGCTGCAAGTCATGGCAAGGCAATCATACATCCATAAATAAGGCACAAAATACAAGCTAGACATGGCAAGAACAATGGCATAGCATGCACTGATCAACTACAATAGCATCGGCAAAATCGCAAACGAGTTGACGATCTGCCCAGATTCACCACGAAGCAAAAGTAGAGCTCGATTGACTCAAGCTAGGGCGCTCCATAATTGCAAGAAAAGACATGTATGGATAGAGCATAACATGATTAACAAAACCCCTTTACTGATCATCCTCAAAAGAGGCACGGATCACTCGGAAACAAGCTGAACACATGGCATCATGAACTAAATAATCCCAGACTTAGTGAAAACTACTAAGTCCCTGAAAACAGATTTACCGGGTGCCTCACTTTGCAAGCTTGCATAAGTCACCACACACATCCTAAAAATGCATGGGTTTCACCTCTGGAAAGATTACAAAATGCTTAACAAAACATATGAAGGACTCACAGGCATAGCATGCACACATTAATCATGGCAAAAATGACAAAAGTCTAAGATGAACTAGCAGATCTGACAATTAACTCACGAAGCCTCCTTCTAACAGCATTTCGGGCATGAAGATGAACTCAAATGAAAATGATGCAATGGAATTAAATGATGTACTCGTCGAGGCGAACATTTTGATATACTATATGCCCAAATCGGAGCTACGGATGCGGAGATACGGCCGATCAAAGTAGGCATAAAAAATTAGGGGGAGAGGGGAAAAGTCAACCGGCTAAGGTATTTTGGATCTGGATCTGGCGGCACGGATCCCGAGGTTGACCCGCAACACTGTAGCTCGCCGGAGTGCTCGACGTCGCCGGAGAGGAAGGAGAGGCCGGGGCTCGCCGGGGTAGCCGGATCCGGCCCGGTCGCCGGAGTTCGTCGGCGTGGAGGCGGCGGGGCGGCGCCGGCCCGGGGCGGCGAGGAGGCGGCGAGGGGCGGCTGGCCGGGTGGCGGGGAGGCGGCCCGCGGTGGCGGAGAGGCGGCCCGCGGCGGCGCCGGTCACCGGAGGTGGGAGAGGCGGCGGCGAGGTGGAGGCGCGGGGCGCGGGGGCGCTCGGGCTCGCGAGGGCCCGGCTTGGGCCTCCCGGGCCGCGGCGGCGGAGGCGGCGGAGGGCGACATGTGGCAAGCGGCGTATGGCTGGGCGTGGCAAGGCGGACACGTCCGGCCCGATTCGGACGTTTCCGTCGGCGGGGGGGGGGAGCGGCGGATCTGGAAAAATTAGGGTTTCGAGGGGGAGAGAGATCCGAAAAACGGGGGGGCTATTTATAGGCATAAGTGGAGCTAGGAGAGTCCAAATGAGGTGCGGTTTTCGGCCACGCGATCGTGATCGAACGCTCTAGGATATGGAGCAGAGTTTGGTGGGTTTTGGGCCAAATTGGAGGGGTGTTGGGCTGCAACACACACGAGGCCTTTTCGGTCCCTCGGTTAACCGTTGGAGTATCAAACGAAGTCCAAATGGTACGAAACTTGACAGGCGGTCTACCGGTAGTAAACCAAGGCCGCTTGGTAAGTCTCGGTCCAATCCAGTAATGTTTAATCCCCACACACGAAAGAAAGCTAGAAATGGCCACCGGAGGAGAACGAAGCGCCAGAATGCAAAACGGACAACGGGGAAAATGCTCGAATGCATGAGATGAACACGTATGCAAATGCAATGCACATGATGACATGATATGAGATGCATGACAAAGGCAACAACACACGGAGACAAAGACCCGAACATGAGAAATAAATATAACTTAACGCCGGAAACGGCAAGAGTTGGAGTACAAATAGGGAAAGTTATATCCGGGGTGTTACATATCCACTGTACTAGTAGTAATTGTTTTTCTGGGTAGCTGTAGAGTGTCTCCACTGTACTAGTAGTAATTGTTTCTCTGGGCCCAAGACAAAACAACCCATCCACCCTAGTAAATATTAAAATCAATTCAAAAGTCCATATATTTACTGAATGAGAGGCGCTACCCACACCCAGCACACCGCCCCCCAAAAAACCTGGGTGTTGTTCTTCCTCCTCACTCCCACCCACCTCACGTCAGCTCGCTCCACTCGTACCCCCAAATTCCTCACCTCACTCCTACAGAAAAACCCATCTCCCCTTCTTCCTCACTACCATAGAAAAACCCCAGCTCCCCTTCTTCTTCACTCACACTACAACTAGGCTCGTCATTCATTACTCTGCTCAAATCTGTGAGCGCGACGCGACGCCCTCGAGGAAAATGGAGTCGGCTGACCCTAGCGCTAAGAAGATGAGGCTCCCACCAGCGGGAACGCCTGTTGTAGATCCTGCACCTAGCAGCGTGGGGAGAAGTGGCGACCCTGCCCCCACCGGATCCCAGGAACCCGTAGAATCTCAGGTGGACTGCATCAGCGATCTCCCGGATGTCGTCCTTGGGGAGATCATCTCGCTTCTTCCCACCAAGGATTGCTGCCGCACCCAAGTCCTCTCAATTTGGTGGCGCCCTCTATGGCGCGCGGTGCCCCTTAATCTCGACTATCGTCAGCTATCTCTCTTCAGTGATTTTGAAATACCCAGAGCCATCATCTCCTCCCACCAGGGCTCCGTTCAAAGCATGTGCATCCTGTCATGCTACCTGAGCAAGCATACCATGCCCTGCACGGTGGACGCCTGGCTGAAATCCCCTAAATTCACAAAACTACAGCTACTTGAGTTCTACTATTCCCCTGGAAATCACCTACCAAATACCGAATGCCATCTACCTGTGCCCTCAGCACCGATGTCCATCTCACGGTTTTCCTCCTCTCTCCACACCTCCACATTTGCGTTGTGTGACCTACCAGACAATCTGGTACTAAACCTTCGACTCCCATTTCTGAAGAAACTTTCACTTGTGCGGTTTCGTATATCGGAGGCCTCATTGCACAACATCATCCACTCCAGTTGCCCTGCCCTGGAGTGCTTGGTGCTTGTTTTCACAGTTAGAATCGGTTGTCTCCAAATAAAGTCGCCTAACCTTGTAAGAATTGGAATTTGTTTTGACGGAAGGCAACTCATCATCTAAGATGCCCCTTCACTTCAAAGGTTGATCATTGATTCTAGTTATTCACCCTTGTAAATAATTGTCCTATCTGCGCCTAAACTAGAGACCTTGGGTGTAATACATGATCTTTGTGCTCATTTCAATATGGTGTTTGGCTCCACAGTTCTTCAGGTACTTTACATTATCATCTACACTTGTAACCATAAGCTGCATTTTAAATTTCTGCGCATAAGTTATATGTCATCTTGGAGTACACATTTTGTACTAATATTATGTTCTATGCTCAATGAAGAGTGTCTCCATGGATGGCCTATCAATGGTGCTGGATTCTGTCAAGATCTTATATATCCAAATGAATAGTTTTGATTTGAACAAGATTATTGGCTTGCTGCAATGCTTCCCATGTCTGGAGAAGTTGTATAAAAAGGTGATAATTTCACGCACATTGGAAGCCCGCATATAGTGTACTAGAATTAACCGTTCAGTTGTTGCTCTTTCGACACTCCTTTTTTAGACCTTAACTGTTTTCAATATTCATGTCTATTTAGGCAACAAGACGGAGTAAGAAAGTTATAACCAATCGGTGGATTCATAAGCATCGGGATTTTCTCACTTCTCATGAGATTCGATTGAAGACAATAACGCTAGAACGATATGTAGCCAACCATGCAAACACTAGATTTGTCACATTCTTCCTGATGAATGCGAGGTTACTATTGTCCATCAGGCTTAAGTTTATCAGCAGCATGGTTTTGACGGATGGGTATGTGGAAGAACAAAAAAAGGAGTTTCAGGTGGGCAAAAGAGCTTGTGAACGTGTCGGGCTTCTGTTTACAACATATTGTGGTCATAATCCAGTAAATTTTATGACCCAGGATGTTCATTCTATGGACCTGACCGATCCATTTGACTGTGACTGCCAAAAACAGTGCTGGAGTTAGATGTTGTTTCCCTTTTCAACCTGGGTTTTTTTGTAAACCTGATGAACAATTAACCCTCATGCTTTTGTACAGTTTGTAAGCTGGAGTTAGATGTTCTTGCCCTTTTCAACTCGGCTGTGACTGTCATATTTTCATTGAAGCAAGGCAAATGGCTTGCCAGTCATTTAATTTAGAGTGAAATATTATAACAACTAACAAATCCCAACCAAGGGAAATAACATCACTCTCGCCGGCTGCTTGAGCTCACTATGCATTACAGAAGCCAAGTGATTAGCCCCCACCAGCACCCACAAACTTATTTCCAACTAGCACATCAAATGGGCTGTAAATTTTCATAGGAAGGGCTGCATGACCATGATAGATTTGGATTCTGACATTTGGGATCCGTGAGGAAATAGCCTATCCAAGGTGGTGTTGACAGCCAGTCAACAAACAATTCTACCTACCAGTTGTTGGATTGACATCCAACATCTGTCATGTATCTTCTATCTCTTGTCTTGTTCTTCCTCCAGCCACCCAAACCAAACCACCCCGTCGGCTCCGCCTGCTCCCGCCTCCCATGGCTGGCTGCGCCTCCGCCGCCCTATCGTACGTACCCTCTAACGTTGGCCAGTCCCTCGCTCTCTTCCCCCACACATCCTGTTATTCTCCGGCGACGTCAGCCCCAACACGCACCCGCACCCGAACCAGTCAACCCTCGTACTCCCCTCCGCCTACGACTAGACCGGCACATCTTCCATGGCTCCTGTTCTTTCCATCCGAGGCCTCGCCGCCGTCCACCGCCTTGCGGCCTTGGTTCGCTCGCCGTGCGTGGTGCGCCGCCCTCTTGCATTGTCAATGTTGTCAGCAACCGAGAGGAACAAGGATATGACTGTACGTGGAGAGGATGATAGTAGGGACCCACCAGCGTCATGGCAGTACGCAAGCAAGTGCCCCTATATTACAAGCCCAAAAATATGGTTCCTCCTAATGGTTGGACATCTGGGGCTCACGCCATTGTCAACGTAGTCAATAAATGAGAGAATTACACTACGAGCAGCTGACACCTGGGACCCAGCAGGTCGCGCAGTTTTTTTTTGAGGAACAAGCAGTTGTTATGTATACTAGTTTTAGCGACGGATCAGGGTAACAACGGGGCTGTGCGGGGGCTGTGGCCCGTCTAGCCAGGGTTTTATTTATGTTTACCACATCATGAGCCCAATTGTGTTTTTTTCTTGCTGAAAATGGCTAGCCCAGTTCTATTTTTTAAAAATAAATACCCAAATGAGGCCTACTTGCTTCATCAGCCCTGCTGGGCTGCAAATCTTTCAAGACGAGGATAGTTTCATTCGGTTTGCCTAGAAATAGGTTGTACATTTTTAAAACACATCAAACCGGGAATTAGTTTCAATTTTTTTTCATTACAAGATTTTAAATTCCATTGATTTTTATGCGTGGACAATTATTTGGATCTTATATTTATATAAATTATTTTTGAAAATAGTATGAATGTGAATCGATATTTCGGGATTAAAAACAGTCGACCGCACCGAGATATGCAAAAAAAATCGTATACTTTTTAACCGTGGCCATAATATGGGGTGTAATGCTAACAAAAAGAAGATGGGCTCCAAAATTTTTTTTAAGAATTAGCAAATGGGATGTACATTATTAGAAATAATGCACACGAGAGCAGTGAATGTTGGATGTCCATCCAACGGCTGTCGTGCTTCTTCAATCTCTGCTTTTCCTGCTCCAGCCGCTCAAACAAGCGCCGGCGGGACTGCCTGCTCCCTCCTCCCGCGGCCGGCTATGCTGTCGCGCAGGCCTCACTGCCCCACCATACTCCCATCGCTGGCCCAGCCATCCCTCTACTCACCCACACCTGCAGCTATTATCTGGCGATGGCAGATGAACCAGTAAACCCTCGTACAGTCGTACTCCCCTCCGCGTGGGAAACAACTACCGAGTCTTCCCTGCCTTCGTGTCGTTCCCTTCCTAGGCCTCGCCGTCGTCCACCGCCCTGGTGCTCTCGGCGTGGCCTGGTCAAAGTGGTCGATGAATGACATCCATTGGAAGTGGACTGTACGTGGAGAGGCTGACAGCTGGGTCCACGACCGCACGCAAGAAATGCCTCCTTATTACGCGCAAAATAATGATTCCTCCCCCTGACAGCTAGGACCCACGGGAAATGCTTCTGTATTTTGCTAAAAAAACGTTCCCCCCGCTGACAGGTCAGACCCACCAGCTATATCTTCGCACGCAAGGAAGTGCCTCCTTATGACGCACAAAAAAATGAATACCCCCTGCTAGCTAGGACCCACCATAGTGGGTGGCTGACTTGTGGGCCTACTAAGTTGACGGGGATAGAGGGCTTTGTCAACTTAGTAAATATGAACGATTCTAGCTAAAGTGACCGTATCATGGCCATCCAACGGCCATAGTGCTTCTTCAACCTCTGGTCATCTTGCTCCAGCCGCCCAAAGCAGCGCCGGTCGTGCCGCCTGCTCCTGCCTCCCATGGCAGGCTGTACTGCCGCGGAGGCCTCACCGCCCCCATACTACTCCCACCGCTGGCCAGGCCATCCCTCCACTCACCCACACCCCCTGTTATTCTGCGGCGATGGCAGCCTCACACTGCAGCCGAACCAGTGAACCCTCGTACTCCTCTCCGTGTGGGAACCCACTGCCGCGTCTTCCCCGGCTCCGTGTTGTCCCCTTCCCAGGCCTCGCCGTCGTCCACCGTCTTTGTGCTCTCGGCGCGGCATGGTCAATGTGGTCAACGACCGACTTCCATCGGAAGAGTACTGTACGTGGAGATGCTGACAGCTGGGTCCACGACCACAGGCCAGTTTTTTTGTGATTTGCCAAGTAAGTCGCTTTGTCAGGCATGTTGGGCTGCAAATCTATCAAGACGAGGAGAGCTTCATTCAGCTGACCGAGAAAATGGCCTATCAGTAATGAGAAATGGGTTGTACATTTTTAAAACACATCAAACCGGCAATTAGTTTCAAATTTCTTTTTTTCATTTCAAGATTTTAAATTGCATTGATTTTTATGCGTGGACAATTTGTTGGAGTTTATATTGATATACATTTATTTTTTAAATCAGTTTGAATGTGACTTGAAATTTCAGGATAAAAACAGTTCAGACCGCACCGAAATATGCAAAATTTCGTATAATTTTTAAACTGTGGCAACAATATGGGTTGTAATGCTAACAAAAATAATATGGGCTCCAAAAAACCTTAAGAATTAGAAAATGGGCTGTAAATTATTAGAAATAATGGCAGATGGGTTGTATGATGTTTTCCACAGATTTGAGGCTTTCCTAAAAAAAGGTTGACGCACAAGCAGTGACTGTTGAATTTCCATCCAACAGTCATCGTGCTTCTTCAATCTCTACTCTTCCTGCTCCAGCCGCTCAAACAAGCGCCGGCGGGACTGCCTGCTCCCTCCTCCCCGCGGCCGGCTGTGCTGCCGCGCAGGCCTCACCGCCCCACCGTACTCCCATGGCTGGCCTAGCCATCCCTCTACTCACCCACATCTGCTGTTATTCTTCGGCGACGGCAGACGAACCAGTAAACCCTCGTACAGTCGTACTCCCCTCCGTGTGGGAAACAACTGCCGAGTCTTCCCTGCCTCCGTGCCGTTCCCTTCCTAGGCCTCGCCGTCATCCACCACCCTGGTGCTTTTTTTCTCTCTGATTTTTTCTCTCCGAACACGAATATATAGAGTTGGAGTTGAGGTCGGAGGAGCTCCAGGGGGGCCACGAGGTAGGAGGCGCGCCCCCACCCTCGTGGCTAGGGTGTGGGCCCCATGGTCTTGATCTTTTGCCAGTATTTTTCATTATTTCCAAAAATAATCACCGTGAAGTTTCAGGGAATTCCGAGAACTTTTGTTTCTGCACATAAATAACACCATGGCAATTCTGCTGAAAACAGCGTCAGTCGGGTTAGTTCCATTCAAATCATGCAGGTTAGAGTCCAAAACAAGGGCAAAATTGTTTGGAAAAGTAGATACGACGGAGACGTATCAACTCCCCCAAGCTTAAACCTTTGCTTGTCCTCAAGCAATTCAGTTGACAAACTGAAAGTGATAAAGAAAAACTTTTACAAACTCTGTTTGCTCTTGTTGTTGTAAATATGTAAAGCCAGCATTCAAGTTTTCAGGAAAGATTATAAACTAACCATATTAACAATAACGCTTAGGTCTCATGTTTACTCATATCAATGGCATAATCAACTAGCGAGCAATAATAATAAATCTCAGGTGACAACACTTTCTCAAAACAATCATAATATGATATAACAAGATGGTATCTCGCTAGCCCTTTTTGAGACTGCGAAACATAAATGCAGACCACCTTTAAAGATCAAGGACTAACTAGACATTGTAATTCATGGTAAAAGAGATCCAGTCAAGTCATACTTGATGTAAACTAATCGGTAATGAATGCAAATGACAGAGGTTCTCTCCAGCCGGTGCTTTTGAAATAAAAGTAAATAGGCAGGTCCTTCGCAGAGGGAAGCAGGGATTTGTAGAGGTGCCAGAGGTCGGTTTTGAAATAGAGATGAATAATATTTTGAGCGGCATACTTTCATTGTCAACATAACAACCAAGAGATGGCTATATCTTCCATGCTACACACATTATAGGAGGTTCCCAAACAGAATGGTAAAGTTTATACTCCCCCTCCACCAACAAGCATCAATCCATGGCTTGCTCGAAACAACGAGTGCCTCCAACTAACAAGAGTCCCAGGGGGAGTTTTGTTTGCAATTATTTTGATTTGATTTACATAAAGTATGGGACTGGGCATTCCGGTGACAAGCCATTTTCTCGTGAGTGAGGAGCGGAGTCCACTCCTCTTGAGAATAACCCGCCTATCATGGAAGATACAGACAGACCTAGTTGATACATGAGCTATTCGAGCATACAAAACAAGATATTTATTTGAAGGTTTAGAGTTTGGCACATACAAATTTACTTGGAACGGCAGGTAGATACCGTATATAGGTAGGTATGGTGGACTCATATGGAACAACCTTGGGGTTTATGGAATTGGATGCACAAGCAGTATTCCCGCTTAGTACAAGTGAAGGCTACCAAAAGACTGGGAAGCGACCAACTAGAGAGCGACAACAGCCATGAACATGCATTAAAGTTAATGAAATTGAGTGCAAGCATGAGTAGGATATAATTCACCATGAACATAAATATCGTGAAGGCTATGTTGATTTTATTTCAACTACATGCGTGAACATGTGCCAAGTCAAGTCACTTAAATCATTCAGAGGAGGATACCACCCTATCATACCACATCACAACCATTTTAATAGCATGTTGGCATGCACGGTAAACCATTATAAGCTCCTAGCTAATTAAGCATGCCATAAGAAACAATTATCTCTAATTGTCATCGCAAACATGTTTATTCATAATAGGCTGAATCAGGAACGATGAACTAATCATATTTACGAAAACAAGAGAGGTCGAGTCCATACCAGCTTCTCCCATCTCAATCAGTTCATCATATATCGTCATAATTGCCTTTCACTTGCACGACCGAACGATGTGGATAATAATAATAGTGCACGTGCATTGGACTAAGCTGGAATCTGCCAGCATTCAATAAACAGGAGAAGACAAGGCAATATGGGCTCTTTTGTTAGATCAACAATAATGCATATAGGAGCCACTTCAACAATTTAATCATGATGCATATAGGAGCCACTTCAACGGACTCTAGATCAGCCCTCCCGAGAGAGTTTAGGGCTTGGCGGCGGCTCCGTATCGTAAAACGCGATGAATCTTTCTCTCTGATTTTTTTCTCTCCAAACACGAATATATAGAGTTGGAGTTGAGGTCGGAGGAGCTGTAGGGGCCCACGAGGTAGGAGGCGCGCCCCCCACCCTCGTGGCTAGGGTGTGGGCCCCCTGGTCTTGATCTTTTGCCAGTATTTTTTATTATTTCCAAAAATAATCTCCATGAAGTTTCAGGTCATTCCGAGAACTTTTGTTTCTGCACATAAATAACACCATGGCAATTCTGCTGAAAACAGCGTCAGTCCGGGTTAGTTCCATTCAAATCATGCAAGTTAGAGTACAAAACAAGGGCAAAAGTGTTTGGAAAAGTAGATACGACGGAGAGGTATCAGCAGCCTCACACCGCAGCGAACCAGTGAACCCTCATACTCCTCTACGCGTGGGCATCCACTGCCGCGTCTTCCCCGGCTCCGTGTCGTCCCCTTCCTAGGCCTCGCCGTTGTCCACCGCCCTGGTGCTCCCGGCGCGGTGTGGTCAACGTGGTCAAGGAACGGCTTCCACTGGACGTGGACTGTATGTGGAGAGGCTGATAGCTGGGTCCACGGTCGCAGCAAGGAAGTGCCTCCTTATTACCCGCAAAATAATTATTCCTCCACCTGACAACGGGGACCCACCGGATGGGCCATCGTATTTCGCAAAAAAATGTTTCCCCCTGACTGCTGGGACCCACCAACTACATCTTCGCACGCAAGGAAGTGCGTCCGGGCAAAAAAAACGATTCGCCCCCTGACTGCTGGGACCCACCAGCTACATCTTCGCATGCAAGGAAGTGCCTGGCAGTCGGGACCCACCTGGTCGAAGCATACGTAGCGTTGTCATTCTGGTCACGAACGTATACGTACATATTGATCGATGTAGAGGCGCGCATGTTTCGTAGTAGAGGCGCGCATGTAGCATGTACACGTACAGGGGCCAGTTTGCAAGAAAGAAAATACGGCCACGTATGTACATACGGGCAGGGTCTCGAACGCCTACTCGTGCATACTTATGGCGAGGGTTCATGTACATGGCTGGGTCGGAACAGAGAAACAGCATCATCGTCGTGTTCATGGGGAGCCAACCGGCTGGGTCGGAACGGAATGCGTCGTCGTGTTCATCGGGAGGGCTTGGACGGAACAGCCGATGGAAACGAGGCCTGGCGTATCATAGAACGGAAGAAATGCTCTTGTGTTCGACTGGCCACATTCGAAACAGGATCCTATTCATCGGGAGGGGTTTGGCGTACCGCAAAACGGAGGAAACGGACCTCCTACGGTCGAAACGGGGGTCCTGTTGATCAGGAGGGGTGTGGCGCACCGCAAAACGGAGGAAACGGACTTGTGTTGGAGCGCTACGGTCGAAACGGGGGTCCTATTCATCGGGAGGGGTGTGGCGTACCGCAAAACGGGACTGCACGGGATACTGTTCATCTGCACCGTCAACCCCCTCCAGCCTCCACGGGCTACAGTTCATTCACCGTCGACCTCGTCCAGCCTCCACCTGCGACTGTTCATCCACGGGCTCCTGTTCATCCAGCCTCCACCGCGCACTACTCCACTGGCTACTATTCAATCAGCCCTCTCCACGGGCTCCTGTTCAACCACCCCTCCACGGGTTACTATTCATCCTGCCCTCCACCGTCTACTGTTCATCCTGCCCTTCACGGGGTGGTCCTGTTCATCCTGCCCTCCATGGGGTCCTGTTCATCCAGCCCCAACCAGCTCGATCGATCGGGGTCCTGTTCATCCAGAGGCAACACCATGGGGGTCCTGTTCATCCACCCCCACCGGGAACTGTTCATCCAAACCCCCCCAGTAACTCTCACTATTCATCTAGAGGTAGCATCAATCGGCTTCAGTTAGCAGCAGTAGCGAAGGAATCGCTCGATCGGGTTTAGTTAACAGCCATCGATCGATCGCTCGGGTTCAGTAACGCGTAGCCTAAAGTGCAATCGCTCGGGTTCAGTTAGAGCCCAACACCTCGCTTGGGTTCAGTTAGAGCCCAACGCCTCGCACCCACGCGCGTGCGTGTATGAGAGAAACGCGCATCGCTCGGCCCCGACCACCCACCGTAACCGGGAACACCCTAATACTTTCCTCGCCCTCGCTTCTACCATGGTTTTTCCGTCATGGACGGCCCGAAGAATGTCATGCGGCTGCGTCTCTGGCCCGCCCAGGACGAAAAGCCCATTTTCTGTCATGATTTTTTGTCATAGAAGTAGGACCCCACCACATCTATGATGATACCGGGTTTTGTCACAATTATCGTCATAGAAGTGTCATAGGTATGACAGAAAAAATTTTGTTCAGCCCAAAATGTCATGGATGTGTCTTTTTTTTAGTGCCCACACAAGACTTCAACGTCTCTAACAATCCCAATTGGTGAAATAGTATCTCTATTGGCAAGCTTAATGGTAACATTGATATCTTCTATCTCAGGTGGTGCAATATCATGCATAATTTCTTTGTATAAGGAAATAGGTATTGCACTAGCACTAGCACCCATATCACACAAGCCATGATAACAATGATCTCCTATTTTAAGAGAAATAACAGGCATGCCTACCACAGGTCTATGTTTATCTTTAGCACCAGGTTTAGCAATTCTAGCAGTCTCATCACAAAAGTAAATAACATGCCCATCAATATTATTAGCCAAGAGATCTTTAACAATAGCAATATTAGGTTCAACTTTAACTTGCTTAGGGGGTGCATAAGTTCTAATATTACTTTTACGAACCACAGTTGAAGCTTTAGCATGATCCTTTATTCTAACAGGGAAAGGCGATTTCTCAACATAAGCAGTAGGAACAATAGGATCATTATAAGTGATAGTCTTTTCTTCAACTTTAATAGGTTCAACTACTTTTACTTCTATGGGAGGATGATATTTAAACCACTTCTCCTTAGGGATATCAACATGAGTAGCAAAGGATTCACAGAAAGAAGCTACTATCTCAGAGTCAAGTCCATATTTAGTGCTAAATTTACGGAAAACATCAGTATCCATAAAAGATTTAACACAATCAAACTTAGGTGTTATACCTGACTCCTTACGTTCGTTGAGATCCCAATCTTCAGAGTTGCATTTAATTCTCTCCAATAAATTCCATTTGAATTCAATAGTCTTCATCATAAAGGAACCAGTACAAGAAGTATCGACCATGGAGCGCTTGTTGTCAGAAAGCCGAGCATAAAAGTTTTGAATAATCATTTCTCTTGAGAGCTCATGATTGGGGCATGAATATAACATTGACTTAAGCCTCCCCCAAGATTGAGCGATGCTTTCTCCTTCGCGAGGCCAAAAATTATATATATAATTACGATCACGATGAACAAGATGCATAGGATAAAACTTCTGATGGAATTCCAATTTCAACCGTTTGTAGTCCCATGATCCCATATCATCACATAGCCTATACCATGTCAATGAATCTCCCTTCAAAGATAAAGGGAAGACCTTCTTCTTGATAACATCATCGGGCATA
Organism: Triticum urartu; assembly: GCF_056163025.1. Classification (NCBI taxonomy): domain Eukaryota; kingdom Viridiplantae; phylum Streptophyta; class Magnoliopsida; order Poales; family Poaceae; genus Triticum; species Triticum urartu. The sequence continues at coordinate 530,149,729 of NC_141876.1, forward strand.
CCTACAAGCTTAAATAATCCACAAACTTCATCCACATAGATTAAGTGTAAGTCAGGATGTAATGTTCCATCTCCTGCAAAACGATTAGCTAGAAGTTTCTCTATCATACCCGAAGGAATTTCAAAGTAAATATTTTCAGTAGATTCAGTAGGTTGAGGAGCAACTATTTTCTCTACCGGTCGGGGTGAAGATACCCCGAACAAGCCCCTCAAAGGATTACTTTCCATAGTAACAAGTGACAGTAAATTTCAGCACACTATATAAACTTTTCCTTACCAAATTCCACCTACCAAAGGCGCTTCACTCCCCGGCAACGGCGCCAGAAAAGAGTCTTGATGACCCACAAGTATAAGGGATCTATCGTAGTCCTTTCGATAAGTAAGAGTGTCGAACCCAACAAGGAGCAGAAGGAAATGATAAGCGGTTTTCAGCAAGGTATTCTCTGCAAGCACTGAAATTATTGGTAACAGATAGTTATGTGATAAGGTAATTGGTAACGAGTAACAAGTAACAAGTGTAAATAAAGTGCAGAAAGATGGCCCAATCCTTTTTGTAGAAAAGGACAAGCCTGGACAATTTCTTATATAGAGAAAAGCACTCCCGAGGACACATGGAAATTATCGTCAAGCTAGTGTTCATCACGTTCATATGATTCGCGTTCGGTACTTTGATAATTTGATATGTGGGTGGACCAGTGCTTGGGTGCTATCCTTACTTGGAAAAACATCCCACTTATGATTAACTCCTATTGCAAGCATCCGCAACTACAAAAGAAGTATTAAGGTAATCCTAACCATAGCATGAAACATATGGATCCAAATCAGCCCCTTACGAAGCAACGCATAAACTAGGGTTTAAGCTTCTATCACTCTAGAAACCCATCATCTACTTATTACTTCCCAATGCCTTCCTATAGGCCCAAACAATGGTGAAGTGTCATGTAGTCGACGTTCACATGACACAACTAGAGGAGAGACAACATACATCTCATCAAAATATCGAACGAATACCAAATTCACATGACTACTAATAGCAAGACTTCTCCCATGTCCTCGGGAACAAATGTAACTACTCACAAAGCATATTCATGTTCATAATCAGAGGGGTATTAATATGCATAATGGATCTAAACATATGATCTTCCACCAAGTAAACCAACTAGCATCAACTACAAGGAGTAATCAACACTACTAGCAACCCACAGGTACCAATCTGAGGTTTGGATACAAAGATTGGATACAAAAGATGAACTAGGGTTTGAGATGAGATGGTGCTGATGAAGATGTTGATGGATATTGACCCCCTCCTGATGAGAGGATCGTTGGTGATGACGATGCTGATGATTTCCCCCTCCCGAAGGGAAGTTTCCCCGGCAGAACAGCTCCGCCAGAGCCCTAGATTGGTTCCGCCAAGGTTCCACCTCGTGGCGGCGGAGTCTTGTCCAGAAAGCTTTCTTATGATTTTTTCTCGGACGAAAGACTTCATATAGCAGAAGATGGGCACCGGAGGGCCACCAGGGGGCCCACGAGCAAGGGGGCGCGCCCAGGGGGGTAGGGCGCTCCCCCCACCCTCGTGGCCAGGGTGTGGGCCTCCTCTGCTATTTTCTTCGCTCAATATTTTTTATTGTTTCCAAAAATAACTTCCATGGAGTTTCAGGACTTTTGGAGTTGTGCGGAATAGGTCTCTAATATTTGCTCCTTTTCCAGCCCAGAATTCCAGCTGCTGGCATTCTCCCTCTTTATGTAAACCTTGTAAAATAAGAGAGAATAGGCATAAGTATTGTGACATAATGTGTAATAACATACCATAATGTAATAAATATCGATATAAAAGCATGATGCAAAATGGACGTATCAATGGTCACCTTTCTTTAGGTGAAGACATCTAAGCAGATGACCCACAAATCATTCGATGCGATGTTGGTTGCTTTCCGCAAAGCTTTCCCAGATGCGTCTGAGCTGCCACACACCTACAGTAAAATGAAGAATTTCCTTCGTGCAGTTGGAATTGGATATGATATGATCCATGTTTGTAAGAATATTTGTGTTCTGTTCCGGAAGGATTATGCCAACTTAAGTGAATGCCCGAAATGCAAATCATCAAGATGGAAAGATGGCGATGCTGTGAAGAGGATTCCTCATAATGTTCTGAGACATTTTTCAATTACACCAAGATTGCAGAGGTTGTTTCATGATGCTGAAACAAGAGAGGATGTACTGTGGCATTCTAGGAACCAGGAGTACAGATATCAGAATGTAATGAGCCATCCATCACATGGTAGTGAGTGGAAAAGCTTCAATCAGAAACACGAAAAGTTTGCTGCTGACCCGAGAAACATTAGACTTGGCTTAGCTTCAGATGGATTTAACCCATTTGGCCACCAGAGCGCCACATATAGCATGTGGCCAGTGCTTGTTATCCCTTACAACATGCCTCCAAATGTCCAAAAGAATCAAACTACATGATGGCCTTGCTCATCCCAGGTCCAAAAAGTCCTGGAAAGGATTTTTATTTGTTCATGGAGCCTCTTGTGGAGGAACTTCAACAGCTATGGAGGGGTGTTCTCACTCGAGACCTATATAGCAGCCCACCAGCTGATTTCTTTCTGTGTGCTGTTCTAATTTGGTGCATCCATGATTATCCGGCTTTGGGCACTATGTCAGGGCGAACGACACATGGTTACAATGCATGTGTTCGCTGTGACAGGAATCCGCTGTCATACACAATACTTAGCAAGATCTGTTACATTGGGCACCGTCGTTTCCTTGCCAAGGACAAGTCGCATCCTAGAAAATACCAAAGACATGTGTTCAATGCAAAGCATGAAAACCGTGATGCACCAAAGAGGCTCACCACCGATGAGTTGCAAGTGGAACTAGAGAAGGTCAGGCATATTACACTAGGAAACCATCCTGATAATGGTAGCAGGAAAAGGAAGCGTGGCAGGGCAGAAGAGAGATTATTGTTTACCCCCAGGTCCACTTTGTGGGACTTGGAGTATTGGAAAGATTTGGATCTGGGGCATAATCTTGATGTGATGCACATCGAGAAAAATATATGTGACAGCATTATCGGCACACTTCTTAATATTGAAGGCAAGATGAAAGATACCTTAAAATCTAGGATTGATTTGACACACCTGGGTATCAGACAGGATTTGCATGTGCAAGATGAAGGTAAACCACGGGATATGGCACCAGATGTGTACGTCTTGGACAAGGTAAAAAGAAAAGAATTATGCGAGGTCATGTCACGTGTGAGATTCCCACATGGATTTGCTTCCAACCCAGAAAGGAGAGTCAGTGCAGATGGAAACAAGGTACAAGGGTTGAAAACTCATGACTGTCACGTCCTACTTCAAAGGGTTTTACCTATTATCCTTAGAGGATTGGGCCGCCCTGACTTATACAGAGCAGTTGTAGAGTTGGGACAATTCTTCAGGGAACTCTGCAGTAGAAATATCAAGATAGATGCTTTGGAGCGTCTTAGAGACAAGATACCAACTATCCTATGCGACCTTGAGAAGATATATCCTCTAGCCTTCTTTGATGTGATGGTGCATTTGGCTGTTCATCTACCTAATGAGGCACTACTTAGAGGTCCAGTACAGTATGGCTGGATGTACCCTATTGAAAGGCGACTAGGAACTTTCAAGGGCTATGCTAGGGACAGATCTAGACCTGAGGGTTCCATTGCAGAGGCCTACATTGCTACCGAAGCATTGGCATTCTGCTCAAAATACATTGAAACAGATGATCAGCTTAGCAAAGAGGTGGGTGAAGACAATCCCGGGCTCAATGTTTTCGATTATTCTGTTCGAGTTACATGGAAGAGTCGATAAGAGGACAAACCTAAAGATTTGGACAAAATGGTTTGGTATGTGTTGAATAACTGTCTTGGGTACTACCTTATATCAAGTAAGTGCTAAGTACTGCAGCTTATACATCGTAATCTACTAAACTTGCAGCACATTCTTGTATATTTAGATGTTTGACATGATCACTATGTTGTGCAGCATCTACAAAAAGGAGTTACTGCCCCAAAATCCAAGAAACATTGACAAACTGCTTATGGCAGGATTTGCGAAATGGTTCAAGAGCCATGTAAGCTTTTGAATTGCACTGCCAATTTTTTTAAATATATTGAGTACATAAGATGATCAGCTTGTCCATTTTCTGACCATAGGTTAAGAAGATGCGGGAGGATGGGAAGGCAGTTGATGATGCCCTTTACTCACTAGCAATGGGTCTGATACTCGGGTAAGACATTATGAATCTTGTGTTGTTGGAGATGTGCGCTACAACACCCTTGCACGAGACGAAGGCAGGAAGACACAAAACAGTGCCATCATGAGCACGGATACGTATCACAAAGAGACAACTGAAATGTATGCTAACATAACAAACATTGTTCAGTTGCAGTATATCTCCAGTTTCGAGGATCATCGGTGTGTGGTTCTGTTGTGCTGTCATTGGTATAACCTGTTTTCCAGGATCGTAAAACCCAGAGCTGATGATTATTTCAAATCCATCAATGTCAAGGCGGTGTACCAGACCAACGAGCCTTTTATTTTGGCAAATCAAGCAACACAGATATTTTTCATAGAAGACACATTTGCACGTAGCGATGACTGGATAGTATTGCAAACGTTTGAGCAGAGGAATTCGATTAATGGAGTTGCACAACAAGATGGTGCTTACACTGCTCCTGATGTACAAGATAACACAGATGTTCCTAATATCTTTGAGAACCATCACGTCAATTACGTCGGCGAAAAGATTGCATGTCGTGTTGTGGACATACAAGAGTTGATCAAGAAGAAGCCAACATCCGAGGACGTTGAGGACGAAGAAGAAGAAGATGACACCATGGGGAATTACGATTCAGACTAATACACATGCCGAAGATGTTGACGCTGCTGCTGCGGATGATGATTACATTGCTTTTGTCATATTTGCGTGTCAGAAGACGTTTTTTTTATCTACTATGTGAAATTGTTTTTGCTATGACAACTGAAACCTGATGAACACGTTGTTTAGTATTTTCCTGTGAGAACATCACTTGTTATGTATGCTGATTTGTGTTTGGCAATTGTATGACGACTAAAACATGATGACAAGCTCTTTCATCTCCTCATTGCTGTCAAGGCCGTTCAGCAGCTGTTGCTTGGCCATGATCAGAGGAACTGCATCTTTAACCTTCTGCTCTGCATCTTCCTCTTCTGCCCTTCCTTCGGTTACTTGTCCAACACCCCAACCTGTTGGTATTGGGATTCCTTAGCTAACAAAATAATCAGCGTAGTTGCACTCCCCCACATCAGCAACTTCCCAGAAATATAAATCACACAAATCTTCCCTTTTCTGCATGAATCAAATTGGAAGATCATCAACCAAACTATTAAAAAAATCAGCAACTGAAAGCAGCAGAACAACACTTAAACATATTATTACCCCATGATTCAGGCATTTGTAGAAGACTCGGCCAGGGTTGAGGATTATGGTTGAGACGCGACGGATGACTCTGCGTGATTTGCAGCAGTGGCGCCACACCAACGGCAACGGGTTGCGATGAGCAACCGGCTGCGGTGTGCGTGCCGGCGGGGGTGTGATGAGACCCACAGGCGATGGTACGGGTGGTGACTTGGCGCATATCTGGTTGTTGCCTGCTGAAGAGCAGGTGGACGAGTAGCCAGCGAACATTGCTACGGCCATAGCTTCTGATGCTAGGCAGACTAAGTAGAGAAGAGGAGATGCGAACGTTGGATATGTCAGTTTCATTACTTGCAGAGTAGCATAGAACCATATATAGTCATAGTCTAGATTTGGATTCGAACCAGCTACAGGAGCACGTCTCTCTTTTTTCTAAAACTCAGCAACGTCTCTTTACTGGTACACTAGCTTGTTCTGTACGCCTTCTCAAGTCTTTGATTCCTCCAGCTAACATCTAGGACCCACCGGAAGGGCCTCTGTATTTCACAAAAAAACATGCTCCCCGCTGACAGGTCGGACCCACCAGCTATCTTCGCATGCAAGGAAGTGCCTCCTTATTACACAAAAAAAATGAATACTCCCCCTGCCAGCTGGAACCCAGCATAGTGGGAGGCTGACTTGTGTGCCTACCAAGTTGACGGGGACGGAGGGCTTTGTCAACTTAGTCAATATGAACGATTCTAGCTCCAGTTACCGTACGATGTTCATCCAACGGCCATAGTGCTTCTTCAACCTCTGGTCTTCTTGCCCCAGCCACCCAAACCAGCGCCGGTCGTGCCTCGTGATCCTGCCTCCCATGGCCGGCTGCGATGCCGCGGAGGCCTCACCGCCCCCTACTACTCGCACCGCTGGCTAGGCCATCCCTCTACTCACCCACACCCCCCGTTATTTTGCGGCGATGACAGCCTCACACCACAGCCGAACCAGTGAACCCTCGTACTCCTCTCCGCATGGGCATCCACTGTCACGTCTTCCCCGGCTCCGCGTTGTCTCCTACCTAGGCCTCGTGGTCGTCCCCTTCCTAGGCCTCATCGTCGTCCACCGCCTTAGTGCTCTCGGCGTGGCGTGGTCAATGTGGTCAATGATACGTCTCCAACGTATCTATAATTTTTGATTGTTCCATGCTATTATATTATCTGTTTTGGATGTTAAGGGGCTTTATTTTACACTTTTATATTATTTTTGGGACTAACCTATTAACCGAAGGCCCAGCCCAAATTGCTGTTTTTTGCCTATTTCAGTGTTTCATAGAAAAGGAATATCAGACGGAGTACAAATGGAATGAAACCTTCGGTAACGTGATTTTTGGAACAAACGTGATTCGGAGGACTTGGAGTGGACGTCAAGAAATCAACGAGGTGGCCACGAGGCAGGGGGTGCGCCTACCCCCCTGGGCGCGCCCTCCCCCCTCGTGGGCCCCTCATAGCTCCATCGACCTACTTCTTCCTCCTATATATGTTCACATACCCCGCAAACATCCGGGAGCACCACAAAATCCTATTTCCACCGCCGCAACCTTCTGTACCCAAGAGATCCCATCTTGGGGCCTTTTCCGGAGCTCCGTCAGAGGTGGTGTTGATCATGGAGGGCCTCTACATCAACTCCATGGCCCCTCCGATGATGTGTGAGTCATTCACTTTAGACCTTCGGGTCCATAGTTATTAGCTAGATGGCTTGTTCTCTCTCTTTGGATCTCAATACAAAGTTCTCCTTGATTCTCTTGGAGATCTATTCGATGTAACACTTCCTTTTGCGGTGTGTTTGTCGAGATCCAATGAATTGTGTGTTTATGATGAAGATTATCTATGAACAATATTTGAATCTTCTCTGAATTCTTTTATGTATGATTGGTTTATCTTTGCAAGTCTCTTCGAATTATCAGTTTGGTTTGGCCTACTAGATTGATCTTTCTTGCAATGGGAGAAGTGCTTAGCTTTGGGTTCAATCTTGCGGTGCTCGATCCCAGTGAAAGGAAGGGAAATGACATGTATTGTATTGTTGCCATCGAGGATAAAAATATGGGGTTTATATCATACTGCATGAGTTTATCCCTCTACATCATGTCATCTTGCTTAAGGCGTTACTCTGTTCTTATGAACTTAATACTCTAGATGCATGCTGGATAGTGGTCGATGTGTGGAGTAGTAGTAGTAGATGCAGGCAGGAATCGGTCTACTTGTCACGGACGTGATGTCTATATACATGATCATGCCTAGATATTCTCATAATTATTCGCTATTCCATCAATTGCTCGACAGTAATTTGTTCACCCACCGTAATACTTATGCTATCTTGACAGAAGCCACTAGTGAAACCTATGGCCCCCGGGTCTATTTTCCATCATAGAAGTTTCCAATCTATTTTATTTTGCAATCTTTACTTTCAATCTATATCATAAAAATACCAAAAAAATACTTATCTTATTATTATCATCTCTATCATATCTCACTCTCGCAAGTGGCTGTGAAGGGATTGACAACCCCTTTATCGCGTTGGTTGCGTGGTTCTTATTTGTTTGTGTAGGTACAAGGTGACTCGCGCATGGTCTCCTACTGGATTGATACCTTGGTTCTCAAAAACTAAGGGAAATACTTACGCTGCTTTACTGCACCACCCTTTCCTCTTCAAGGGTGTTGGGGATATTACTACTCGATGTAAACCGGCCAGGAGTAGCCGGGTTAACTCCTTGAAGATTAGAAGTCCATGAAGATGCAAGGATGATGGCACTTTACGGAGGCCCAAGGCCCAAAGGCGGGTTAAAGCATGTAGATATAAACCGACCTGGTCATGTAACTTGTATTGTAAGATAGGAAGGATAGAGACCGAACTGGACACGTTTATGAGCCGGCTTTGGGACTCTATAACCCGGCGGGCGTCAACCTATGTATATAAAGGGACGACCCGGCAGCGGTTTAGGGACAGACAACAACTCGAGAGCCAGACAAAGCGGATTCGCTCCCTGGACTTCGAAACCCTAGCAATACCAAGCATAACTAGACGTAGGCTTTTACCTTCCTTGAAGGGGCCGAACTAGTATAAAACTCCCCGTGTCCCCTTGTCCGGTTTAACCCCTTTAAGCTAACCCGTAGCGATGGCTCCACGACTAAGTCCTTTCACAAGGACATCTGCCGTAACAAACCCACGACAGTTGGCGCCCACCGTGGGGCTATCGCACGATGGTTTTGAGTTCTTGAAGGGCAGCTTTGATGGACATAAGGGATACGCTGTGGGCCGGATGACGAAGAGTCGTGCGGCAAGCTCTACATCGACAATGCAGGATGGGGTCCCGAGGCCGATTCAATCGAGTACGGGTACCGGGTCCCCTTCGGTGGGATTCACGTCTTCATCGGCAAGATCGGCGAACCGGCCCCTAAGCCAGACATCTACACCGACATCATCGAAACGGCTCGGCGTGCAAGTTCTTCGCCGGTTCAGCCCGCGACAAGGCATGTTTTCGTAGGTGTCATCCATGGAGCGAGATACGAGGACGAGCCGGCGTCCGATGGAGAGACTGTGGTTTGTTCCGATGACGAGTCTTCTGGAGAGACCGAATCGCTTTATCAACTACAGGACGGCCAGATTGATGGAGGATCCGAGGGCAACAGTATTCCGGATTTCCCTGATCTGCCAAACCAGGCTGCCATCTTCATGGCCGGCACAGAATCAGTGCCTCATTCATCGGCGGCCGCAGCAATACTCTCCGGTTCAACAACGGCCACACCGGTAGGGGCAGGAAGCTCTGCGCCGCTCCAGCCCAAGTCCTGTCTGATTTGTTCGACGCTTTGGCAACGTTGATGGCCGCAGAGCTGGATGCAGCAGCCAGGGATCAGCACAATGCGGAGATTGCAAAGGTGAAAGATCAGATAGCTCAGGCTAAAGCGGACCTTGCGGCGGAGAACGTAGGATGGCCACAGAATGGGCTGAATTGGAAGCACAGGCCTACCGGATTAGGCTGGATCAGAATGCTTCCGAGGAAGTCATGAGAAGAAGGTACCGATCACGTCTCCCGTCGGTTTATGAGCCGCAAAATCTCTTCAACACCAGGAGTAGGAACTGGTAACCAACCCATACTAAACCGGACGGAGGCACCGAGAACAGGAGCGCTGGTTCAACCGCGCACGATGGACCCACCTCGCCAGAACAACGTTGTGCCATAGTATGTGCCAACACCTCCCGGGCATTATTCCAACCCGTTGGACAATATTGTGGCCGCCGCTTCACACCTGGCAGCCCTCCCAACCGACAGCGAGTCACCAGTTGCGGTTGAAGTACGTCGGGCCAGGGATCTCCTTCAAACAGCGCTAAATCAACAGCAAGCATATTCACACAGTCGTGAAAGGATTCGCTCCACTCCCCATCCAAGCCGGAGCTATAGCAGACACGTAGAGGATGAATCGGCTGTGTCCAGCAGTGCACATCACCAAAATTCACCGCAAGGAAACAACCTGGTAGGGGGAGGTGCCAATGCGCAGGATGTTGTGGACCACGACCGCGCACGTCGGGAGGCCGAGTTCGCAGCTCGACACGGAGCACGACAACATACTCTAGTTCACCCTACCGCTTCAGTAGAGCCAGGGGTGGTGTTCAGTTCCTTAGGGGTGCCATGCCTCACCCCCGCTTTGCGTAATGTGAGACTGCCCAAGGACTTCAAGGGACCTCGTAAGGTACCAAATTACACCGCCGATTTACAACTAGAGGCGTGGGTGGAAAGCTATGAGATGGCAATGGAGATGTTAGATGTGGATGAGGCAGTGTGTGCTAAATATTTCACCATGATGTTGGAAGGAACAGCTCGTACTTGGTTGAAGAGCTTACCAACTAACTCTTTTGGATCATGGGCTGAATTGAAACACCGGTTTATCCTGAACTTCAAAGATACTTGTAAGCAGCCAATGTCAATCATGGATCTGGCTGCTTGTGTCCAAGAGGAAGGGGAGTCCATGACCCATTGGGTCAAACGGGTCTCAGCGATTTTGCACTCATCAGATCGTATCAATACAGACACCGCAGTGTTAACATTAGAAGGCAATTGCCGTTTCCTACCACTCAAACATAAATTAGGAAGGCTCAAACGTCACTGCAATGATATGTCAACGCTCATGGCCGCTTTGGTTAAGTACGCCGATTCAGATAATACCAAAGACCTGGATTCAAAGGAGGACAAACCGGGGAAAGGGAAGAAGAACGACAACGCCAAGGGTCAGCAGCATAATCCAGCAGGCCATGGGAACAGCGGTAAGCGCAAGGCCGACAATAGCTTGGACTTTGTTGCTAACACCAATGCTCAGGAGAATGGCCAGTGCCGTAAGGGCAAGCAGCCCCAGAGGGGTGGAGGTTCAGGCCCCAATTTGGAGCGCCTGTTAAATCAGCCCTCTCCAAAGCATGGATCAAAGGAGAAGCCAGCGTCGCATCTTTGGAAGGACTGTTATATCATGCGGGATATCAAGAATTCCAGTATGTTCCAGTATGACAACGGCCAGCCCGGCGGTTCAGGAGGTGGTTTCCACGGGCTGGGTTACGGAGGTGGTGGTTCTGATTTAGGGTTTCAAGGCAACCAAATCGGACACATCAGTCAAGGGCACCAAGGCAACCAGGGAGGCTACAACCATCAGGGGAATCAGCAGCAGTCGGGTTACCAGAGCAATCCCAAGCAGTTAAATAGCGGGCAATATCATGTTTTCACTACTAGTTTGTGTAAGCGTGATCAGAAGCTTCACAAGAGGGCGGTAAACTCTGTTGAACTGGCAGTGCCTCAGTATTTACGCTGGTCTGAGCAACCCATTTTGTGGAGTAGAGAGGATCACCCACCCCGGGTTGATAATCCGGGTCACTTGGCCCTGGTGGTAGCCCCGCAAGTTGGGGGATACAAGTTTACTAAAGTGCTCATGGATGGGGGAAGCAGTATCAACATTCTATATTATGACACATTTCGCCGTATGGGGTTGACAGATAAGAATCTTAAACCGTCAAATACGGTCTTTCATGGTGTGGTGCCTGGTTACTCTGCATATCCTGTTGGCAAGATAGCCTTAGAGGTAGCTTTTGGAGATGATTATGATTCAAGGTCAGAAACATTGATGCTTGAGGTGGTAAAGATCAAAAGTCCGTACTGTTGGAAATATGCCCTAGAGGCAATAATAAATTGGTTATTATTATATTTCCTTGTTCATGATAATCGTTTATTATCCATGCTAGAATTGTATTGATAGGAAACTCAGATACATGTGTGGATACATAGACAACACCATGTCCCTAGTAAGCCTCTAGTTGACTAGCTCGTTGATCAATAGATGGTTACGGTTTCCTGACCATGGACATTGGATGTCGTTGATAACGGGATCACATCATTAGGAGAATGATGTGATGGACAAGACCCGATCCTAAGCCTAGCACAAGATCGTGTAGTTCGTATGCTAAAGCTTTTCTAATGTCAAGTATCATTTCCTTAGACCATGAGATTGTGCAACTCTCGGATACCGTAGGAATACTTTGGGTGTGCCAAACGTCACAACGTAACTGGTTGGCTATAAAGGTACACTACAGGTATCTCCGAAAGTGTCTGTTGGGTTGGCACGAATCGAGACTGGGATTTGTCACTCCATGTAAACAGAGAGGTATCTCTGGGCCCACTCGGTAGGACATCATCACAATGTGCACAATGTGATCAAGGAGTTGATCACGGGATGATGTGTTACGGAACGAGTAAAGAGACTTGCCGGTAACTAGATTGAACAAGGTATCGGGATACCGACGATCGAATCTCGGGCAAGTATCGTATCGCTAGACAAAGGGAATTGTATACGGGATTGATTAAGTCCTTGACATCGTGGTTCATCCGATGAGATCATCGTGGAACATGTGGGAGCCAACATGGGTATCCAGATCCTGCTGTTGGTTATTGACCGGAGAGTTATCTCGGTCATGTCTGCATGGTTCCCGAACCCGTAGGGTCTATACACTTAAGGTTCGATGACGGTAGGGTTATAAGGAATAGATATACGTGGTTACCGAATGTTGTTCGGAGTCTCGGATGAGATCCCGGAAGTCACGAGGAGTTCCGGAATGGTCCGGAGGTAAAGATTTATATATGGGAAGTCCTGTTTTGGTCACCGAAAAAGTTTCGGGGTTTATCGATAACGTACCGGGACCACCGGGAGGGTCCCGAGGGTCCACCAAGTGGGGCCACAAGCCCCGGAGGGCTGCATGGGCCAAGTGTGGGAGGGGACCAGCCCCAGGTGGGCTGGTGCGCCCCCCCCCCCACAAGGGCCCAAGGTGCCTAAGGGGAGGAGGGGGGGCAAACCCTAAGGGCAGATGGGCCTTAGGGCCCATGTCTGGTGCGCCTCCCTCTCCCCTCCACCTGGCCGCCACCCAGATAGGATCTGGGGGCTGCTGCCACCCCTAGGGAGGGAACCCTAGGTGGGGGCGCAGCCCCTCCCCTCCCCCTATATATACTTGAGGTTTGGGCTGCCCAAGACACACGAGTTCCTCTCCTTCTTGGCGCAGCCCTACCTCTCTCCCTCCTCGTCTCTTGCGGTGCTTGGCGAAGCCCTGCTGGAGTACCACGCTCCTCCACCACCACCACGCCATCGTGCTGCTGCTGGATGGAGTCCTCCCCAACCTCTTCTTCCCCCCTTGCTGGATCAAGGCGTAGGAGACGTCACCGGGCTGTACGTGTGTTGAACACGGAGGTGTCGTCCGTTCGGCACTAGGATCATCGGTGATTTGGATCACGACGAGTATGACTCCATCAACCCCATTCTCTTGAACGCTTCCGCGTAGCGATCTACAAGGGTATGTAGATGCACTCTCCTTCCCCTCATTGCTGGTTTCTCCATAGATAGATCTTGGTGACACGTAGGAAAATTTTGAATTTCTGCTAGGTTCCCCAACAGTGTATCAGAGCTAGGTCTGTTGCGTAGATTCTATGCACGAGTAGAACACAAAGTAGTTGTGGGCGTTGATTTTGTTCAATATGCTTACCATTACTAGTCCAATCTTGTTTCGACGGTATTGTGGGATGAAGCGGCCCGGACCGACCTTACACGTACTCTTACGTGAGATAGGTTCCACCGACTGACATGCACTAGTTGCATAAGGTGGCTAGCGGGTGCCAGTCTCTCCCACTTTAGTCGGAACGGATTCGCTGAAAAGGGTCCTTATGAAGGGTAAATAGCAATTGGCATATCACGTTGTGGTTTTGCGTAGGTAAGAAACGTTCTTGCTAGAAACCCACAGCAGCCACGTAAAACATGCAAACAACAATTAGAGGACGTCTAACTTGTTTTTGCAGGGTATGCTATGTGATGTGATATGGCCAAGAAGAATGTGATGAATGATATGTGATGTATGAGATTGATCATGTTCTTGTAATAGGAATCACGACTTGCATGTCGATGAGTATGACAACCAGCAGGAGCTATAGGAGTTGTCTTTATTTATTGTATGACCTGCGTGTCATTGAACAACGCCATGTAATTACTTTACTTTATTGCTAACCGGTAGCCATAGTAGTAGAAGTAATAAGTTGGCGAGACAACTTCATGGAGACATGATGATGGAGATCAGGGTGTCATGCCGGTGATGATGATGATCATGGAGCCCCGAATATGGAGATCAAAAGGAGCAAAATGATATTGGCCATATCTGTTGGGTTTCGTAGTAATTTCAAAAAAATTCCTACGCACACGCAAGATCATGTGATGCATAGCAACGAGAGGGGAGAGTGTTGTCTACGTACCCACGCAGACCGACTGCGGAAGCGTTGACACAACGTAGAGGAAGTAGTCGTACGTCTTCACGATCCAACCGATCAAGTACCGAAACTACGGCACCTCCGAGTTCGAGCACACGTTCAGCTCGATGACGATCCCCGGACTTTGATCCAGAAAAGTGTCGGGGAAGAGTTCCGTCAGCATGACATCGTGGTGACGATCTTGATGCACTACGGCAGCAGGGCTTCGCCTAAACTCCGCTACAGTATTATCGAGGAATATGGTGGCTGGGGGCACCGAACACGGCTAAGGAATAGATCACGTGGATCAACTTGTGTGTTCTAGGGTGCCTCTACCTCAGTATATAAAGGACTAGAGGGGGGAGGCTGGCCGGCCACAGGAGGCACGCCAGGAGAGTCCTACTCCCTCTGGGAGTAGGATTCCCCCCCCCCAATCCTAGTTGGAATAGGACTCCTTGAGGGGGGAAAGAGAGAGAGGGGGCCGGCCACCTCTCCTAGTCCTAATAGGACTAGGGGAAGGGGGGAGGCGCACAGCCACCTTGGGCTGCCCCTTTCTCCTTTCCACTAAAGCCCACTAAGGCCCATATAGCTCCCGGGGGGTTCCGGTAACCCTCCCGGTACTCTGGTAAAATCCCGATTTCACCCGGAACACTTCCGATATCCAAACATAGGCTTCCAATATATCAATCTTTATGTCTCGACCATTTCAAGACTCCTCGTCATGTCCGTGATCACATCCGGGACTCCGAACAACCTTCGGTACATCAAAATGCATAAACTCATAATATAACTGTCATCGTGCGGACCCTACGGGTTCGAGAACAATGTAGACATGACCGAGAGATGTCTCCGGTCAATAACCAATAGCGGGACCTGGATGCCCATATTGGCTCCTACATATTCTACAAAGATCTTTATCGGTCAGACCGCATAACAACATACATTGTTCCCTTTGTCATCGGTATGTTACTTGTCCGAGATTCGATCGTCGGTATCCAATACCTAGTTCAACCTCGTTAGCGGCAAGTCTCTTTACTCATTATGTAATACATCATCCCGCAACTAACTCATTTAGTTGCAATGCTTGCAAGGCTTAAGTGATGTGCATTACCGAGAGGGCCCTGAGATACCTCTCCGACAATCGGAGTGACAAATCCTAATCTCGAAATACGCCAACCCAACATCTACCTTTGGAGACACCTGTAATGCTCCTTTATAATCACCCAGTTACGTTGTGACGTTTGGTAGCACCCAAAGTGTTCCTCCGGCAAACGGGAGTTGCATAATCTCATAGTCATAGGAACATGTATATGTCATGAAGAAAGCAATAGCAACATACTAAACGATCGAGTGCTAAGCTAATGGAATGGGTCATGTCAATCAGATCATTCAACTAATGATGTGACCTCGTTAATCAAATAACAACACTTTGTTCATGGTTAGGAAACATAACCATCTTTGATTAACGAGCTAGTCAAGTAGAGGCATACTAGTGACACTAAGTTTGTCTATGTATTCACACATGTATTATGTTTCCGGCTAATACAATTCTAGCATGAATAATAAACATTTATCATGATATAAGGAAATAAATAATAACTTTATTATTGCCTCTAGGGCATATTTCCTTCAGTCTCCCACTTGCACTAGAGTCAATAATCTAGATTACACAGTAATGATTCTAACACCCATGCAGCCTTGGTGCTGATCATGTTTTGCTCGTGGAAGAGGCTTAGTCAACGGGTCTGCAACATTCAGATCCGTATGTATCTTGCAAATCTCTATGTCTCCCACCTGGACTAGATCCCGGATGGAATTGAAGCGTCTCTTGATGTGCTTGGTTCTTTTGTGAAATCTGGATTCCTTTGCCAAGGCAATTGCACCAGTATTGTCACAAAAGATTTTCATTGGACCCGATGCACTAGGTATGACACCTAGATCGGATATGAACTCCTTCATCAAGACTCCTTCATTTGCCGCTTCTGAAGCAGCTATGTACTCCGTTTCACATGTAGATCCCGCTACGACGCTTTGTTTAGAACTGCACCAACTGACAGCTCCACCGTTTAATGTAAACACGTATCCGGTTTGCGATTTAGAATCGTCCGGATCAGTGTTAAAGCTTGCATCAACGTAACCATTTACGACGAGCTCTTTGTCACCTCCATATACGAGAAGCATATCCTTAGTCCTTTTCAGGTATTTCAGGATGTTCTTGACCGCTGTCCAGTGATCCACTCCTGGATTACTTTGGTACCTCCCTGCTAGACTTATAGCAAGGCACACATCAGGTCTGGTACACAGCATTGCATACATGATAGATCCTATCGCTGATGCATAGGGAACATCTTTCATATTCTCTCTATCTTCTGCAGTGGTCGGGCATTGAGTCTTACTCAATTTCACACCTTGTAACACAGGCAAGAATCCTTTCTTTGCTTGATCCATTTTGAACTTCTTCAAAATTTTGTCAAGGTATGTTGTTTGTGAAAGTCCAATTAAGCGTCTTGAAACTGAAACAGTTTTCTGTGATGTACTACTTTCCAGTAAGGGAGCAGGTACAGTTACCTCGTCAAGTTCTACTTTCCTCCCACTCACTTCTTTCGAGAGAAACTCCTTCTCTAGAAAGTTTTCGAATTTAGCAACAAAAATCTTGCCTTCGGATTTGTGATAGAAGGTGTATCCAATAGTTTCCTTTGGATATCCTATGAAGACACATTTCTCCGATTTGGGTTCGAGCTTATCAGGTTGAAACTTTTTCACATAAGCATCACAGCCCCAAACTTTTAGAAACGACAACTTTGGTTTCTTGCCAAACCACAGTTCATAAGGTGTCGTCTCAACGGATTTTGATGGTGCCCTATTTAACGTGAATGCGGCCGTCTCTAGAGCGTATCCCTAAAACGATAGCGGTAAATCAGTAAGAGACATCATAGATCGCACCATATCCAGTAAAGTACGATTACGACGTTCGGACACACCATTACGCTGAGGTGTTCCGGGTGGCGTGAGTTGCGAAACTATTCCACAATTTTTCAAATGTACACCAAACTCGTAACTCAAATATTCTCCTCCACGATCAGATCGTAGAAACTTTATTTTCTTGTTACAATGATTTTCAACTTCACTCTGAAATTCCTTGAACTTTTCAAATGTTTCAGACTTATGTTTCATTAAGTAGATATACCCATATCTGCTTAAATCATCTGTGAAGGTGAGAAAATAACGATATCCGCCACGAGCCTCAATATTCATCGGACCACATACATCTGTATGTATGATTTCCAACAAATCTGTTGCTCTCTCCATAGTACCGGAGAACGGTGTTTTGGTTATCTTGCCCATGAGGCATGGTTCGCAAGTACCAAGTGATTCATAATCAAGTGGTTCCAAAAGTCCATTAGTATGGAGTTTCTTCATGCGCTTTACATCGATATGACCTAAACGGCAGTGCCACAAATAAGTTGCACTATCATTATCAACTCTGCATCTTTTGGCTTCAACATTATGAATTTGTGTATTACTACTATCGAGATTCAATAAGAATAGACCACTCTTCAAGGGTGCATGACCATAAAATATATTACCATATAAATAGAACAACCATTATTCTCTGATTTAAAGGAATAACTGTCTCACATTAAACAAGATCCAGATATAATGTTCATGCTCAACGCTGGCACCAAATAACAATTATTTAGGTCTAATATTAATCCCGAAGGTAGATGTAGAGGTAGCGTGCCGACCGCGATCACATCGACTTTGGAACCGTTTCCCACGCGCATCGTCACCTCGTCCTTAGCCGATCTTCGCTTAATCCGTAGCCCCTGTTTCGAGTTGCAAATATTAGCAACAGAACCAGTATCAAATACCCAGGTGCTACTGCGAGCATTAGTAAGGTACACATCAATAACATGTATATCACATATACCTTTGTTCACCTTTCCATCCTTCTTATCCGCCAAATACTTGGGGCAGTTCCGCTTCCAGTGACCAGTCTGCTTGCAGTAGAAGCACTCAGTTTCAGGCTTAGGTCCAGACTTGGGTTTCTTCTCTTGAGCAGCAACTGGCTTGCCGTTCTTCTTGAAGTTCCCCTTCTTCTTTCCTTTGCCCTTTTTCTTGAAACTAGTGGTCTTGTTGACCATCAACACTTGATGCTCCTTCTTGATTTCTACCTCCGCAGCTTTCAGCATCGCGAAGAGCTCGCGAATAGTCTTGTTCATCCCTTGCATATTATAGTTCATCACGAAGCTCTTGTAGCTTGGTGGCAGTGATTGGAGAATTCTGTCAATGACGCAATCATCTGGAAGATTAACTCCCAATTGAATCAAGTGATTATTATACCCAGACATTTTGAGTATATGCTCACTGACAGAACTGTTCTCCTCCATCTTGCAGCTATAGAACTTATTGGAGACTTCATATCTCTCAATCCGGGCATTTGCTTGAAATATCAACTTCAACTCCTGGAACATCTCATATGCTCCATGACGTTCAAAACGTCGTTGAAGTCCCGATTCTAAGCCGTAAAGCATGGCACACTGAACTATCGAGTAGTCATCAGCTTTGCTCCGCCAGACGTTCATAACATCCGGCGTTGCTCCTGCAGCAGGCCTGGCACCCAGCGGTGCTTCCAGGACGTAATTCTTCTGTGCAGCAATGAGGATAATCCTCAAGTTACGGACCCAGTCCGTGTAATTGCTACCATCATCTTTCAACTTTGCTTTCTCAAGGAACGCATTAAAATTCAACGGAACAACAGCACGAGCCATCTATCTACAATCAACATAAACAAGCAAGATACTATCAGGTACTAAGTTCATGGTAAATTTAAGTTCAATTAATCATATTACTTAAGAACTCCCACTTAGATAGACATCCCTCTAATCCTCTAAGTGATCACGTGATCCAAATCAACTAAACCATGTCCGATCATCACGTGAGATGGAGTAGTTTCATCGGTGAACATCATTATGTTGATCATATCTACTATATGATTCACGCTCGACCTTTCGGTCTCCGTGTTCCGAGGCCATATCTGTATATGCTTGGCTCGTCAAGTATAACCTGAGTATTCCGCGTGTGCAACTGTTTTGCACCCGTTGTATTTGAACGTAGAACCTATCACACCCGATCATCACGTGGTGTCTCAGCACGAAGAACTTTCGCAACGGTGCATACTCAGGGAGAACACTTCTTGATAATTTAGTGAGAGATCATCTTATAATGCTACCGTCAATCAAAGCAAGATAAGATGCATAAAAAGGGATAAACATCACATGCAATCAATATAAGTGATATGATATGGCCATCATCATCTTGTGCTTGTGATCTCCATCTCCGAAGCACCATTGTGATCACCATCGTCACCGGCGTGACACCTTGATCTCCATCGTAGCATCGTTGTTGTCTCGCCAAGTTTGTGCTTCTACGACTATCGCTGCCGCTTAGTGATAAAGTAAAGCATTACATCGCGATTTCATTGCATACAATAAAGCGACAACCATAAGGCTCCTGCCAGTTGCCGATACCTCGGTTACAAAACATGATCATCTCATACAATAAAATTCAGCATCATGTCTTGACCATATCACATCACAACATGCCCTGCAAAAACAAGTTAGACGTCCTCTACTTTGTTGTTGCAAGTTTTACGTGGCTGCTACGGGCTTAAGCAAGAACCAATCTCACCTACACATCAAAACCACAACGATAGTTTGTCAAATAGACTCCGTTTTAACCTTCGCAAGGACCGGGCGTAGCCATACTTGGTTCAACTAAAGTTGGAGAGACAGTCGCCCGCAAGCCACCTGTGTGCAAAGCACGCCGGGGGAACCGGTCTCGCGTAAGCGTATGCGTAATGTTGGTCCGGGTCGTCTCGTCCAACAATGCCGCCGAACCAAAGTATGACATGCTGGTAGGTAGTATGACTTATATTGCCCACAACTCACTTGTGTTCTACTCGTGCATATAACATCAACATAAATAACCTAGGCTCGGATGCCACTGTTGGGTTTCGTAGTAATTTCAAAAAAATTCCTACGCACACGCAAGATCATGTGATGCATAGCAACGAGAGGGGAGAGTGTTGTCTACGTACCCACGCAGACCGACTGCGGAAGCGTTGACGCAACATAGAGGAAGTAGTCGTACGTCTTCACGATCCAACCGATCAAGTACCGAAACTATGACACCTCCGAGTTCGAGCACACGTTCAGCTCGATGACGATCCCCGGACTCTGATCCAGAAAAGTGTCAGGGAAGAGTTCCGTCAGCATGACGGCGTGGTGACAATCTTGATGCACTACAGCAGCAGGGCTTCGCCTAAACTCCGCTACAGTATTATCGAGGAATATGGTGGCTGGGGGCACCACACACGGCTAAGGAATAGATCACGTGGATCAACTTGTGTGTTCTAGGGTGCCTCTACCTCAGTATATAAAGGACTAGAGGGGAGGAGACTGGCCGGCCATAGGAGGCGCGCTAGAAGAGTCCTACTCCCACCCCCCCCCCCAATCCTAGTTGGAATAGGACTCCTTGAGGGGGGAAAGAGAGAGAGGGGGCCGGCCACCTCTCCTAGTCCTAATAGGACTAGGGGAAGGGGGGAGGCGCATAGCCACCTTGGGCTGCCCCTTTCTCCTTTCCACTAAAGCCCACTAAGGCCCATATAGCTCCTGGGGGGTTCCGGTAACCCTCCCGGTACTCCGGTAAAATCCCGATTTCACCCGGAACACTTTCGATATCCAAACATAGGCTTCCAATATATAAATCTTTATGTCTCGACCATTTCGAGACTCCTCGTCATGTCCGTGATCACATCCGGGACTCCGAACAACCTTCGGTATATCAAAATGCATAAACTCATAATATAACTGTCATCGTAACCTTAAGCGTGCGGACCCTACGGGTTCGAGAACAATGTAGACATGACCGAGACATGTCTCCGGTCAATAACCAATAGCGGGACCTGGATGCCCATGTTGGCTCCTACATATTCTATGAAGATCTTTATCGGTCAGACCGCATAACAACATACATTGTTCCCTTTGTCATCGGTATGTTACTTGTCCGAGATTCGATCGTCGGTATCCAATACCTAGTTCAACCTCGTTACCGGCAAGTCTCTTTACTCGTTCTGTAATACATCATCCCGCAACTAACTCATTTAGTTGCAATGCTTGCAAGGCTTAAGTGATGTGCATTACCGAGAGGGCCCTGAGATACCTCTCCGACAATCGGAGTGACAAATCCTAATCTCGAAATACGCCAACCCAACATCTACCTTTGGAGACACCTGTAATGCTCCTTTATAATCACCCAGTTACGTTGTGACGTTTGGTAGCACCCAAAGTGTTCCTCCGGCAAACGGGAGTTGCATAATCTCATAGTCATAGGAACATGTATATGTCATGAAGAAAGCAATAGCAACATACTAAACGATCGAGTGCTAAGCTAATGGAATGGGTCATGTCAATCAGATCATTCAACTAATGATGTGACCTCGTTAATCAAATAACAACACTTTGTTCATGGTTAGGAAACATAACCATCTTTGATTAACGAGCTAGTCAAGTAGAGGCATACTAGTGACACTAAGTTTGTCTATGTATTCACACATGTATTATGTTTCCGGCTAATACAATTCTAGCATGAATAATAAACATTTATCATGATATAAGGAAATAAATAATAACTTTATTATTGCCTCTAGGGCATATTTCCTTCAGTCTCCCACTTGCACTAGAGTCAATAATCTAGATTACACAGTAATGATTCTAACACCCATGCAGCCTTGGTGCTGATCATGTTTTGCTCGTGGAAGAGGCTTAGTCAACGGGTCTGCAACATTCAGATCCGTATGTATCTTGCAAATCTCTATGTCTCCCACCTGGACTAGATCCCGGATGGAATTGAAGCGTCTCTTGATGTGCTTGGTTCTTTTGTGAAATCTGGATTCCTTTGCCAAGGCAATTGCACCAGTATTGTCACAAAAGATTTTCATTGGACCCGATGCACTAGGTATGACACCTAGATCGGATATGAACTCCTTCATCAAGACTCCTTCATTTGCCGCTTCTGAAGCAGCTACGATCGGGTGCTAAGCTAATGGAATGGGTCATGTCAATCAGATCATTCAACTAATGATGTGACCTCGTTAATCAAATAACAACACTTTGTTCATGGTTAGGAAACATAACCATCTTTGATTAACGAGCTAGTCAAGTAGAGGCATACTAGTGACACTAAGTTTGTCTATGTATTCACACATGTATTATGTTTCCGGTTAATACAATTCTAGCATGAATAATAAACATTTATCATGATATAAGGAAATAAATAATAACTTTATTATTGCCTCTAGGGCATATTTCCTTCAATATCATGTAACTTTTTGATTGCATGTGATGTTTATCATGTTTATGCATCTTATTTGCTTAGAACAACGGTAGTAAATAAGATGATCCCTCATTAAAATTTCAGGAAAGTGTTCCCCCTAACTATGCACCGTTGCGAAAGTTCGTCGTTTCGAAGCACCACGTGATGATCGGGTGTGATAGATTCTTACGTTCACATACAACGGGTGTAAGCCAGATTTACACATGCGAAACACTTAGGTTGACTTGACAAGCCTAGCATGTACAGACATGGCCTCGGAACAGAAGAGACCGAAAGGTCGAGCATGAGTTGTATGGTAGATATGATCAACATGAAGATGTTCACCGATGATGACTAGTCCGTCTCACGTGATGATCGGACACGGCTTAGTTGACTCGGATCATGTAATCACTTAGATGACTAGAGGGATGTCTATCTGAGTGGGAGTTCATAAGATGAACTTGTTTATCCTGAACATAGTCAAAAGGATTTTGCAAATTATGTCATAGCTCGCGCTTTAGTTCTACTGTTTAGATATGTTCCTAGAGAAAATTTCAGTTGAAAGTTGATAGTAGCAATTATGCGGACTAGGTCCGTAAACTGAGGATTGTCCTTGTTGCTTCGCAGAAGGCTTATGTCCTTAATGCACCGCTCAGTGTGCTGAACCTCGAACGTCGTATGTGGATGTTGCGAACATCTAACATACACGTTTTGATAACTACATGATAGTTCAGTGTGTAATGCTAAATGGTTTAGAATTGAGGCACCATAGACGATTTCGAAACGTCGTGAAACATATGAGATGTTTTGAGGGCTGAAATTGGGATTTCAGGCTCGTGCCCACGTCAAGAGGTATAAGACCTCCGACGATTTTCTTAGCCTGCAAACTAAGGGAGAAAAGCTCAATTGTTGAGCTTGTGCTCAGATTGTCTGAGTACAACAATCATTTGAATCGAGTGGGAGTTGATCTTCCAGATGAGATAGTGATGTTTCTCCGAGGTCATTACCACCAAGCTGCTAGAGCTTCATGATGAACTATAATATATCAGGGACATATATGATGATCCTTGAGATATTCGCGATGTTTGACACCATAAAAGTAGAAATCAAGATGGAGTATCAATTGTTGATGGTTGGTGAAACCACTAGTTTCAAGAAGGGCAAGGGCAAGAAGGGATACTTCAGGAAACGGCAAATCAGCTGCTGCTCTAGTGAAGAAACCCAAGGTTGAACCCAAACCCGAGACTAAGTGCTTCTGTAATAAGGGGAACAGCCACTAGAGCAGAATTACCCTAGATACTTGGTAGATGAGAAGGCTGGCAAGGTCGATAGAAGTATATTGGATATACATTGTGTACTTTACTAGTACTCGTAGTAGCACCATGGTATTGGATACCGGTTCAGTTGCTAAGTGTTAGTAAACTCGAAATAAAAGGCTGCGGAGTAAACGAAGACTAGCTAAAGGTGAGCTGGCGATATGTGTTGGAAGTTTTTCCCAAGCTTGATGTGATCAGGCATCGCACGCTCCCTCTACCATCGAGATTGGTGTTTGCGTTGAGCATAGACATGATTGGATTATGTCTATCGCAATACGGTTATTCATTTAAGGAGAATAATGGTTACTCTGTTTATTTGAATAATACCTTCAATGGTCTTGCACCTAAAATGAATGGTTTATTGAATCTCGATCGTAGTGATACACATGTTCATGCCAAAAGATATAAGATAGTAATGATAGTACCACCTACTTGTGGCACTGCCACGTAAGTCATATCGGTATAAAACGCATGAAGAAGCTCCATGTTGATGGATCGGGCTCACTCGTTTTTGAAAAGTTTGAGACATGCGAACCATGTCTATTGGTGTATATGCATGAAGAAACTCCATGCAAATGGACCGTTTGGACTCACTTGATTTTGAATCACTTGAGACATGCAAATCATACCACATGGGCAAGATGACTGAAAGCCTCGTTTTCAGTAAAATGGAACTAGAAAGCAACTTGTTGGAAGTAATACATTTTGATGTGTGCAGTCCAATGAGTGCTGAGGCGTGTAGTGGATATCGTTATGTTCTTACTTCACAGATGATTTGAGTAGATGTTGAGTATATTTACTTGATGAATCACGAGTCTGAATTATTGAAAGGTTCAAGTAATTTCAGGGTGAAGTTGAAAGATCGTCGTGATAAGAGGATAAAATATCTATGATATGATCATAGAGATGAATATCTGAATTATGAGTTTGGCACAGAATTAAGACATTGTGGAAATCGTTTCACAACTAATACAGCCTGGAACACCATAGTGTGATGATGTGTCCGAACATCATAACTGCACCCTATTGGATATGATGCATACCATGATGTCTCTTATCGAATTACCACGATAGTTTATGGATTAGGCATTAGAGACAACCACATTCACTTTAAATAGGGCACCACGTAATTCCGATGAGATGACACCGTATGAACTATGGTTTAGAGAAACCTAAGATGTCATTTCTTAAAAGTTTGGGGCTGCGACGCTTATGTGAAAAAGTTTCAGGCTGATAAGCTCGAACCGAAAGCGGATAAATGCATCTTCATAGGACACCCAAAACAGTTGGGTATACCTCCTGTCTCAGATCCGAAAGCAATAAGGGATTGTTTCTAGAATCGGGTCCTTTCTCAAGGAAAAGTTTCTCTCGAAAGAATTGAGTGGGAGGATGGTGGAGACTTGATGAGGTTATTGAACCATCTCTTCAACTAGTGTGTGGCAGGGCACAGGGAGTTGTTCCTGTGGAACCTACACCAATTGAAGTGGAAGCTTATGATAGTGATCATGAAACTTCAGATCAAGTCACTACCAAATCTCATGGGATGACAAGGATGCGTACTACTTCAGAGTGGTACGTAATCCTGTCTTGGAAGTCATGTTGCTAGACAACAATGAACCTACGAGCTATGGAGAAGCGATGGTGGGCCTGGATTCCAAAATGGCTCGAGGCCATATAATCCGAGAGAGGATCCATATATGAAAACAAAGTGTAGACTTTGGAACTACTTGATGGTCGTAAGGCTGTTAGGTACATATGGATTTTAAAAGGAAGACGGACAATGATGGTAAGTATCACCATTAAGAAAGATCGACCTGTCGTTAAGATGTTTTCCGACAAGTTCAAGGAGTTGACTACGATGAGACTTTCTCACTCGTAGCGATGCTAAGAGTCTGTTGGAATTATATTAGCGATTACTGCATTATTTATGAAATCTTGCAGATAGGATGTCAAAGCATTGTTTCCTCGACGATTTTCTTGAGGAAAGGTGTTATGTGACACAACCGGAAGGTTTTGTCAATCCTGAAAGATGCTAATAAGTATGCAAAGCTCCAGCAATCCTTCTAAGGACTGGAGTAAGCATCTCGGAGTTGGAATGTATGCTTTGATGAGATGATCAAAGATTTTGGGTATACAAAGTTTATGAGAAACTTGTATTTCCAAAGAAGTGAGTGGGAGCACTATAGAATTTCTGATGAATATATGTTGTTGACATATTGTTGATCAGAAATGACGTAGAATTTCTGGAAAGCATATAGGGATTATTTGGAAAGTGTTTTTCAATGAAAAGCCTGGATTAAGCTACTTGAACATTGAGCATCAAGATCTATAAGGATAGATCAAAACGCTTAATGGTACTTTCAAATGAGCACATACCTTGAAATGATCTTGAAGGTGTTCAAGATGGATCAGTCAAAGAAGGAGTTCTTGCCTGAGTTGTAAGGTATGAAGTTAAGACTTAAAGCTCGACCACGGCAGAAGAAAGAGGAAGGACGAAGGTCGTCCCCTATGCTTTTGTCATAGGCTCTATACGGTATGCCATGCTGAGTACCGCACCTGATGTGTGCCTTGCCACATGTCTAGCAAGAGGGTACAAAGGTGATCTAGGAGTAGATTACCAGATAGCGGTCAAAATTATCCTTAGAGGAATAAGGATATGTTTCTTGGTTATGGAGGTGATAAAGAGTTCGACGTAAAGAGTTACATCGATGCAAGCTTAACACCTATCCGGATAGCTCTAAGTAGAGATACCGGATATGTATAATGGAGCAACAATTTAGAATAGCTCCAAGTAGAACAGTTATTTAAAATGGTTCCAAATATAGCGTAGAGATTTGCGAAGTACATACGGATCTGAATGTTGCAGACCCATTGACTAAAACCTCTCTCACAAGCATAACATGATCAAACCCAGAACTCATTGAGTGTTAATCACATAGTGATGTGAACTAGATTATTGACTCTAGTAAACTCTTTGGGTGTTAGTCACATGGGGATGTGACCTTGAGTGTTAATCACATATCGATGTGAACTGGATTATTGACTCTAGTGCAAGTGGGAGACTGTTGGAAATATGCCCTAGAGGCAATAATAAATTGGTTATTATTATATTTCCTTGTTCATGATAATCGTTTATTATCCGTGCTAGAATTGTATTGATAGGAAACTCAGATACATGTGTGGATACATAGACAACACCATGTCCCTAGTAAGCCTCTAGTTGACTAGCTCGTTGATTAATAGATGGTTACGGTTTCCTGACCATGGACATTGGATGTCATTGATAACAGGATCACATCATTAGGAGAATGATGTGATGGACAAGACCCAATCCTAAGCCTAGCACAAGATCGTGTAGTTCGTGTGCTAAAGCTTTTCTAATGTCAAGTATCATTTCCTTAGACCATGAGATTGTGCAACTCCCGGATACCGTAGGAATACTTTGGGTGTGCCAAACGTCACAACGTAACTGGGTGGCTATAAAGGTACACTACAGGTATCTCCGAAAGTGTCTGTTGGGTTGGGACGAATCGAGACTGGGATTTGTCACTCCATGTAAACGGAGAGGTATCTCTGGGCCCACTCGGTAGGACATCATTATAATGTGCACAATGTGATCAAGGAGTTGATCACGGGATGATGTGTTACGGAACGAGTAAAGAGACTTGCCGGTAACGAGATTGAACAAGGTATCGGGATACCGATGATCGAATCTCGGGCAAGTATCGTACCGCTAGACAAAGGGAATTGTATACGGGATTGATTAAGTGCTTGACATCGTGGTTCATCCGATGAGATCATCGTGGAACATGTGGGAGCCAACATGGGTATCCAGATCCCGCTGTTGGTTGTTGACCGGAGAGTTATCTCGGTCATGTCTGCATGGTTCCCGAACCCGTAGGGTCTACACACTTAAGGTTCGATGACGCTATGGTTATAAGGAATAGATATACGTGGTTACCGAATGTTGTTCGGAGTCCCGGATGATATCCCGGACGTCACGAGGAGTTCCGAAATGGTCCGGAGGTAAAGATTTATATATGGGAAGTCCTGTTTTGGTCACCGGAAAAGTTTCGGGGTTTATCGGTAACGTACCGGGACCACCGGGAGGGTCTCGGGGGTCCACCAAGTGGGGCCACAAGCCCCGGAGGGCTGCATGGGCCAAGTGTGGGAGGGGACCAGCCCCAGGTGGGCTGGTGCGCCCCCCCCCCCCCCACAAGGGCCCAAGGTGCCTAAGGGGAGGAGGGGGGCAAACCCTAAGGGCAGATGGGCCTTAGGGCCCATGCCTGGTGCGCCTCCCTCTCCCCTCCACCTGGCCGCCACCCAGATGGGATCTGGGGGCTGCCGCCACCCCTAGGGAGGGAACCCTAGGTGGGGGCGCAGCCCCTCCCCTCCCCCTATATATACTTGAGGTTTGGGCTGCCCAAGACACACGAGTTCCTCTCCTTCTTGGCGCAGCCCTACCTCTCTCCCTCCTCGTCTCTTGCGGTGCTTAGCGAAGCCCTGCTGGAGTACCACGCTCCTCCACCACCACCACGCCGTCGTGCTGCTGCTGGATGGAGTCCTCCCCAACCTCTCCTTCTCCCCTTGCTGCATCAAGGCGTAGGAGACGTCACCGGGCTGTACGTGTGTTGAACATGGAGGTGCCGTCCGTTCGGCACTAGGATCATCGGTGATTTGGATCACGACGAGTACGACTCCATCAACCCCGTTCTCTTGAACGCTTCCGCGTAGCGATCTACAAGGGTATGTAGATGCACTCTCCTTCCCCTCGTTGTTGGTTTCTCCATAGATAGATCTTGGTGACACGTAGGAAAATTTTGAATTTCTGCTACGTTCCCCAACACGTACCACGCCTTGTTTGGGCGGCCGTCTTATGCTAAATTCATGGCGAGGCTGTCGTGGGTTTGTCACGGTAGATGTCCTTCTAAAAGGACTTAGTTGTGGAGCCATCGCTACGGGTTAGCTTAAAGGGGTTAAGCCGAACAAGGGGACACGGGGAGTTTTATACTAGTTCGGCCCCTTCAAGGAAGGTAAAAGCCTACGTCTAGTTGTGATTGGTATTGCTAGGGTTTCGAAGGCCAGGGAGCAAATCCGCTTTGTCTGGCTCTCGAGTTGTTGTCTGTCCCTAAACCGCGGCCGGGTCGTCCCTTTATATTCATAGGTTGACGCCCGCCGGGCTACAGAGTCCCGAAGCCGGATCATAAACGTGTCCAGTTCGGTCTCTACTCTTCCTATGTTACAATACAAGTATATGACTAGGTCGGTTTACATTTACAGGCTGTAACCCGCCTTCGGGCCTTGGGCCTTCCGTAAAGCGCCATCATCCTTGCATCTTCATGGGCTTCTAATCTTCAAAGAGTCAACCCAGCTACATAAGGCCGGTTTACCTCCAGTAGTAGTATCCCCAACATTAGGCCCCAGATTGGTTTGAACTTGTTCATGTCAATCTTCTACACTTAGAAAAAATCTTCTCTCATATCTTCACCTTGATCTTGTAAACCGTAGTGATGTCATACTTCCAAATTATGATAAACCGCCCTAACGTCATCCATCCGTCGATGTCAGAGATTACCTTCATTTAATGTGTATTCAATCACCGAGGCGGCACCTTTATTAACTTATCCATTTTTTGGCTCCTCGATTCCCGCACTTGCCGTTTTACCGCTTTGCCTTATAAATAGGGGCAGAGGACCCCTTTCTTTTCTTTCCGCTACCCATTCATCTCTTCTTCTTCCTCTCGACGACCCTGCACTCGAGCGCCGCCATCATCTTCGAACCTCGCCTCTGCTTCGTCGTCGGCCGCTGCATCATCCTGTTCGCACCAGAGTTCCACAGCGCCCTTTCTGCTACTACCGTGGTCGCAGTAAGTCCTTTCCCCCTTCTTTCCTAGATCCATTAGGGTTCCCTCGCTGTTCTTGAGGTTCGTCAGAGCTTATAGCGATGTTCTTCCTTTGGCCCGTAGATGAATGCTTCGTACTTATCATATCTCTTGCCGTGATGAATCTTCTGTTACCCTCACAAATCCTTATACAAAAACTGCTGCAATCCTTCATAAACTGTTTTGGGTCTTACCCTTTTTAGGTCGAAATATTTTGCTTTTCTGTCTTACCTTAGATCCAAAAGTTTTATACATCTCTGTGAAATCTGTTTCTCCTCACACCATTATAGGCGGTTTAACTTTGCATAATCAATCTGTACCATTAGCCCTCTGATAAACTAGAAGAGCCTTTTGTCTCCATAATTATATTCCGGTTTAACAGTGTCTGAGTACCCCTATCATGGTATTACCTTTTATGCATTATTGCATTGATCTCCGGTTTATGCCATGTCCTCTATCAGTATGTCTCTTACTCCATTATATCATGCATATAATCATGCATGATTTATAAAGTGGCCTTTCATTTTAAGCTTGTTTGTTTCGCAATGGCCAAACAATTCACTGCCTGCAACTGGGCTTGTTCCCGGGTTACCGAGACTCAGTTGAATGAGATGGTCAGCATCGGCTCCCTACCTAAGAAAACTGAAATCAAATGGCGAGTTCCCGGAACAGAAAATCCTCCGACCCCAAGGTAGGGCGAGGTGGTGGTCTTTGTTGATCACATAGGCCGTCACTTCAAACCGCCAGGGTCAAAGTTTTACTGAGATGTGCTTGCCAGCTTCCAACTTCATCCGCAAGATATTGGTCCCAACTCGGTCTCCAATTTATGCAACTTCCAGGTCTTCTGTGAAGTATATTTACAAGAAGAACCAACTACAGAACTGTTCTGGGATTTCTTCCACTTAAACCGGCGCACAGAGTTTGTAAATGGACCAAACATAGAACTTGGTGGTGTCTCGATTCAAAACTGGAAATAAGTTGAATTTCCTCATGCCAAACATCATAGACACCCAAAGGAATGGAACCAAACTTGGTTTTATTGCAGAGACACTTCGCCTGAAGATGAAAATCCCCTCCCCGGCTTTCGTGATCACAGACTATCCAACACCCACCCAATGCCACAACGCCTGAGCTCTTCAGAAAGGGAAAAATACGCTCCTCAACTCGCCAAGCTCCGGGCCTTTATGGCGAACGGTTTAACAGGCGTGGACTTTGTGCGCTGTTGGATATCCTGGAGTATCTTGCCGCTAAGCCAGTGTCCCGGTTTAATGTGTGAATATACCGGTGAGGTTGACGACCCTCAACGCCATTGCAACATCCAATTATCTGAGGAAGAAGTCACTGAAGGTGTAAAGAAGATTCTGAATGAATCGGAACTGATGTGTAGTCAAACCGGTCTGAGTCCCTTCTATGCCAAGAACAAACCGCCTGCTGTAAGCATTATATTTCCCCCTCATCTCTTATATTTTTAGCTTATGCAACCTGTAATCCTTCTTCTTTGTATATAGGGAGATGACCCCTTCTGGAAACGGAAAACCGTAGAGAAAGCGGCAAAGCCGACTGGAGACAAAGCGGTCAAGCCATCCCGCCCAAAGACCAAAGCCGTAAAACGAACGTCAAAATGGAAAACGGCTGGCCGGATTAATATGGAGCTTGATGATGATACTGATGATCCATAAGTTGAGGTAGAACTTGACTCACTTGGCTCTCTTTTCATGCATCTCATTAACAATGATCTTCCTCGGGAGGATGCAGAAGCTAGTCAAGCTGATGATGTAGAGGTAGTTACCCTTTCCTCCGGTTCAGACTCTATGCCAACACAAAAAACTCGCCAAGCAGTCCAGAAAGTAAGCTTTTCTCATCCTCTTGCTCACTTGGATCCAACATTTATTTTGAAGACTCAGCAGCATGAAGCTCGCCGGACAACCCGGCATAGTGGCCAACAGGTCACTTCAGCCGGTTTACCTGATACTCCGGTTCGGAAGCGCCAGTCTGAGGTCTCTCTTACTTCTGACCATTCTTACCCCAAGGCAAGTTATTTCAGACAGCCTCTTAATCCGTCTGATTCAAATTATCAGGTGACACCTCCTTCATCTTCTGGTGAATCGACAGCAACTCAACCCCCCCTTTGAAAATTGTGGTCGGGTAAGTTGTAAAAACCTTTCCCTTTAATGCGCCATAAATCCTTTGAATAGGATGTTAATCCTCTTTTATTTTGTTTGCAGGGCCAAAGCCAGACCCAGTAAGAAAGCTCGGACCACTAATCCGCTCGAAGATCCGGTCGCCGAAGAAGAAGAACCAAGAGGTGAACCAGAACAAACTCGTGAACCGAAAAGCCCTCATCTTGAAGCTGCTTCTGATAACCCGCCCCTTGAAGGCCAAAATACTGATGAACCAGAAGATGCTGATCCTGCCGCGCCTGATGCTGAACCAGCAGAACCAAACCGGGCTAGTCCGGTGAAAGATGCTGAAATTCCAATATCAACAACCAAAAACCCTGAAGGCCAAGGTGATGACGTTATTATTACTGGAATGGGCCACAACTCTCCTGGCCATCCCGTCATTTTGGCTCAACACAGTGCCAAAGAAGAGCAAGCTGCCAGGGAGAAAGGTAAATGGAGCAGCGATTTATCAAGCTATGCTCATCTTAACGCTGATGAGCTCCATTCTGGGTTCTTGAACCGTCTGCACTCAAACCGGGATTATGAAGCCGGTTTGGTGAACTTGATGAAAGAGAGATATGAGGTAAATTCCTCTCCCTTTGTTTATCGATTTATAGCTAAAATACTATCAAGTAGCCCCCAAGGACCGTTTTATGATTGTTAATCATAAACTGGGTCTTTGTAACACTTTAAGCATCTCATCATTGATCCTTGCAATGGCAGGTCTCTAATAATAGATAAGACTCATCTTGAAATAATTAGATAACTTTCTGCAGCATAGCCCCCAAAGGCCGGTTTAACTTGGCAAGTTAATCTGGTTTTTAATCCACACATCTGTTTTAGAACAGACGCACATTAGCCCCCAAGTGTCAAGGATAATGCTTGCATTGTTCTGGAGACTTATATAAAGTGTAGTACTTGAGAGCAAATAGGCATTAGCCCCCAAGTATGAAGTGCATAACTTTGTTATACGCTTTGTACTTAGCACATATATATGATGTTTGTTTAACATACCTTCAACGTGGCAGGCTGAACTGAGAAGCAAAGATGCCCAAAATTCTGACTTGCAAGAGAATGTGAAGTCACAACAAGCCAAGGCTGAAAATGCCAAAGAGGAGCTGACCCAGGCCCTGGCCGTGATGGAAAAGTTGAAAGAATCTTTCAACAAAGATCGTGCTGACTGGGAAACCGAGAAATCCGGTTTAACCAAAAGAGCTGTAGACGCCGAGGCAGCCCTGAAGCCAGTGGTAGATGAACTAGCTGGTTTGAAACACCAAATCAATGCTATGACCTCTGCTATCTTTGGTAAGTACCTGCTTTATGTGTGTTGCATAAGTTGATGAACCTTATAACTAACCAAAATGTTGATAAAATCCTTGACAGGTACCCGGATCGCTCATCTTGGCATAGATATGCGGATGAAACTCAAAGCGGCATACACATTGATTGAACAGCTGTACTCTGGGTCTCAGCGGGCTATTTGCACGGCAGCTTATAACAAACCGGCTCCCACTTTGATTAAAGAAACTCTTGAGAAGTTGGCCATGTTACCAGCCCGCATCGCTGAGTTGAAGAAAGCAGCTGCCAGAGCCGGAGCTTTAACTGCACATATTCGAGCAAAAGCCTGGATTCCAGATCTTGAAGTGGAAGACATCATCAAAGGATACCTGGGTGTTAAAGAAGATGGTTCCAACTTTGATAATGATGATCTCCGATGGCTGACCAAACAGATGCGGCCAGCAGCCAGCAAGTTGGCCGATGATACAGATTTGTCCCATTTTCAACTGTTTTACAATGCGGAGGGGAAGAGGCAGCCGGCCGACATCCATGAAGTCAAAGAACTTGTGCCTCCGATTCGTAAGCACACTTATGCTCCTGATATTAACCCCTCCAATCTTATCCAGGAAGAAGCAGTGTTTCAAGCTTTAACTAGAATCGATTGGTCAACGGTTGATTTCCAGCATCTGGGGAGGGATGAAGAAGTGCCCACACTAACTGACCCTCAACCATCAAAACGTCCAGATTAAGCATCCTAAACCGGTCGCCGGTTTACTGTCCACCGTGTGCCGATCTTGTGAAAAACAATTATGCCATTGGAGCCATTTTGAAGGCTTCATGTAATAGGATAGCTAAAAACTCCTTTATTTGCCATGCCATCGAGCATGTTTTGTAATGCCTCATGACAACTTGTGCCACCCTTTGGGATATATTTATGCATAACCCATGAGAAATTGTGTTCCTGGGTTTAACAACTTAAAAGTGTCTAGCGGTTTACTGCTAGACTGGTCAATATATCCAGGAAGTGTACAGGACATAGATGAAATAATCAAAGTGTTTGCACAAAAAGCAGTATACATAACATACCTCATTGGTTGACCAACGGTGTATACGGCAAAGGTGTTAATACAAATCCGGAGCGTTGATAACCTCATCTCTATACTGTCGGTTTATATATTAAACCGGACCGGGATAACTACCGGGTTTTCTTTATAACACTGGTGATTTAGTCAAACTAGACCGGGTTAATAAACACCGGTTTATAACTGACCATGTGTCAACAACTTGTAGTTGAGAAGCAAGCTGGGTCAACGACACCGGTTTATCAAAAAATACTTATGAATTTCAACAAACAAAACTCAAACAGGAAAATATGCAAGGCTTTTTACGAGCTACCAGGCTCCAAATCGAGGCTTTTCATGGGCTGCCAGGCCTCTGCGTTAAACCATTTAACAAAGCATTTTAACATGGGCCTCCAATTAACCAATTATCGTTTTAACTTTGACAAGTTCAGGGTCTGTAAAAGATTGACATGTCAAACGTTCGATGGGTCATACCAGGATTACCTGGACAGGAGTGGCTTACTTGATGAAGGCAGGTTAACCCGGGTTTTTAGGTGAATACACCAGGCTTCCAAGACGTGGCTTGATAGCCAATTACGAGGGTCCTTTCAAACTCTTTGTTGCTTGCACAAAGAGCCCCCAAGTAACTTTGTGAGTTGTGCTCCATGGGTGCCCATGTTTGAGTTTGTGCTTTGTGCAACACTCTCTTTGGCCCCAAATAATTTCCTTTCTGGCTAAACGCCTATCAAGAGGTGTAGTTGTGGTGTGATAACAACCAAGCCCCCTAGTGATATCCATTTGTCGTTTCAAACCGATCAAGAGGTGTAGCTATGGTTCAGATATGACCAAGCCCCCTAGTGATATTCTTTATATCTGTGCGGCTGTAGAGACTGGTTTAACAAAAAACTCCGCTTTGTCAGTAGAAACTCTTGTGAGCACACACATGATGTAAAAAGAACAGAGACCCCGCTTTAATGGAGGCTCCGGTTTATTATATAATATATACATGATCATAAATATGTACATAGGAAGAGCCTATGGCTCAAGTATAGCAAGGTCGAAGAAGAGCTATGTTCCATGGCCGCTTGGTCTCCTCCTCCGATTGACATGAGTCTTTATGCTCTCGAACAGCAATGAGGTAGTAAGACCCGTTGTGCAGATTTTTGCTGATCACAAAGGGTCCTTTCCAAGGTGGGGATAACTTGTGCATATCAGTCTGATCCTGGATGAGCTGGAGCACCAAATCGCCTTCTTGAAAGGTTCTGGTTTTAACCCGGCGGCTGTGATAATGTCAGAGATCTTGTTGATAGATTGCTGATCGTGCTGCTGCAAGATCACGCTCTTCATCCAACAGGTCCAGAGAATCCTGACGTGCCTTCTCATTATCAGCTTCAACATAAGCTGTCACACAGGGCGAATCGTGACGGATGTCACTAGGAAGAACGGCCTCCACTCCATAGACCATGAAGAAAGGTGTGTAACCCATAGACCTATTGGGTGTGGTGTTGATGCTCCATAACACAGAAGGTAGCTCCTCAACCCAACAACCCGGCGTCCGCTTTAAGGGAACCATAAGCCTGGGTTTGATACCCCGTAAAATTTCTTGATTTGCCCTCTCTGCTTGGCCATTAGATTGGGGGTGAGCCACCGATGCTAGATCGAGCCGGATGTGCTCACGTTGACAAAATTCTTCCATCTCCCCTTTTGACAAGTTAGTACCATTATCTGTTATAATGCTGTGTGGGAAGCCAAACCGGAATATCACCTTCTTGATGAATTGAACCGCCGTGGCTGCATCACACTTGCTGACTGGCTCTGCCTCCACCCATTTAGTGAATTTATCAACTGCTACTAACAGGTGGGTCTTTTTGTCCTTAGAGCGCTTGAAGGGTCCAACCATATCAAGCCCCCAAGTTGCAAACGGCCACATAATTGGAATCATCCGCAACTCTTGACCCGGAACATGCGCACGGCGGGCAAATTTTTGACATCCATCACATCTCTTGACTAAATCCTCCGCATCAGCATGCGCCTTCAACCAGTAAAAACCGTGGCGAAAAGCTTTGGCAACCAAAGACTTTGAACCGGCATGGTGACCACAATCCCCTTCACGGATTTCTCACAAAATCTCACAACCTTCTTGAGGAGAAACACAGCGCTGAATTGCTCCTGAAACACTGTAACGATGTAACTCCCCGTTGAGTATGGTCATGGACTTTGAACGCCGGATTATCTGTCGAGCCAACGTTTCATCGTCTGGTAACTCGCCCCGGTTCATGTAAGCCAGATATGGGATCGTCCAATCCGGTATGGCATGCAGAGCTGCCACCAACTGAGCCTCCGGATCAGGAATAGCCAAATCTTCTTCGGTTGGCACCTTGACTGACGGATTATGCAACACATCAAGAAAGACATTGGGCGGGACTGGTTTACGCTGTGAACCAAGACGACTTAAAGCGTCCGCCGCTTCATTCTTCTGCCGGTCTATATGGTCCACCTGATAACCCTTAAATTGACCAGCCACTGCGTCCACCTCTCGCCGATATGCAGCCATGAGTGGGTCCTTAGAGTCCCAAGTGTCAAACACCTGCTGAGCCACTAAATATGAATCGCCGACTTAAATTCATCTCCTTAGCCATCCGAAGACCGTGGAGCAAAGCCTCATATTCAGCTGCATTGTTAGTACAAGGGAACATTAAACGGAGGACATAACAAAACTTGTCACCTCGTGGGGAAGTTAGTATGACTCCAGCCCCCGAGCCCTCCAACTATCTGGATCCATCAAAATGAATAGTCCAATATGTATTATCTGGTTTCTCTTCAGGTGCCTATAACTCCCTCCAATCATTGATGAAGTCCACGAGTGCCTGGGATTTGATCGTTGTGCGGGATATATATTTGAGCCCATTAGGTCCAAGCTCAATAGCCCACTTGGCAATCCGGCCAGTTGCTTCTCTGTTTTGAATGATATCGCCCAGAGGTGCTGAGCTGACCACTGTGATGGGATAGCCCTGAAAATAATGTTTAAGCTTCCAGCTTGCCATAAATACTCCATACACTAGCTTTTTCCAATGCGGATACCTCTGCTTTGACTCAATGAGCACCTCGCTGATATAATAAACCGGCCATTGAACCGGATATTCCTTACCAAGCTCCTTGCGCTCTACTACAATGGCTAGGCTAACAGCCCGGGCATTAGCAGCCACATATAATAATAACGGCTCTTTATCGATTGGTGCTGCGAGCACGGGCGGTTCAGCTAGCTGCCTCTTCAGATCCTCAAACGCTTTATCAGCTGCCTCACTCCAGACAAAGTTATCTGTTTTCTTGAGCATTTGATATAAGGGGATGGCCTTCTCTCCAAGGCGACTGATAAACCGGCTCAAGGCTGTAATCCGGCCGGCCGGATGTTGAACATCGTTGATACACGCCAGTTTAGCCAAGGACGTAATTGCTGCAATTTTTTCCGGATTAGCCTCAATGCCTCTGTTTGACACCAGAAAACCTAAGAGCTTGCCTGTCGGGACACCAAAGACACATGTCAGTGTCTCCTCCTTTCTGGATTTTACCACAATATCATCCACATATGCATGAACATTGCGCCCAATTTGTTTATGAAGGCAATTCTGAACACATCGCTGGTAAGTTGCCTAGACACTCTTGAGTCCAAAGGGCATGGAAACATAGAAGAAGGCTCCAAAGGGAGTTATGAAAGCTGTTTTCTCCTGGTCCTTAACCGCCATTTTGATCTGATGATAACCAGAGTAAGCATCCAAAAAACACAAACGTTCACAACCTGCCGTAGCATCAATTATCTGATCAATGTGAGGGAGAGCAAAGGGGTCTGCAGGGCAAGCCTTGTTTAAATCTGTGTAATCCACACACATGCGCCAAGTGCCGTTTTTCTTAAGAACCAGCACCGGATTAGCTAACCACTCTGGATGAAAAACCTCGACAATAAACCCTGCGGCCAACAAACGGGCTACCTCTTCACCGATAGCCTTACGTATCTCTTCATTGAAGCGGCGGAGGAACTGCCGGACCGGTTTAAACTTAGGATCAATGTTGAGTGTGTGCTCAGCGAGTTCCCTCGGTACACCTGGCATGTCGGAAGGTTTCCATGCAAAGATGTCCCGATTCTCACGGATGAACTCGATGAGCGCGCTTTCCTATTTGGGATCTAGGTTAGCACTGATGTTGAACTATTTGGATGAATTGCCAGGAACAAAGTCAACCATCTTAGTGTCTGTAGCCGACTTGAACTTCAGCGCCGGATCATGTTCCGTAGTCGGCTTTTTCATAGAGGTCATGTCTGCCGGATCAACTTGCTCCTTATAGAATTTCAACTCCTCTGTGGCACAAACCGACTCAGCATAAGTCGCATCACCTTCCTCACACTCCAAAGCAATCTTTCTGCTTCCATGTACTGTGATAGTCCCCTTATGACCTGGCATTTTAGGTTGTAGATAAACATAACACGGCCTCGCCATGAATTTGTATAGGCCGGCCGCCCAAACAAGGTGTGGTACGGACTTTTGATCTTTACCACCTCAAATGTCAATGTTTCTGACCTTGAATCATAGTCATCTCCAAAAGCTACCTCCAAAGCTATCTTGCCAACAGGATATGCAGACTTACCAGGCACCACACCATGAAAGACCGTATTCGACGGTTTAAGATTCTTATCTGTCAACCCCATACGGCAAAATGTATCATAATATAAAATGTTGATATTACTTCCCCCATCCATGAGTACTTTGGTAAACTTGTATCCCCCAACTTGAGGGGCTACCACCAGGGCCAAGTGACCTGGATTATCAACCCGGGGTGGGTGATCCTCTCTACTCCACAGAATAGGTTGCTCAGACCAGCGTAAATACTGAGGTACTGTCGGTTCAAAAGAGTTTACTGCCCTTTTGTGAAGCTTCTGATCACGCTTACCAAACTAGTAGTAAAGACATGATATTGCCCGCTATTTAGCTGCTTGGGATTGCTCTGATAACCCGACTGCTGCTGCTGATTCCCCTGATGGTTGTAACCTCCCTGGTTACCTTGGTGCCCTTGATTGATGTGTCTGGTTTGGTTGCCTTGAAATCCTAAACCGGAACCGCCACCTCCGTAACCCGGCCCATGGAAACCTCCTCCTGAACCGCCAGGCGGGCCGTTATCATACTGGAACATATTGGAATTCTTGAAATCCCGCATGATATAATAGTCCTTCCAAAGATGTGATGTCGTCTTCTCCTTTGATCCATGCTTTGGACAGGGCTGATTCAACAGGCGCTCCAAATTGGGGCCTAAACCTCCACCCCTCTGGGGCTGCTTGCCCTTACGGCGCTGGCCATTCTCCTGTGCATTGGTGTTAGCAACAAAGTCCAAGATGCTGTCGGCCTTGCGCTTACCACCGTTTCCAAGGCCTGCCGGATTATGCTGCTGACCTTTGGCACTGCTGTTCTTCTTACCTTTCCCCAGTTTATCCTCCTCTGAGTCTGGGTCCTTGGTATTATCTGAATCGGCGTATTTAACCAAAGCGGCAATGAGCGTTGACATATCATTGCAGTGACATTTGAGTCTTCCCAACTTTTGTTTGAGTGGTAAGAAACGGCAATTGCCCTCTAATGTTAACACTACAGTGTCTGCATTGATACGATCTGATGAATGCAAAATCGCTGAGACCTGCTTGACCCAATGGGTCATGGATTCCCCTTCCTCTTGGACACAAGCGGCCAGATCCACGATTGACATCGGTTGCTTACAAGTATCTTTCAAGTTCTGGATAAACCGGTGTTTTAACTCAGCCCATGATCCGATAGAGTTGGTTGGTAAGCTCTTCAACCAAGTGCGAGCTGTTCCATCCAACATCATGGTGAAATATTTAGCACACACTGCTTCATCCACATCTAACATCTCCATTGCCATCTCATAGCTCTCCACCCACGCCCCTGGTTGCAAACCGGCGATGTAATTTGGTACCATACAAGGTCCCTTAAAATCCTTGGGCAGTCTCACATTAGGCAAAGCGGGGGTAAGACATGGCACCCCTAAGGAACTGAACACCACACCTGGCTCTACTGAGGCCGTAGGGTGAACCGGAGTATGTTGTCGTGCTCCGTGTCGAGCTGCCAACTCGGCCTCCCGACATGCGCGGCCATGGTCCACAACATCCTGCGCATTAGCGCCTCCCCCTGCCGGGTAGTTTCCTCGTGGTGAATTTCGGCGACGTGCACTACTGGACATGGTCGGTTCGTCCTCCACGTGTCTGCTATAGCTCCGGCTTGGACGGGGAGTGGAATGAATCCTCTCACGACTGTGTGAATACGCCTGTTGTTGATTTAGCGCTGTTTGAAGGAGATCCCTGGCCTGACATGCTTCCACCGCAACTGGTGACTTGCTGTCGGTTGAGAGGGCCGCTAGGCGTGAAGCGGTGGCCACAATGTTGTCCAATGGGTTGGAATAATGCCCAGGAGGTGTTGGTACATACTGTGGCACAATGTTGTTCTGGCGAGGCGGGTCCATCATGCGCGGTTGAACCGGCGCTCCTGTTCCCAGTGCCTCCGCCCGGTTTAGTGTGGATTGGTTACCAGCTCCTGCTCCTGGTGTGTTGAAGAGATTCTGTGGCTCATAAACCGACAGAAGA
This sequence comes from Triticum urartu, assembly GCF_056163025.1. Lineage (NCBI taxonomy): Eukaryota > Viridiplantae > Streptophyta > Magnoliopsida > Poales > Poaceae > Triticum > Triticum urartu. The sequence goes on from NC_141876.1 coordinate 530,190,660, forward strand.
CGTGATCGGTACCTTCTTCTCATGACTTCCTCTGAAGCATTCTGATCCAGCCTAATCCGGTAGGCCTGTGCTTCCAATTGAGCCCGCTCTGTAGCCATCCTAGCATTCTCTGTTGCCAGGTCTGCTTTAGCCTGGGCTATCTGATCTTTTACCTTTGCAATCTCCGCATTGTGCTCATCCCTGGCTGCTGCATCCACCTCTGCGGCCATCAACGTTGCCAAAGCATCAAACAAATCAGACAGGACTTGGGCTGCAGGCGGCGCTGAGCTTCCTGCCCCTGCTGGTGTGGAGGCTGTTGAACCGGAGAGCATTGCCGCGGCGGTAGATGAATGAGGCGCCGATTGTGTGCCGGTCATGAAGATGGCGGCCCGGTTTGGCAGATCAGGGGAATCCGGAATACTGTTGCCCTCGGATCCTCCATCAATCCAGCCGTCCTGCAACTGGTAAAGTGATTCGGTCTCTCCAGAAGACTCGTCATCAGAACAGACCATGGTCTCTCCATCGGACACCGGCCCGTCCTCGTACCTCGATCCATGGATGACACCTATGAAAACATACCTTGCCTCTGGCTGAACCGGTGAAGAACTTGCACGCCGAGCCGTTTCGATGATGCTGGTGCAGATGTACGGCTCAGGGGCCGGTTCGCCGATCTTGAAGATGAAGACGTGAATCCCACCAAAGGGGACCCGGTACCCGTATTCGACTGAATCTGCCTCGGGACCCCATCCTGCATTGTCGATGTAGAGCTTGCCGCGATGACTCTTTGTCATCCGGCCCACAGCGTATCCCTTAAGTCCATCAAAGCTGCTGTTCAAGAACTCAAAACCATCGTGCGATAGCCCCACGGTGGGCGCCAACTGTCGTGGGTTTGTCACGGCAGATGTCCTTGTGAAAGGACTTAGTTGTGGAGCCATCGCTATGGGTTAGCTTAAAGGGGTTAAACCGAACAAGGGGACACGGGGAGTTTTATACTAGTTCGGCCCCTTCGAGGAAGGTAAAAGCCTACGTCTAGTTGTGATTGGTATTGCTAGGGTGTCGAAGGCCAGGGAGCGAATCTGCTTTGTCTGGTTCTCGAGTTGTTGTCCGTCCCTAAAGCACGGTCGGGTCGTCTCTTTATATTCATAGGTTGACGCCCGCCGGGCTACAGAGTCCCGAAGCCGGATCATAAACGTATCTGGTTCGGTCTCTACTCTTCCTATCTTACAATACAAGTATATGACTAGGTCGGTTTACATTTAAAGGCTGTAACCCACCTTCGGGCCTTGGGCCTTCCGTAAAGCGCCATCATCCCTGCATCTTCATGGGCTTCTAATCTTCAAAGAGTCAACCCGGCTACATAAGGCCGGTTTACCTCCAATAGTAATATCCCCAATAGAGGCCATGTTATGTTTATCTACAGCTTAAAATGCCAGGTCATAAGGGGACTATCACAGTACATGGAAGTAGAAAGATAACTTTGGAGTGTGAGGAAGGTGATGCGGCTTATGCTGAGTCAGTTTTTGCCACGGAAGAGTTGAAATTCTATAAGGAGCAAGTTGATCCGGCAGATATGACCTCTTTGAAAAAGCCGACTACGGAACATGATCCGGCGTTGAAATTCAAATCGGCTACAAATACTAAAATGATTGATTTTGTTCCTGGTGAATCATCCAAGCAATTCAGCATCAGCGCTAACCTAGATCCCAAATAGGAAAGCGCTCTCATCGAGTTCATCCGTGAGAACCGAGACATCTTTGCATGGAAACCTTCTGACATGCCAGGTGTACCGAGGGAACTCGTTGAGCACACACTTAACATTGATCCTAAGTTCAAACCAGTCCGGCAGTTTCTCCGCCGCTTCAATGAAGAAAGGCGTAAGGCTATCGGGGAAGAGGTAGCCCGTTTGTTGGCCATCGGGTTTATTGTAGAGGTTTTTCATCCAGAGTGGTTGTCTAATCCGGTGCTGGTTCTCAAGAAAAACGGCACTTGGCATATGTGTGTGGATTACACAGATTTAAACAAGGCTTGCCCTGCAGACCCCTTTGCTCTCCCTCGCATTGATCAGATAATTGATGCTACGGCAGGTTGTGACCGTTTGTGTTTTCCGGATGCTTACTCTGGTTATCATCAGATCAAAATGGTGGTTAAGGACCTGGAGAAGACAGCTTCCATAACTCCCTTTGGAGCCTTTTGCTATGTCTCCATGCCCTTTGGACTCAAGAGTGCCCAGGCAACTTATCAGCGATGTGTTCAGAATTGCCTTCATAAACAAATTGGGCACAATGTTCATGCATATGTGGATGATATTGTGATAAAATCCAGAAAGGAGGAAACCTTGATAGACGATCTGCGAGAAACCTTTGACAACCTCCGGGTTTACAAGATGATGCTCAATCCGGCGAAGTGTGTCTTTGGTGTCCCGGCAGGCAAGCTCTTGGGTTTTCTGGTGTCAAACAGAGGCAATGACGCTAATCCGGAAAAGATTTCAGCAATTACATCCTTGGCTAAACCGGCGTGTATCAATGACGTTCAACGTCTGGCTGGCCGGATTATAGCCTTGAGCCGATTTATCAGTCGCCTTGGAGAGAAGGCCATCCCTTTATATCAGATGCTCAAGAAAACAAATAACTTTGTCTGGAGCGAGGCAGCTGATAAAGCATTCGAGGATCTGAAGAGGCAGTTAGCTGAACTGCCCGTGCTTGCGGCACCGATCGGTAAAGAGCCATTATTACTATATGTGGCTGCTAATGCCCGGGCTGTTAGTGTAGCTATTGTGGTAGAGCGCAAGGAGCTTGGCAAGGAATATCTGGTTCAACGGCCGGTTTATTATATCAGTGAGATGCTCATTGAGTCAAAGCAGAGGTATCCGCATTAGCAGAAGCTGGTGTATGGAGTGTTTATGGCAAGCCGGAAGCTTAAATATTATTTTCAGGGCCATCCCATCACAGTGGTCAGTTCAGCTCCTCTGGGAGATATCATTCAAAGCAGAGAAGCAACTGGCCGGATTGCCAAGTGGGCTATTGAGCTTGGACCTCATGGGCTCAAATATATACCCTGCACAGCGATCAAATCCCAGGCACTCGTGGACTTCATCAATGATTGGACAGAATTACAAGCACCTGAAGAGAAACCAGATAATACATATTGGACTATTCATTTTGATGGGTCCAGACAGTTGGAGGGTTCGGGGGCTGGAGTCATACTAACTTCCCCATGAGGTGACAACTTTTGTTATGTCCTCTGGTTAATGTTCCCTTGTACTAACAATGCATCTGAATATGAGGCTTTGCTCCACGGTCTCCGGATGGCTAAGGAGATGAATTTAAGTTGGGTTAAGTGCTTCGGCGATTCAGATCTAGTGGCGCAACAGGTGTATGGCACTTGGGATTCTAAGGACCCACTCATTGCTGCATATCGACGAGAGGTTGACACAGTGGCTGGTCACTTTAAGGGTTATCAAGTGGACCATATAGACCGGCAGAAGAATGAAGCGGCAGACGCTTTAAGTCATCTTGGTTCCCAGCGTAAACCGGTTCCGTCAAATGTCTTTCTTGACGTATTGCATAATCTGTTAGTCAAGGTACCAACCGAAGAAGATTTGGCTATTCCTGATCCGGAGGCTCAGTTGGTAGCAGCTTTACATGCCATACCAGATTGGACAATCCCATATCTGGCTTACATGAACCGGGGCGAGTTACCAGATGATGAAACATTGGCTCGACAGATAATCCGGCGTTCCATGTCCATGACCATACTCAACGGGGAGTTACATCGCTATAGCATCTCAGGAGCAATTCAGCGTTGCATTTCTCCTCAAGAGGGTTGTGAGATTTTGCGAGAAATCCATGAAGGGGATTGCGGTCACCACGCCGCTTCAAAGTCTTTGGTTGCTAAAGCTTTTCGCCACGGTTTTTACTAGTTGACGGCACATGCTGATGCGGAGGATTTAGTCAAGAGATGTGATGGGTGTCAAAAATTTCCCACCGTGCGCACATTCCGGCTCAAGAGTTGCGGATGATTCCAATAACGTCGCCGTCTGCGACTTGGTGGCTTGATATGGTTGGACCCTTCAAGCCATCCAAGGACAAAAAGACCCACCTGTTAGTAGCAGTTGATAAATTCACCAAATGGGTGGAAGTAGAGCCAGTCAGCAAGTGTGATGCAGCCATGGCGGTTCAATTCATCAAAAAGGTGATATTTCGGTTTGGTTTTCCACACAGCATTATAACTGATAATGGTACTAACATGTCAAAAGGGGAGGTGGAAGAATTTTTTCAACGTGAGCACATCCGGCTCGATCTAGCATCGGTGGCTCACCCCCAGTCTAATGGTCAAGCAGAGAGGGCAAATCAAGAAATTCTGCGAGGTATCAAACCCAGGCTTATGGTTCCTTTAAAGCGGACATCGGGTTGTTGGGTTGAGGAGCTACCTTCTGTGTTATGGAGCATCAACACCACACCCAATAGGTCTACGGGTTACACACCTTTCTTCATGGTTTATGGAGCGGAGGCAGTTCTTCCTAGTGACATCCGTCACGACTTGCCCCGTGTAACAGCCTATGTTGAAGCTGATAATGAGAAGGCACGTCAAGATTCTCTGGACCTGTTGGATGAAGAGCATGATCTTGCAGAAGCACGATCGGCGATTTATCAACAAGATCTCTGACGTTATCACAGCCGCCGAGTTAAAACCAGAACCTTTCAAGAAGGCAATTTGGTGCTCCGGCTCATCCAGGATCAGACTGATATGCACAAGTTATCCCCACCTTGGGAAGGGCCCTTCGTGGTCAGCAAAAATCTGCACAACAGGTCTTACTACCTCACTGATGTTCGAGAGCATAAAGACTCACGTCAATCGGAGGAGGAGACCAAGCGGCCATGGAACATAACTCTTCTTCGGCCTTACTATACTTGAAGCCATAGGCTCTTCATCTGTACATATTTATGACAGTGTATATATCATATAATAAACCGGAGCCTCTGTTATAAGCGGGGTATCTGTTCTTTTTACATCCTGTGTGTGCTTATACGAGTTTACTGACAAAGCGGCGTTTTTATTAATCCGGTCTTAGCAGCTGCACGGGTATAAAGAAAATCACTAGGGGGCTTGGTCATATTTGAACTATAGCTACACCTCTTGATCGGTTTTGAAACCACGAAGGGATATCACTAGGGGGCTTGGTTGTTATCACACCATAGCTACACCTCTTGATAGGCATTTAAGCCATGAAAGAAAAGTATGTGGAGCCAAAGAGAGTGTTGCATAAAGCACAGACTCAAACATGGGCGCACATTGAGCACATCTCACAAAGTTACTTGGGGGCTCTTTTTTTGCAAAGCAACAAAGAGTTTGAAAGGACCCTTGTACTTGGCTATCAAGCCATGGCTTGGAAGCCTGTTGTATTCACCTAAAAACCCGGGTTAACCTGCCTTCATCAAGTAAGCCACTCCTGTCTAGGTAATCCTGGTATGACCCACCGAACGTTTGACATGTCAATCTTTTATAGACCCTGAACATGTCAAAGTTAAAACGATGATTGGTTAATTGGAGGCCCATCTTAAAAGGCTTTGTTAAATGGTTTAACTCAGAGGCCTGGCAGCCCATGAAAAGCCTCGATTTGGAGCCTGGCAGCTCGTAAAAAGCCTTGCATATTTTCCTTTTTTGAGTTTTATTTGTTGAAGTTCATAAGTATCTTTTGATAACCCGGTGTCCTTGACCTGACTTGCTTTTCAACTACAAGTTGTGGCACATGATCAGTTATAAACCGGTGTTTATTGACCCGGTCTAGTTTGACTAAATCACCAGTGTTATAAAGAAAACCCGGTAGTTATCCCGGTCCGGTTTACTATATAGACCGGCATTACAAAGATGGGGTTATCAATGTTCCGGATTGGTATTAACACCTTTGCCGTATACACATTTGGTCAACCAATGAGGTATTTTATGAATATTGCTTTTTGTACAAACACTTCGATTATTCATCTATGTATTGTACACTTCCTGGACATTATGACCCGTCTAGCAGTAAAGCGCTGGATACTTTTAAGTTGTTGTACCCAGGAACACAATTCATCATGGGTTATGCATAAATATATCCCAAAAAGTGGCACAAGTTGTCACGAGAAATTACAAAACATGCTCGATGGCATGGCAAATAACGAAGTTTTGACTATCCTATTACAAGAAGCTTTCAAAGCGGCTCCAATGGCATAATTGTTTTTAACAATATCGGCACACAGTGGCCAGTAAACCGGTGACCGGTTTAGGACGCTTCGTCTGGACAGTTTGATGGTTGAGGGTCAGTTGGTGTGGGAACTTCTTCATCCCTCTCCAGACGCTGGAAATCAACCGTCGACCAATCGATTCCAGTTAAAGCTTGAAATACTGCTTCTTCATGGATAAGATTGGAGGGGTTAATATCAGGAGCATAAGTGTGCTTACGAATCGGAGGCACAAGTTCTTCAACTTCATGGATGACGGCCGGCTGTCTTTTCCATTCAGCGTCATAAACCGGTTGAAAATGGGACAAGTCTGTATCATTAGCCAACTTGCTTGCTACTGGCCGCATATGTTTGGTCAGCCGCCGAAGGTCATCATTGTCGAAGTTTGAACCGTCTTCCTTCACACCTGGGTATCCTTTAATAATATCCTCCGCTTCAAGGTCTGGAATCCAGGCTTTGGCTCGAATAAGTGCGGTTAAAGCTCCTGCTCTGGTGTTTCTTTAATCAAAGTTGGGGCCGGTTTGTTGTAAGCTGTCGTGCAAATAGCCCGCTGAGACCCAGAGTATAACTGTTCAACCAAAGTATACGCCGCTTTGAGCTCCATCCGCATGTCTGTACCAAGATGAGCAATCTGAGTACCTGCCAAAGGTTTGTATCCACATTCTGGTCAGTGATAAGGTTCATTGACTTACGCACACACATAAAGCGGATACTTACCAAAGATAGTAGAAGTCATAGCATTGATTTGCCGTTTCAAGCCAGCTAGTTCATCTACAATTGGTTTCAGGGCTGCCTCGGCGTCTTCAGCTCTTTTGGTTAAACCGGATTTTTCGCTTTCCCAGTTAGCACGATCCTTGTTGAAAGATTCCTTCAGCTTTTCCATTACGGCCAGGGCTTGGATCAGCTCCTCTTTGGCTTGTGCAGCCTCTGCTTGTTGTGACTTCACATTCTCTTGCAAGTAAGAATTTCGGGCGTCTTTGCTTCTCAGTTCAGCCTGCAACATTGAAGGTATATTAAGCAACAGGTTATATATGTTCTAAGTACAAAGCATATAACAAGTTATGCACTTCATACTTGGGGGCTGATGCATGTTCGCTCTAAAGTATTGCATTTTATATAAGTCTCCAGAACAATACAAGCATTATCCTGGACACTTGGGGACTAATGTGCGTCTGTTCTAAAGTGGATGCATGGATTAAACCCGGATTAACTTGCCCAGTTAAAATGGCCTTTGGAGGCTATGCTGCACAAGGTTACCTAATTGTTAAAAGATGAGTCTTGGTTTTTATTAGAGACCTGACATTTCGAGGATCAAGGATGAGAAACTTAAAGTGTTACAAAGACCCAGTTTATGATTAACATCATAAAACGGCCTTTGGGGGCTACTTGGGCTACTGTCTCAGCTATGAATCAATAAACAAAGGGAGATGAATTTACCTCATATCGCTCTTTCATCAAGTTCACCAAACCGGCTTCATAGTCCCGATTTCAGTGCAGACGGTTCAAGAAGCCAGAGTGAAGCTCTTCAGCATTGAGATGAGCATAGCTTGATAAATCGCTGCTCCATTTGCCTTTTTCCCTAACAGCTTGCTCTTCTTTGGCACTATGTTGAGCCAAGATGACGGGATGGCCAGGAGAGTTGTGGCCCATTCCAGTAATAATAACATCGTCTCCTTCGCCTTCAGTGTGTTTGGCTGGTGACAATGGAGTTTCAGTATTTCTCACCGGACTAGCCCGGTTTGGCTCTGCCGGTGTAGTATCAGGCGCGACAGGTTCAGCATCTGCTGGTTCATTGGTGTTTTGGCCTTGAGGAGGCGGTTCATTAGAAGCGGCTTCAGGATGAAGGCCCTCTGGTTCACAAGTTTGTTCCGGTTCACCTCTGGGTTCTTCTTCAAAAGTGGCTGGGTCTTCGGGCGGATTGGCAACCCGAGCTTTCTTGCTGGGTCTGGCTTTGGCCCTGCAAACAAAATATAAAAGGATTAACATATTATTCAAGTTCTGCGATGCATTGAAGGAAAAGGTTTTACAGCTTACCCAGCCACAGTTTTCAAAGGAGGGAGCTGAGTTGTTGTCGACTCGCCAGATGATGAGGGAGGTGTCACCTGATAATTTGAATCGGATGGATTAAGAGGTTGCCTGAAATAACCTGCCTTGGCGTAAGAGTGGTCAGGAGTAGGAGAGACCACAGACCGGCGTTTTCGAGCCGGGGTGTCAGGTAAACCAGCTGAAGTGACCTGTTGGCCACTGTGCCGGGTTGTCTGACGAGCTTCATGCTGCTGAGTCTTCAAAATAAATGTTGGATCCAAGTGAGCAAGAGGATGAGAAAAGCTTACTTTCCGGACTGCTTGGTGGGTTTGTTGTGTTGGCATAGAGTCTGAACCGGAGGAAAGGGTAATTACCTCTACATCATCAGCTTGACTGCCTTCTGCGTCCTCCTGAGGAAGATCATTGTTAATGAGATGCATGAAAAGAGAGCCAAGTGAGTGAAGTTCTACCTCAAATTCCAGGTCATCAGTGTCGTCATCAAGCTCCATGTTGATCCGGTCAGCTGTTTTCCGTTTTGACGTCCGTTTGACGGCTTTGGTTTTGGGGCGAGATGGTTTGACCACTTTATCCCTAGTTGGCTTTACCTTTTTTCTATGGTTTTCCGTTTCCATAAGGGGTCATCACCCTGTACATACATGCGCAGAAGAAGGATTACAGGTTGCACAAGGTAAAAATATTACAGATGAAAAGGAAGTATGATGCTTACAGCAGGCGGTTTGTTCTTGGCATAGAAGGGATTCAAACCGGTTTGACTATAGACCAGTTCCAATTCATACAAAATCTTATTTACACCTTCAGTGACTTCTTCCTCGTATAGTTGAAGGCTGCAATGGCGTTGAGGGTCGTCAACCTCACCGGTATACTCACACATTAAACCGGGACGCCGGCTTAGAGGCAAGATGCTCCAAGATATCCAACAGCGCACGAAATCTACACCTGTTAAACCGTTGGCCATAAAGGCCCAGAGTTTGGTGAGTTGAGGGGCATATTTCGTCCTTTCTGCGGAGCTTAAGCGTTGCGGCATCGGATGGGTGTTTGAAAGTCGGTGATCACAAAAGCCTGGGAGGGGATTTTCATCTTCAGGTGAAGTGTCTCTACAATAAAACCAAGTCTGGTTCCATTCCTTTGGGTGGCTGTGCAGTTTGGCATGAGGAAATTCAACTTCTTTCCTCTTTTGAATTGAGACACCACCGAGTTTAGTGTTTGGGCCATTTACAAATTATGTGCGCCGGTTTAAGTGAAAGAAGTCCCGGAACAGCTCTGCAGTTGGTTCTTCCTGTAAGTACACTTCACAGAAGACCTGGAAGTTACATAGATTGGATACTGAATTGGGCCCAATGTCTTGGGGATGGAGTTGGAAATTGGCAAGCACATCCCGGTAAAACTTTGACCCTGGTGGTTTGAAGCCACGGCTTATGTGATCAACAAAAACCACCACTTCACCCTGCCTTGGGGTCGAAGGATTTTCTGTTCTTGGAACTCGCCATTTAATTTCAGTTTTCTTAGGCAAGGAGCTGATGCTGACCATCTCATTCAACTGAGTCTCGGTGACCCGAGAATGAGCCCAGTTGCAAGCAGTGAATTATTTGGCCATTGCGAAACAAACAAGCTGAAAACGAAAGACTGGTTTATAAATCACTCATGATGATATGCAAGATACAATGGAGTAAGAAACATACTGATATGCGAAATGGCATAAACCGGAGACCAATGCAATAAGGGATAAAAGGTAATACCAGGACAGGGGTACTCAGATACTGTTAAACCGGAGTATAACTATGAAGGTAAAAGGCTCCTCCGGTTTATCAGAGGGCTAATGGTATAGATTGCTTATACAAAGTTAAACCGCCTATGTTGGCGTGAGGAGAAACAGATTTCACAGAGATATATGAAAATTTTGGATCTATGGTAAGACAGAAAAGCAAAAATATTTTGACCTAAAAAGGGTAAGACCCGAAACATTTTATGAAGGACTACATCAGTTTTTGTGCATAAGGGTTTGTGGTGGTAACAGAAGATTAGCCACGGCAAGGGATATGATAAGTACGAAGTATTCATCTATAGGCCAAGGAAGAACAGCACCGAAAGCTCCGATGAACTTCAAGAACTGCGAAGAGCAGGGAAACCCTAATGCTTCTTGAAAGGAAGGGGGAAGGACTTACTGCGGCCGCGGAAGCAAGCGGAGGTGTGCTGCGGAACTCTGGTACGAACAGGTCGATGCAGCGGCCGATGGTGAAGCAGAGGCGAGGCTTGACGATGACGGCGGTGCTCAGGTGCGGAGACGTCGCGAGGAAGAAGAAGGGATGAAAGGGTAGAGGAAAGAAAAGAAAGGGGTCCTCTGCTCCTATTTATAAGGCAAAGCGACAAAACGGCAAGTGCGGGAATCGAGGAGCCCAAAAATGGATAAATTAATAAAGGTGTCACCTCGGTGACTGAATACACATTAAATGAAGGTAATCTTCAGCATCAACGGATAGATGACGTCAGGGCGGTTTATCATAATTGTGAAGTATGACGTCACGGAGGTTTACAAGATCAAGGTGAAGATATGACGGAGGAATTTTTCTAAGTGTTGAAGATTGACATGAACAAGTTCAAACCAATCTGGGGCCTAATGTTGGGGATATTACTACTGGATGTAAACCGGCCAGGAGTAGCCAGGTTAACTCCTTGAAGGTTAGAAGTCCATGAAGATGCAAGGATGATGGCGCTTTACGGAGGACCAAGGCCCAAAGGCGGGTTAAAGCCTGTAGATATAAACCGACCTGGTCATGTAACTTGTATTGTAAGATAGGAAGGATAGAGACCGAACCAGACACGTTTATGAGCCGGCTTCGGGACTCTGTAACCCGGCGGGCGTCAACCTATGTATATAAAGGGACAACCCGGCAACGGTTTAGGGACAGACAACAACTCGAGAGCCAGACAAAGCGGATTCACTCCCTGGCCTTCGAAACCCTAGCAATACCAAGCACAACTAGACGTTGGCTTTTACCTTCCTTGAAGGGGCCGAACTAGTATAAAACTCCTCGTGTCCCCTTGTCCGGTTTAACCCCTTTAAGCTAACCCGTAGTGATGGCTCCACGACTAAGTCCTTTCACAAGGACATCTGCCATAACAAACCCACGACAAAGGGAAAACGAACACAGTGCTCAAGAGGTGGCAAGAAGGATTTCTGGCGCCATTGCCGGGGAGATCTACGCCAAGTCAAGACATACCAAGTACCCATCGCAAACTCTTATCCCTCACATTACATTATTTGCCATTTGCCTCTCGTTTTCCTCTCCCCCACTTCACCCTTGCCGTTTGATTCGCCCTCTTTTTTCGTCCACCATCTTCCCGTTTGTATCTTTCTTTGTGTTTCCATGTGCCTTCTATTTGCTTGCATCTTTGATTGCTAAAAATCTATTGATACGGATCCACTTAAAGTGTTCTACTTCGATCATCTTCGGTCCTTATGCGCTCGTGCTGAAACCCCAACTAGCCTAGTTGATGGGAAATCTTTAGATGAGCATGCTCATTTTGTGTGTCACCGTTTTCCTGAAAAGGGGATACTCTTATGGGATCAAATAAACATATTGCTTTGTTATGCTTGGAATCTTTGTGAAATTTGTGATCTTACTTGTTGCTCTAAGAACCCTAAAAAACACCTCCCCTACCTATGTGAGTTTAATGATAATGAAATCTTATCTTCTTATGCAAAGGGTGTTTATAGTTACTACAACATCGAACAAATTGAAGAATTTGCTGCTTTTAAGGGTGCTTATGAAGTTGCTTCTTTGATTGAAAAGTATGATGTTACTCTCTACGAATCTAAAAATTTTGACATACTTAAATATTGATATGAAAACTATGCTCATAATGTTTATGTCAAAGAATTTATTGAAAGAATGACCGTTGCTTCGGAAGAAAATAATGATATGCATGAATCTATAGATATTTATGATTCCGATGATTTGATTGAAATATCCCTTGATGAACATGATGCTTGCTATTCTTGTGGCCATGATGCCAATATTTATGAAGATGAATTTGCTATAGTTCCTTATGTTAAACATGAGATCATTGCTATTGCACCCATACTTGATAGTTCCTTCAATGAAAAGCATGATTGCAATTATGTGATTATAAATTCTCTTAATGTCAATTGTGTTAATGATATGCAAAACCTCAAGCTTGGGGATGTTAGTTTTGCTATGACTACCATTTGTTGCAATCATCATGATTGGGGTGATTCTTCTTTTGATCTTGAAAATTTATTTAAGCCCCATGATGAATATGAGATTTATAATAGTGTTTGCAATATTATTGAAAGTGGGTTTGGAGAGGTCATGACTTTAGTTAATGTTAATCCCACTATTTTGGAAGAGTGTCAACTTTGCATGCATGTGGATCATGTTGAAAATATTTTATGTGATAGCTATTTCGTTGAATTTTCTTATGATCCCACATGTAATTATTATCAGAGAGGAAAATATGATTGTCGAAATTTTCATGTTACTAAATTACCTCTCGTGATGTTGAGATTGCTATTGTTTCTTTCCGCTTCCTTGCATATGCTAGTTTTTGCTTGCCTTGATAATTTGTTTGCCTATAATATGCATATGCATAGGAAGTATGTTAGACTTGGATGTGTTTGTCACGTGTTTCAAGATGCTCTCTTTGTGCTTCAATTCTTGTCTTTCATGCGAGCATCGTTGAAATTATCAATGCCTAGCTAGGGGCGTTAAATGATAGCGCTTGTTGGGAGGCAACCCAATTTTATTTTTATTCCTTGCTTTTTTCTCATGTTTAGTAATAAATAATTTATCTAGCCTCTGTTTTGGTTGTGTTTTTTGTGTTTAATTAGTGTTTGTGCCAAGTAGAACCGTTGGGAAGACTTGGGGAAAGTCTTTTTGATCTTGCTGTAAAAAACAGAAACTTTAGCGCTCACGAGAATTGCTGCCATTTTTTATTTAAGAGTGATATTTAGTTAATTCTTTTTGAATATGATTAATAGATAAATTACTCACGTCCAGAAATTTATTTTAGAATTTTTGGGGTTCCATAAGTATTCGAAACCTACAGATTACTACAGACTGTTCTGTTTTTGACAGATTCTGTTTTTCGTGTGTTGTTTGCTTATTTTGATGAATCTATGGCTAGTAAAAGAGTTTATAAACCATAGAGAAGTTGGAATACAGTAAGTTTAACACCAATGTAAATAAAGAATGAGTTAATTACAGTACCTTGAAGTGGTGGTTTGTTTTCTTTTACTAATGGAGCTCACGAAGATTTTCTTTTAAGTTTTGTGTTGTGAAGTTTTCAAGTTTTGGGTAAAGATTTGATGGATTATGGAACAAGGAGTGGCAAGAGCCTAATATTGGGGATGCCCATGGCACCCCAAGGTAAAATACAAGGACACCAAAAAGCCTAAGCTTGGGGATGCCCCGGAAGGCATCCCCTCTTTCGTCTTCGTCTATCGGTAACTTTACTTGGAGCTATATTTTTATTCGCCACATGATATGTGTTTTGCTTGGAGCGTCTTGTATGATTTGAGTCTTTTCTTTCTAGTTTACCATAATCATCCTTGATGTACACACCTTTTGGGAGAGACACACATGAATTGGAATTTATTAGAATACTCTATGTGCTTCACTTATATCTTTTGAGCTATATAGTTTTTGCTCTAGTGCTTCACTTATATCTTTTAGAGCAAGCCGGTGGTTTTATTTTATAGAAATAATTGATCTCTCATGCTTCACTTATATCATTTTGAGAGTACTTTAGAACAGCATGGTAATTCACTTTGGTTATAAATTCTAAATGCTAAGAGAAGTTGGATGCTTGATAGATGGTTTTGAGATATAAAGGTGGTAATATTAGAAGTGTGCTAGTTGAGTAATTGTGAAATTGATGAATACTTGTGTTGAAGTTGGCAAGTCCCGTAGCATGCACGTATGGTGAACGTTATGTGACAAATTTGAAGCATGGGGTGTTCTTTGATTGCTTTCCTTATGAGTGGCGGTCGGGGACGAGAGATGGTCTTTTCCTACCAATCTATCCCCCTAGGAGCATGCGCGTAGTGCTTGGTTTTGATGACTTGTACATTTTTGCAATAAGTATGTGAGTTCTTTATGACTAATGTTGAGTCCATGGATTATACGCACTCTCACCCTTCCACCATTGCTAGCCTCTTCGGTACCGTGCATTGCCCTTTCTCACCTTGAGAGTTGGTGCAAACTTCGCCGGTGCATCCAAACCCCGTGATATGATACGCTCTGTCACGCATAAGCCTCCTTATATCTTCCTCAAAACAGACACCATACCTACCTATTATGGCATTTCCATAGCCATTCCGAGATATATTGCCATGCAACTTTCCACCGATCCATTTATTATGACACGCATCATCATTGTCATATTGCTTTGCATGATCATGTAGTTGACATCGTATTTGTGGCAAAGCCACCATTCTTAATTTTTCATACATGTCACTCTTGATTCATCGCAATTCCGGTACACCGCCGGAGGCATTCACATAGAGTCACATTTTGTTCTAAGTATCGAGTTGTAATTCTTGAGTTGTAAGAAAATAAAAGTGTGATGATCATCATTAGAGCATTGTCCCATGTGAGGAAAGGATGATGGAGACTATGGTTCCCCCACAAGTCGGGATGAGACTCCGGACGAAAAAAAGAGGCCAAAAAAAAGAAGGCCCAAATAAAAAAAGGAAAATAATAATAATAAATAAATGAGAGAAAAAGAGAGAAGGGACAATGTTACTATCCTTTTTCCACACTTGTGCTTCAAAGTAGCACCATGATCTTCATGATAGAGAGTCTCTTATTTTGTCACTTTCATATACTAGTGGGAATTTTTCATTATAGAGCTTGGCTTGTATATTCCAATGATGGGCTTCCTCAAATGCCCTAGGTCTTCATGAGCAAGCAAGCTGGATGCACACCCACTTAATTTCTTTGATGAGCTTGCATATATTTATAACTCTAGGGCATCTGTTGCATGACAATCCCTACTCCTTGCATTGACATCAATCGGTGGGCATATCCATAGCCCATTGATTATCCGCGTCAATGCGAGACTTTCTCCCTTTTTGTCTTCTCACACAACATCAATCATCATATTCTATTCCACCCATAGTGCTATGTCCATGGCTCGCGCTCATATATTGCGTAAAAGTTGAAAGAGTTTGAAAAGGCTAAGTATGAAACAATTTCTTGGCTTGTCATCGGGGTTGTGCATGATGAGAGCATTTTGTGTGACGAAAATGAAGCATGGCCAAACTATATGACTTTGTAGGGATAAGTTTTCTTTGCTATGGTATTTTGATAAGACATAATTGCTTGATTAGCATACTTGGAGTATTACTATTTTTATGTCAACAATAAAATTTTATATTGAATCTTTTGGATCTGAACATTCGTGACACAATAGAGAAAAATACATTGAATAATATTCTAGAAAGCATTCCACATCAAAAATTCTATTTTTATCATTTACCTACTCGAGGACGAGCAGGAATTAAGCTTGGGGATGCTGATACGTCTCCAACGTATCTATAATTTTTGATTGTTCCTTGTTATTATATTATCTGTTTTGGCTGTTAATGGGCTCTATTTTACACTTTTATATTATTTTGGGGACTAACCTATTAACCGGAGGCCCAACCCAAATTGTTGTTTTTTGCCTATTTCAGTGTTTCATAGAAAAGGAATATCAAACGGAGTCCAAACGGAATGAAACCCTCGGGAACGTGATTTTTGGAACAAACGTGATCCAGAGGACTTGGAGTGGACGTCAAGCAATTAACAAGGTGGCCACGAGGCAGGGGGGCGCGCCTACCCCCTGGGCATGCCCTCCCCCTCGTGGGCCCCTCATAGCTCCATCGACCTACTTCTTCCTCCTATATATGTTCACATACCCCGCAAACATCCGGGAGCACCACGAAACCCTATTTCCACCGCCGCAACCTTCTGCACCCAAGAGATCCCATCTTGGGGCCTTTTCCGGAGCTCCGCCGGAGGTGGCATTGGTCACGGAGGGCCTCTACATCAACTCTATGGCCCCTCCGATGATGTGTGAGTAGTTTACTTCAGACCTTCGGGTCCATAGTTATTAGCTAGATGGCTTCTTCTCTCTCTTTGGATATCAATACAAAGTTCTCCTCGATTCTCTTGGAGATCTATTCGATGTAACTCTTTTTTTGCGGTGTGTTTGTCGAGATCCGATGAATTGTGGGTTTATGATGAAGATTATCTATGAAAAATATTTGAATCCTCTCTGAATTCTTTTATGTATGATTGGTTTATCTTTGCAAGTCTCTTCGAATTATCAGTTTGGTTTGGCCTACTAGATTGATCTTTCTAGCAATGGGAGAAGTGCTTAGCTTTGGGTTCAATCTTGCGGTGCTCGATCCCAGTGACAGAAAGGGAAACGACACGTATTGTATTGTTCCCATTGAGGATAAAAAGATGGGGTTTATATCATACTGCATGAGTTTATCCCTCTACATCATGTCATCTGCTACCTCTTGAGCACTGCGTTGGTTTTCCCTTGAAGAGGAAAGGGTGATGCAGCAAAGTAGCGTAAGTATTTCCCTCAGTTTTTGAGAACCAAGGTATCAATCCAGTAGGAGGCCATGCACGAGTCCCTCGCACCTACACAAACAAATAAAATCCTTGCAACCAATGCAATAAAGGGGTTGTCAATCCCTTGACGGTCACTTATGAAAGTGAGATCTGATAGATATGATAAGATAATATTTTTGGTATTTTCATGATAGATATGCAAAGTAAAGAAAGCAAAATAAATGGAAAAAGAAATAGCTTGTTGATGGATTAATATGATGGAAAATAGACCCGGGGGCCATAGGTTTCACTAGTGGCTTCTCGCGAGAGCATAAGTATTACGGTGGGTAAACAAATTACTGTTGAGCAATTGACAGAATTGAGCATAGTTATGAGAATATCTAGGTATGATCATGTATATAGGCATCACGTCCGAGACAAGTAGACCGACTCCTGCCTGCATCTACTACTATTACTCCACACATCGACCGCTATCCAGCGTGCATCTAGAGTATTAAGTTCGAAGAACAGAGTAACGCTTTAAGCAAGATGACATGATGTAGAGGGACAAACTCATGCAATATGATATAAACCCCATCTTTTTATCATCGATGGCAACAATACAATATGTGCCTTGCTGCCCCTACTGTCACTGGGAAAGGACACCGCAAGATTGAACCCAAAGCTAAGCACTTCTCCCATTGCAAGAAAGATCAATCTAGTAGGCCAAACCAAACTGATAATTCGAAGAGACTTGCAAAGATAACCAATCATACATAAAAGAATTCAGAGAAGATTCAAATATTGTTCATCGATAAACTTGATCATAAAGCCACAATTCATCGGTCTCAACAAACACACCGCAAAACAAGATTACATCGAATAGATCTCCACAAGAGAGAGGGAGAACTTTGTATTGAGATCCAAAAAGAGAGAAGAAGCCATCTAGCTAATAACTATGGACTCAAAGGTCTGAAGTAAACTACTCACACTTCACCGGAGAGGTTATGGTGTTGATGTAGCAGCCCTCCGTGATCGATGCCCCCTCCTGCGGAGCTCCGGAAAAGGCCCCAAGATGGTATCTCACAGATACAGAAAGTTACAGCGGTGGAGTTGGGGTTTTGGCTCTGTATCTGGTAGTTTGGGGGTACGTAGGTATATATAGGAGGAAGAAGTACGTCGGTGGAGCAACATGGGCCCCATGAGGGTGGAGGGTGCGCCTGGGGGTAGGCACGCCCCCTACCTCGTGCCCTCCTGGTTGCTTTCTTGACGTAGGGTCCAAGTCCTCTCGATCATATTCGTTCTAAAAATCACGTTCCCGAAGGTTTCATTCCGTTTGGACTCCGTTTGATATTCTTTTTCTACGAAACTCTGAAATAGGCAAAAAAAACAGCAATTCTGGGCTGGGCCTCCGGTTAATAGGTTAGTCCCAAAAATAATATAAAAGTATATAATAAAGCCCAATAATGTCCAACACAGGATATAATATAGCATGGAACAATCAAAAATTATAGATACGTTGGAGACGTATCATCATCTTGCTTAAGGCGTTACTCTGTTCTTATGAACTTAATACTCTAGATGCATGCTGGATAGCGGTCGATGTGTGGAGTAATAGTAGTAGATGCAGGAAGGAGTCGGTCTACTTGTCGCGGACGTGATGCCTATATACATGATCATGCCTAGATATTCTTATAATTATTCGCTATTCTATCAATTGCTCGACGGTAATTTGTTCACCCACCGTAATACTTATGCTATCTTGAGAGAAGCCACTAGTGAAACCTATGGCCCCCGGGTCTATTTTCCATCATACAAGTTTCCAATCTATTTTTTGCAATCTTTATTTTCAATCTATATCATAAAAATACCAAAAAAACTTATCTTATTATTATTATCATCTCTATCAGATCTCACTCTTGAAAGTGGCCGTGAAGGGATTGACAACCCCTTTATTGCGTTGGTTGTGAGGTTCTTATTTGTTTGTGTAGGTATGAGGTGACTCGCGCGTGGTCTCCTACTGGATTGATACCTTGGTTCTCAAAAACTGAGGGAAATACCTACGCTGCTTTACTGCACCACCCTTTCCTCTTCAAGGGAAAACCAATGCAGTGCTCAAGAGGTAGCAGTCAACGACCGACTTCCATCTGAAGAGTACTGTACGTGGAGAGGCTGACAGCTGGGTCCACGGCCACAGCCCAGTTTTTTTGTGATTTGCCAAGTAAGTCGCTTTGTTAGGCCTGTTGGGTTGCAAATCTTTCAAGACGAGGAGAGCTTCATTCTGCTGGCCGAGAAAATGTCCTATCAGTAATGAGAAATGGGTTGTACATTTTTAAAACACATCAAATCGGCAATTAGTTTCAATTTTTTTTCATTTCGAGATTTTAAATTGCATTGATTTTTATGCATGGACAATTTGTTGGATTTTATATTGATATACATTTATTTTTAAAATCAGTTTGAATGTGACTCGGAATTTCGGGATTGAAAACAGTTCGGACCGCACCAAAATATGCAAAATTTCATATAATTTTTTAACTGTGGTCACAATATGGGCTGTAATGCTAACAAAAAGAATATGGGCAAAAAAACCTTAAGAATTAGCAAATGGGCTGTAAATTATTAGAAATAATGGCAGAAGGGTTGTATGCTGTTTTCCACAGATTTGAGGCTTTCCAAAAAAAGGTTGACGCACAAGCAGTGACTGTTGGATGTCCATCAACGACCATCGTGCTTCTTCAATCTCTGCTCTTCCTGCTCCAGCCACTCAAACAAGCGCCGGTGGGACTGCCTGCTCCCTCCTCCCTGCGGTCGGCTATGCTCCCGCGCAGGCCTCACTGCCCCACTGTACTCCCATCGCTGGCCTGGCCATCCCTCTACTCACCCACACCTGTTGTTATTCTCCAGCGACGGCAGGCGAACTAGTAAACCCTCGTGCAGTCGTAATCCCCTCCGCGTGGGAAACAACTGCCGAGTCTTCCCTGGCTCCGTATCCTTTCCTTCCTAGGCCTCGCCGGCGTCCACCTCCCTGGTGCTCTCGGCGCGGCCTGGTCAATGTGGTCAACGACAGACATGCATCTGAAGTGGACTGTACGTGGAGAGGCTGACAGCTGGGTCCACGGCCGCATGCAAGGACATGCCTCCTTATTATGCGCAAAATAATGATTCCTCCACCTAACATCTGGGACCCACCGAAAGGGCCTCTGTATTTCGCAAAAAAATGTTACCGCCGCTGACAGCTCGGACCCACCAGCTATATATTCGCATGCAAGGAAGTGCATCCTTATTACGCACAAAAAAATGAATACTCCTCCTGCTAGCTGGGACCTAGTATAGTGGGAGGCTGACTTGTGGGCCTACTAAGTTGACGGGGACGGAGGGCTTTGTCAACTTAGTCAATATGCACGATTCTAGCTCTAGTGACCGTGCGATGTCCATCCAATGGCCGTAGTGCTTCTTCAACCTCTGGTCTTCTTACTCCAGCCGCCCAAACCAGCGCCGATCGTGACTCGTGCTCCTGCCTCCCGTGGCTGGCTGAGATGCGGCGGAGGCCTCACTGCCCCCTACTACTCCCACCGCTGGCCAGGCCATCCCTCTACTCACCCACACCCCCTGTTATTCTGCGGCGACGGTAGCCTCACACTGCAGTGAACTAGTGAGCCCTCATACTCCTCTATGCGTGGGCATCCACTGCCGCGTCTTCCCCGGCTCCGCGTCATGCCCTTCCTAGGCCTCGCCGTCGTCCACTGCCCTGGTGCTCTCAGTGCGGTGTGGTCAACGTGGTCAAGGAATGACTTCCATCGGAAGAGTACTGTACGTGGAGAGGCTGACAGCTGGGTCCACGACGGCTGCAAGGAAGTGCCTCCTTATTATGCGCAAAATAATTATTCCTCCACCTGACAGCAGGGACCCACCGGACTTGCCACCATATTTCACGAAAAAAACGTTTCCCCCTTGACTGCTGGGACCCACCAGCTACATCTTCGCACGCAAGGAAGTGCCTCCTTATTATGCACACAAAAATGAATACTCCCCCTGCTAGATGGGACCTAGTATAGTGGCAGGCTGACTTGTGGGCCTACTAAGTTGATGGGGATGGAGGGCTTTGTCAACTTAGTCAATATGCACGATTCTAGCTCCATTGACCGTACGATGTCCATCCAACGGACGTAGTGCTTCTTCAACCTCTGGTCTTCTTGCTCCAGCCACCCAAACCAGCGTCGGTCGTGCCTCGTGCTCCTTCCTCCCGTGGCCGGCTACGATGAGGCGGAGGCCTCACCGCCTCCTACTACTCCCACCGCTGGCCAGGCCATCCCTCTACTCACCCACACCCCTGTTATTCTGCGGTGACGGCAGCCTCACACCGCAGCGAACCAGTGAACCCTCATACTCCTCTACGTGTGGGCATCCACTGTCGCGTCTTCCCCGGCGCCGCGTCGTCCCCTTCCTAGGCCTCACCTCGTCCACTGCCCTGGTGCTCTCGATGCGGCATGGTCAACGTGGTCAAGGAACGGCTTCCATCGGACGTGGACTATACGTGGAGAGGCTGACAGCTGGGTCCATGGCCGCAGCAAGGAAGTGCCTCCTTATTACGCGGAAAATAATGATTCCTCCACTTGACAGCAGGGACCCACCAGACAGGCAACCGTATTTCGTGAAAAAAATGTTTCCCCATAACTGCTAGGACCTACCAGCGACATCTTCGCATGCAAGGAAGTGCGTGTGGGCAAAAAAACGATTCGCCCCCCTGACTGCTGGGACCCACCAGCTACATCTTCTCACGCAAGGAAGTGCCTGACGGTCGGGACCCACCTGGTCGAAGCGTATGCAGCGTTGTCATTCTGGTCGCGAATGTGTACGTACATACTGGTCCATGTAGAGGCGCGCACGTGTCGTCGTAGAGGCGCGCACGTAGCATGTACACGTATGTACAGCGGCCAGTGTGCAAGAAAGAAAATATGGCCACATACGTACATACAGGCAGGGTCTCGAGCGCCTACTCGTGCATACGTACGGCCTGGGCTCGTGTACATGGCTGGGGCGGAATGGAGAAACAACATCGTCATCATGTTCATGGGGATCCAACCGGCTGGGTCGGAACGGAATGAGTCGTTGTGTTCATCGGGAGGGCTTGGACGGAACAGCCGATGGAAACGAGGCCTGGCGTACCGCAGAACGGAGGAAATGGCCTTGTGTTCGACCGGCCACGGTCGAAATGGGATCATGTTCATCGGGAGGGGTCTGGCGTACCGCAAAACGGAGGAAACGGACCTCCTGCGGTCAAAACGGGGGTCCTGTTCATCGGGAGGGGTGTGGCGTACCGCAAAACGGAGGAAACGGACTTGTGCTGGAGCGCTACGGTCAAAACGGGGGTCTTGTTCATCAGGAGGGGTGTGGCGTACCGCAAAATGGGACTCCACGGGATAATGTTCATCTCCACCGTCGACCCCCTACAGCCTCCATGGGCTACTGTTCATCCACCGTCGACCTCCTCCAGCCTCCACATGCGACTGTTCATCCATGGGCTCCTGTTCATCTAGCCTCCACCGCGCGCTACTCCACCGGCTACTAGTCGACCAGCTCTCTCCACGGGCTCATGTTCAACCACCCCTCCACGGGCTACTGTTCATCCAGCCCTCCACCGTCTACTGTTCATCCAGCCCTCCACGGGGTGGTCCTATTATCCAGCCCTCCACGGGGTCCTGTTCATCCAGCCCCAACCGGCTCGATCGATCGGGGTCCTATTCATCCAGAGGCAACACCATGGGGTCCTGTTCATCCACCCCCACCAGGAACTGTTCATCCAAACCCCCCAGCAACGCTCACTGTTCATCTAGAGGCGGCATCGATCGGCTTCAGTTAGCAGCAGTAGCGAAGGAATCACTCGAGTTCAGTAACGTAGCTAGTGCAATCGCTCGGGTTCAGTTAGAGCCCAACGCCTCGCACACACGCGCATACGTGTACGAGAGAAACGTGATCGCTCGGCCCCGACCACCCACCGTAACCGGGAACTACCCGAAATTTTCCTCGCCCTCGCTTCTACCATGGTTTTTTTCCGTCATGGACGGCCCAAAGAATGTCATGCAGCTGCGTCTTCAGCCCGCCCAGGATGAAAATCCCATTTTTTGTCATGATTTTTTGTCATAGAAGTAGGAGCCCACCACATCTATGATGATACCGGGTTTTGTCACAATTATCATCATAGAAGTGTCATAAGTATGAAAGAAAAAATTTCGTTCGGCCCAAAATGTCACGGAGGTGTCTTTTTTTCGTAGTGTCCACCACCACCTTCTTCTTCATCACCAAAAGAAAATTGAGTATCGGGTATGGGCACTCCCCTTGGCTTCCGCCAAGCTTGGGGGAGGTGCCCCGGTATCGTATCACCACCACTATATTTTGCCTTACTTATCTTAGTTCGATCCATAGTTATCTTTTGCTTTAGATGAATAAAAGTTTAGTTTGATCCTTTCTTTTTGAGAGTTTTCTTAGTGATCTATCCTTGTAATCATGTGTGAGATATATAATAAAGTTTAGTTCAAGTTTTTGCTTTCTTTACTTTCATGTTCCAATAAAAAGAAAGCAAATAGATGAAAAGATCATATGCTAATCCTATGGTAGGTGATGACACCACATAAGGAAAAGTATAAGTAGGAAATTTTATTAGAGATTGACAAACATAGCATTGGTCAATGATGCAACTCACGAAAGAATCAATAAGGGAAGAGAAGATTCACATATAAATACACAATCCTTGAAATCTTTTGGGATTGTGATCCCCCATCAAAATATTATATTCCAAAATTGTTGACATTGGACAAGGAAGACAACGTAATGATTTATGTTTGTTCATATTCACATAGAAGTTATATTGTCATAGATCCTTCAACATGTGGTGCTTGCCCACCATCTTTGCTAGCCAAAAACTTCGCACTAAGTAGAGATACTACTTGTGCATCCAAAAACCCTTAAACCCAAATATTGTTTTCAAGAGTCCACCATACCTACCTAAGGATTGAGTCAGATCCTTCAAGTAAGTTGTCATCGGTGCAATAAGGCAATACAAATTGCTTCTAAAAGTGTAAGATCATTTAGTGTAAGAGAAAATTGAGCGTTATATGAACTTGTGATAGCAAAGAATAAAAGCGACAAACTGCATAATAAAGGTTTCTATCATAAAGGGCAATATAACGTGACGTTCTTTTGCACTAAGGGGTTGAGCATACAAACAAATAAGCACATGGCAACCTCTGCTTCCCTCTGCAAAGGGCCTATCTTTTACTTTTATGTATTTACTTTTATGCAAGAGTCAAAGTTTTTCTCCCTGTTCCTTTTTGTTTTTCTCCTTTGGCAAGCATCATGTGGTGAGGAAAGATCTAGGCACATATGTCCAGTTGAATATGGGTAGCATGAGTTATTATTATTGACATCACCCTTGAGGTGAATACGTTGGGAGGCGAAACCATGAGACCATATCTTTCTATGTGTCCGGTTGAAACGTTTTGCTCATGTGTATGCGGTGAGTGTTAGCAATCATAGAGGACTATATGATGGTTGAGTATGTGGACTTGCCTAAAGGCTCTGATACGTGACCCTTCCTGAAAAGATGATGAATTGTACTTGCAAAGTTGACTGAGAACATGGTTTGTTGGTTTCTAACAGAGTTCATGCTTTATACTTCGATAGTGTGATGAATTGTTACTTATTCATGAGAAGTCTATGATAAAAGTTTTATGTTAAGGCTTGTTGTTGTTATAATAATCTACATGATGCTTCTATGTCCGTATTTGTTTTTATCGACACCTCTCTCTCTAAGCATGTGGACATGTTTTTCGATTTTGGTTTTCACTTGAGGACAAGCGAGGTCTAAGCTTGGGGGAGTTGATACGTCCATTTTGCATCATGTTTTCCTACTGTTATTTATGATGTTTTTATGCATAATAATGCCTTTTGGAGTAATTCTAATGCCTTTTCTCTCATAATATGCAAGGTACACACAAAGAGGGAGAATTCTGGCAACTGGAAATCTGGACATGGAAAAGCTATGTTAGGCCACCTATTCTGCACAACTCCAAATAATATGAAACTTCACGGGGAATTTTAATGAAATATATGAGAAATATTGGAGCCAATAAGTACCAGAGGGGCCCCACCAGTTGGCCACAACCCACCTGGGCGCGCCAGGGAGCCCAGGCGCGCCCTGGTGGGTTGTGCTCCCCTCAGCCCACCTCCGGTGCCCATCTTATGGTATATAAGTCGTTTTAACCTAAAAAATAAGGAGAGGACTTTCGGGATGGAGCGCCGCCGTCTCGAGGCGGAACTTGGGCAGGAGCACTTTTGCCCTCCGGCGGAGCGATTCAGCCGGAGGAACTTCCCTCCCGGAGGGGGAAATCATCGTCATCATCACCAACAACTCTCCCATCCTGGGGAGGGCAATCTCCATCAACATATTCAATAGCACCATCTCCTCTCAAACCCTAGTTCACCTCTTGTGTTCAGTCTTTGTACTGGAACTATAGATTGGTGCTTGTGGGTGACTAGTAGTGTTGATTACATCTTGTAGTTGATTACTATATCATTTATTTGGTGGAAGATTATATGTCGGTGTACAAAAAGAGGGGTACACTTTTTGTACCCCTATAACAGTGCACGGGCAGTCTGAGCCATGGGCACCACCACACCGAGCAAGGCAAGGGAGGTGAGCCAGGGTAAGACCGAAGCTCAAGAGAACTAGAACGATGCCAAGGCCAAGACCACGAAGAGCAAAGGGGACGAAGCGGACTCCCCTGGCAAGATCCTTGCCAGGAGACAGTTCTAGCAGCCCCGGCAAGACCCTTGCCGCGGCGACTCGTTCCGCGCCTACGGAGCAAATCACCCTTGAGTCCACTGCCCCCAAAGGGCAAGGATTCGGGAGACATCCCCGTGGCGGCATGCAGATCTTTATGAAGACATTCAAGATCAGATACACACTAAGGAGACGACAACCCTTGGCGGGATCCCAGCCGAGGAAGACCACAAGGCCCCAGGCAAGCGCCTTGCCGGGGATGACAGCAGGCGCCTCGGCAAGACCCTTGCCGGGGCCCCGGCAAGGCCCTTACCGAGGACACCCACAGGGCCACCATCAGGCCCATGCCGACTAAACCTCCACCACCTCATGCATGCAGCTGCCGACCCAACTAGCTAGGCAGGCACCCGCGTGGTGGCATGCAGATCTTCGTGAAGACCCACCACTGCGCCACCTCAGCTGCCTGCCTACCTACGTGGCATCGCAGGCGTCGCTGGCCAGGGCGCATGTCGACACAAGAAGGAGCGGCGACGGACGAGACAGGTTTCTCTCCCGTCCCCGATAAAGCAAGGACACCTAAGCAAGACGCATTAAATGCGCCTTGTCATGTGGTGTGAGGGATAACCTCGCAGCACTGTACCCTTTCCACCTCCTGTGTGCCACTGTGGCAACCCCTTTTTCTATAAAAGGAGGCCCGAGGCGACCAGAGGAAGGATTCGGCTTTTTGGAGCTCCTCACGCCCCATAGCTAGCTCAAGAACACAGATATACAATCCACCAAAGCAGGAGTAGGGTTTTACGCATCCTCGCGACGCGAACCTGGATAAACGAACCGTGTGCTATCTGTTTGATCCGCTCTTCTCACGACCCCGCGCCCCGCTAACCACAGTAGGGATTCTTGTGATCCCATAGGTGTCGTTCCCACCGACATCTTTGGCGCGCCAGGTAGGGGGGCGCAGTTGTGAGAATCGGCTCTAGCAATCAGCCCAACACTCCTTCGTCTTCGTGGCTCTTGGAGAGGGAAGGAGGCCGGAAGATCAGAGCTCGAGCGACTACAAACAGAAGCTAAGTTGCGTTGAACCCTTATTTGTTCTATCCTTCTTATATGAGGTTATTCCCCCCTAGAGATGTCATGCCTTTGTATGAGAAACCTGCACGCCAGGGGGCTCTCCCACGATCGGCAATGCCCTTGCCTTGTTTTGAGTCCGCTCAACAGCTCAAGCGGCTGCGTCGAGAATGGCAGAGTAGCCTTCCGCGATCAACAACGCTCTCGATTCTGACTCGAGTCAAGCTCGACAGTTCGAGCGGCCGCGTTCAGAACGGAAAGGTGGCTCGTCCGGCAGCACGCATACCCAGTAGGCCCATGGGGATCCGTCCCCAAAACACCGCTAGGGGCTTCTGCACCGGCGAGCCTACCCAATCGATGTAGGGCGCGCATACAAAGAGGAATTGAACGGGGAAATAATGTGCTTGAAACTAAGAGTACTGCAAAGTTATATTACATCACATCATTGCTGTGGTTCTAACTAAAGATGAAATTTGTCTTGGTTGTGAACCTACAGCGGTGGTGAAGAACGGGATGCCTAATCCCGGCGCTGGCCTTCCACCCTCTTGATTTCGTCGATGCTGCTGATGACGGGCTTGATGCGCTCCTTGAGCACCGTGAGGTCAGTACCATCCGGCAAGCTATCCATCGCGGCATCGAAGTCGAGGTTGGGATTCCAGTACGCCATCTTGGCGAGGACCTTGGTCATGACCCCCCGGCAAAGTCGTCGGGCTTCCCCGGCCAACGTGGCCGCTCGGTTGGAGTGAAGATAAGCCAAGGCTCCAAGGACGCCCTCGAAGAACTGGGTCAGCTTGGTGTTGATGGTCCCGCTGCGCTCAGGGGCGTACCTCACGTTTGGCATCCCCATGGTGGCCAACTGCGAGGTGACCCTGCCGGCGACGTCCTCCAAACGGCTCATCCATCTGTTCTCGCCCGCCACATATTCCTGGTGGGAGGCGGCCTCGTTCGCCCGCAGCTGCTTCTCCTCCTCCAGACTCCTGGTCAAGGTCTCCTCCCGAGCCCTGCTCTCCGACAACATCTTCTCGAGATCCTCCAGCTTCAGCTTGAGATCTCTGATAGAGTTTTGCGCTTCGGAGAGCTCCCCAGTCCTGCTGATAACCGCTCCTTGCGCCTCCGCCAAGGCGCTGTTGAGCGTGCTCTTCTTGTTGGACAGCTTGAGGGCCTGCTCCTTCAGCTCGTCCCGCTCCACCTCCAACTCCCTTACTTTGCCGGCATGGGCCAGAGCCTAGGCATCGAGTGCCTCCTTATGCCTCTCCTCCAGCTCGTGAGTCCGCCGCGCGACCAAGGCCTCGAGCTCCTCATCCTTTCCACGGAGCGCTGCGGCAAGCTTCGCCTCACGCACGGTGAGGTCCTCTTCCTGGGAATCCAGTGCGGCTTGATGCTGGTTCCGGACGGCCTCGGCCGTGGCAGCCAAGTTCGTTGCCTTTTCCTGGACCTTCTCGATGTCAGCCATCTTCATGGTGAGCTCGACATTGCGCTTGGCCAATTCCTCCTGAAAGGCCCTCTGCTCCTCGCGAGTTTGGTGAAACCAGGTCTGCGTCTCAGCAACGCGCGCCTTGAAGTCCACCTCCGCCTTGTCCACCGTTGCCATCCTGGACTTGACCTTGTCCAGGCGAGCACGGTAGAGCACTTGGAGCTTTCGGGAATTGGCCCCCATGGCACGGAAAAGCTTCTGTTCTAGAGAACCATCACCGCCAATGCCCGGTTCATCGACCACCTCGAGCCCGGTGGCAGCAAGCACCTCGCCGTCAAAGACTTCCCCTTCGGCGGGCGCTCGGGAACTTGACGCCCCTGGAAGATGGACGAAAAGATCGTCGCCCACCTTCAGATATCTGCCGGGGCCCGAGGTTGAGGAGGAGGGAAGCTGATCATCAACCACCTCTTCCTCGGCGGTGGCCTTGCCGGCTTCCCCGGCAGGCCCACCGCTGGCACCCTCGGCAGAAGCCTCGCCGGTCGCCTTGGCGGCCCCCGCAGTGGTGTCCTCGGCAGCATCCTTGGCGGCCTCATCGGCGGCGACCTCGTCAGCATCTCTGGCGGCCTCCTCGGCGGCAATCCTGTCGGCCTCCACCGCGGCCTCCTCAGCAATATTCCCAACAACAGTATCCACGTCCTCCATATCTATTGGAGGAGGGCCTGGGCAGTAATGGGAGCAATGAAGCCAAGAAAAAGAATAAGGGAAAAACAGAAACAGAGGACAGGCGACTCACCAGTGCCAGGCTATGAAGCAGAAGTCCCCTCCCCGCCAGCATTTGGCGCTGTGGCAGAGTCACCAGCGCCCAAGTTTCCCTCTTCCTCCATGGGTGTGGGCTCCGTGCTTGATGCCCTTGCCGGGGAAACCCCTCGCGGTGGCGTAGTCGATGGGGGTGGTGTGTTGGGGGTAGCCCTCTGCGGCTTCTCCTGCTGCCGCTCCCCTCCTGCAAACCCGACAAGGTCAACACCATAGCATCGAACGCCTACCACATGTCGAATAAGAGGAGGGTGACGAACTTACGCTGGGGGCTATGCCGGGGGCTGCTGTCCGGGCTGCTCAACACCACCAGTGGCGTCTTTGAAGCCCCAGCCGGGGGCTGACTGCTCGCCGAGGCCTTCGCCCTCTTCACCCTCTAGGCCAACGTCTCTGCACCCCTGCAAAAGCAAAAACGGATCAAGATGAGTGACTTAATTCAGAGGAATGGAAATGGCAGTAAGGAATGGAGTACTTACTCGTCATCCCCCTCCTCCTCTTCACCACTTCCCTTTTCCTCTTCGGGCTGAGAGGCCCAAGATCAAAAGGGAGCTCCGCGTCAACATCCGAGTCGACATCTACCGGAGGAGGCGAAGAAGGCGGGGTTTGTGCGCACCCAGATGGGGAAGGGGCACTTGTCTTCTTCTTCTCAGCGGCCTTCGTCAGCCTCTTCGCTGTCGTGGCCCTCGTATGACACTCGGACCCCTCCAGGGTCAATTGAGGCCGTGCAGGCCTGCCGGGCCGGACCGGCTCGCCAGAGACAGCCCGCCGCAGGACTCGCCCTCTCCCCTGGCTGGCATCGAGCCTGCCGCCACATCCTCCTCCCCTGACGACTCGTCGGCCGCATCTTCAACAAGCGAAGCTCCCGTGTCGGCGCTGCTAACCTCCCTGGAGGCCACCGCCCACCGGGTGAGCTCCTCTTCCTTCGCGGCCGTTGCGGCCTTGTCCTCCACACCCCCGGCGCTGCCGGCCTCCATGGCAAGCTGTGCCTCCCTTGCCCTAGTGGCGATGTAGTCCAGCTCTGCCTGGGTGGTGTCCACGACAAGCCACCGCTCAGCGTCAGCATTGACATACACCTCGATCAGGGTGTCAAAGAATTGCTGCACATCAGCATCCTTCGGCTCCTTCCAGCTCGGGACAGGGCCGTGCGCATTACAGTCCGGCATCATAGCGATGATCTCGGACCGACGTGAATTATTGCACAAAGGGACCACCCCCGCTGGCAACTTGAAAAACGGCCCCTTGTTGGCCTTGCCGACCTTCGCGACAGCCCTCGCGGCCTTCTCGGTCCGTTCGACCTCGCCGTCGCGACCCACATCAAGCTGAAAAGCCGCTGGCAGAAGTGGGCATGCTCCAGCACCGTGAAATTGTGGTCGAGGCTGGGGCGGAGTCGCATAATGTCAGCCGGATTCATAAAAAGCTAGGCTGGCCTCCCCTTGTTGTGCAACGGGGCGATCCGGCGACGAATGAAGTCCGCCCCGATAATCTCAAGGGTGAGTCCAGCCCGGGTGAGCCGGAGAATCCTGGTGGTGGCGATAGTGAGCCTCCCGTCGGCGACGTCGACATCACTCCAATCGCTGCCGCGGACCGGCGGCACTCGACGGACCTTGCAGAATTCCGGCGGGTCTTCATTTTCAATCCAGCACCACCGGCCACGCCATTCCTCCCACCTCTCCTTCACGGCACCGTCTGGGTACGCCCCCTTGGATCTTCGGATCCAGGTGACGCAACCAGAGACGGCACCTCCCGGTTGGATCCGAGGGGAGAAAGAAATAATGGCGGAAGAGTGACGTGTTGGGCTGCACCCCGGCAAAGCCTTCGCAAAGATGCGCGAAGAAAGCCATGCACGCCACCGCGTTCGGAGTAAAATCTAAGAGGCGAAAGCCGAAGGTGTGCATGATGTCGCAGAAAAAATCAGAAAAAGGGGGACATAACCCGCAAGAAAGATAATCGACGAAAAAGGGATACCGATTTGGGGCAGGATCGGCGCAAGCGGCAGGAATGACGCGCGTCGCCGGATGTCCCGAATTCTCTCCCCCCGTCTTCACTCCCCATAGAGGCCTGAAGGAGGCCCGGAGCTCACGAACATCAACTGTCGAGGGGAAGAAGAAGGCGGATTTCGTCCGGTCCCCCAATAGCGCACTCTCCAGCGGCTCCACAGTCCCAGCGCCCTTAGCCATCCCCTTGCCCTTGGCGGATTTGAGCGCCATGGCGGCTAAGAAAGTTAGAGGACTGAGGGAGGGGGATGGCGAAGCAACGACGGTAGGCGACGGCGGAAGCTTAGGAGGGAAGGAAGAGAGGAAACGGCGGCTCTGAGATTGGAGAAGGCACGAGGAAAGAGGGGAATGTGAGCAGCGTGCCCACGGTTATTCCTTCTTATGGGGGAAAACACGGGCCGCCTCCTTTCACATTAACTGTGATGTGACGCATGCCCGCGGGAACCAACCCCACGCATGCCGCCCACGTCACACACGCCTCCCCACGCCGCGCCACGCGCGGGAATCATGGGAAGCGCAGTGCACGAAGAATCTTACCGCGGTAAAAACCGCCCCGCCTGCCTGCGCACCGTTTTTGGGCCTAGCCCAACAACACGTTGCGCTTATGTGTGGCCCAGGCCCGGGGGCTCATGTCGGTGTACAAAAAGAGGGGTACACTTTTTGTACCCCTATAACTGTGCACGGGCAGTCTGAGCCACGGGCACCAGCACACCGAGCAAGGCAAGCGAGGTGAGCCAGGGTAAGACCGAAGCTCAAGAGAACTAGAACGACGCCAAGGCCAAGACCACGAAGAGCAAAGGGGACGAAGCGGACTCCCCCGGCAAGATCCTTGCCGGGAGATAGTTCTAGCAGGCCCGGCAAGACCCTTGCCGCGGCGACTTGTCCCGCGCCTACGGAGCAAATCACCCTTGAGTCCACTGCCCCCAAAGGGCAAGGATTCGGGAGACATCCCCGTGGCGGCATGCAGATCTTTATGAAGACATTCAAGATCAGAGACGCACTAAGGAGACGACAACCCTTGGCGGGATCCCAGCCGAGGAAGACCACAAGGCCCCCGGCAAGCGCCTTGTCGGGGATGACAGCAGGCGCCTCGGCAAGACCCTTGCCGGGGCCCCGGCAAGGCCCTTACCGAGGACACCCGCAGGGCCACCATCAGGCCCACGCCGACTAAACCTCCACCACCGCATGCATGCAGCTGCCGACCCAACCAACTGGGCAGGCACCCACGTGGCGGCATGCAGATCTTTGTGAAGACCCACCACTGCGCCACCTCAGCTGCCTGCCTACCTACGTGGCATCGCAGGCGTCGCTGGCCAGGGCGCGTGTCGACACAAGAAGGAGCGGCGACGGACAAGACAGGTTTCTCCCCCGTCCCCAATAAAGCAAGGACACCTAAGCAAGACGCATTAAATGCGCCTTGTCATGTGGTGCGAGGGATAACCTCGCAGCACTGTACCCTTTCCACCTCCTGTGTGCCACTGTGGCAACCCTTTTTCTATAAAAGGAGGCCCGAGGCGACCAGAGGAAGGATTCGGCTTTTTGGAGCTCCTCATGCCCCATAGCTAGCTCAAGAACACAGATATAAAATCCACCAAAGCAGGAGTAGGGTTTTACGCATCCTCGCAGCCCGAACCAGGATAAACGAACCGTGTGCTGTCTGTTTGATCCGCTCTTCTCATGACCCCGCGCCCCGCTAACCACAATAGGGATTCTTGTGATCCCATAGGTGTCGTTCCCACCGACATCTTATGTTCAGATCCATTATGCTATTTAATACCCCCCTGATCTTGAGCATGTTTATCACTTGTGAGTAGTTACTTTTGTTCTTGAGGTCACGGGAGAAATCATGTTGCAAGTAATCATGTGAACTTGAGATATGTGTTTGATATTTTGATAGTATGTATGTTCTGATTCCCTTAGTGGTGTCATGTGAACGTTGACTACATGACACTTCATCATATTTGGGTCTAAGGGAATGCATTGTGGAGTAGTTATTAGATGATGGGTTGCGAGAGTGACAGAAGCTTAAACCCTAGTTTATGCGCTATTCCGTAAGGGACCGATTCAATCCAAAAGTTTAATGCTATGGTTAGAATTTATTCTTAATACTTTTCTCGTAGTTGCGGATGCTTGCGAGGGGGTTAATCATAAGTAGGAGGTTTGTTCAAGTAAGAACAACACCTAAGCACTGGTCCACCCACATATCAAATTATCAAAGTAGCGAACACGAATTGAATCAACATGATGAAAGTGACTAGATGAAATTCCCGTGTACCCTCAAGAACGCTTTGCTTATTATAAGAGATCGTGTTGGCCTGTCCTTTTCCTCAAAAGGATTGGGCTACCTTGCTGCACTCTTGTTACTATTATCATTACTTGCTCGTTACAAAATATCTTGCTATCAAACTACTCTGTTACTTACAATTTCAGCACTTGCTATCAAATTACAGCATGGTAATAACAACTTTATTATTGCCTCTAGGGTATATTTCTAACACGAACCTTAGTAACTTCTGTGTTGGATCTTTGGTTTGGTACTTCTAGCCACATTCGCCATCCTACCAAGGTACTGACGGTTTCACGTATTGTCAAAATTGGCCATTATCTCTCATGGATCAAAGTCTGGGTCTTCTTATTCTAATGCCCTATTATAATCTTCATGATCTGATGTGAACATGTTAACCATCTATTTTTTATAATTTGGCTACCCTGCCTTGTTCTAGCAACAACAAATGCATCCTGCTCAGTTTGATCTGGGTTAACAATTTAGTTTATATCTTCATCTGGAAACACGAGCTGGATACACATACATACACTATTTAATCAGTTAATATCATATATCTCATAGTGTTCCACTTGACTTGCTTCTGTCTCACATTCAATATTTCTTCTAGGCTTTGATAGATGGGGAAATGGAGGTAATTGAGAAACTGGGAACCCCACAACATCACATACCAGTTTATTACCCTTTGACTCTCATCATGATGAAGATAAACTTGCGTAAAATGGTGTCTAATGCTGAAAAAAGGCTTCGCACCCGCTTTATATATAAAGCAACCACAACCAACGAGCAACATCTAACCGAAAGACAAAGGTCCACAGAACAAAGAAATGAAAAGATGATAAGTATGGTACAAGCCGGGGGCAACAACGAACCGAAGCCCGCAAAAACACACTACAACCTCAAGGAGGATAAATGATAATGAGAATCCTAACCTCCGCCTCCTTGTGCTTCCTCGTCAATCTGTCAATGGCCACCTTGTCCCGTCGCTTGGAGAGAGGCTTCAACAGCTTCAAGAACCCACAAAGTTTGCAAATCGAATCAGTGGACCTTGATAGAAATATATGTTCTATTACGAGCTTATTCCGATCACACCAAAGAGTCCATGCCAAGATCCCAAAATTGAGCCACATTGCTACCTCTTGAGCACTGCGTTGGTTTTCCCCGAAGAGGAAGGGATAATGCAGCAAAGTAGCGTAAGTATTTCCCTCGATTTTTGAGAACCAAGGTATCAATCCAGTAGGAGGCTATGCGCGAGACCCTCGTACCTGCACAAAACAAATAAATCCTCGCAACCAACGCGATAAGGGGTTGTTAATCCCTACACGGCCACTTACGAGAGTGAGATCTGATAGATATGATAAGATAATATTTTTGGTATTTTTATGATAAAGATGCAAAGTAAAAAATAAAAGCAAAGTAAAAAAGCAAATGAAATAACTAAGTATTGGAAGATTAATATGATGAAGATAGACCCGAGGGCCATAGGTTTCACTAGTGGCTTCTCTCAAGAGCATAAGTATTCTACGGTGGGTGAACGAATTACTGTTGAGCAATTGATAGAATTGAGCATAGTTATGAGAATATCTAGCTATGATCATGTATATAGGCATCACGTCCGAGACAACTAGACCGACTCCTGCCTGCATCTACTACTATTACTCCACTCATCGACTGCTATCTAGCATGCATCTAGAGTATTAAGTTAATGAAAACAGAGCAACGCCTTAAGCAAGATGACATGATGTAGAGGGATGAACTCATGCAATATGATGAAAACCCCATCTTGTTATCCTCGATGGCAACAATACAATACGTGCATTGCCGCCCCTACTGTCACTGGGAAAGGACACCGCAAGATTGAACCCAAAGCTAAGCACTTCTCCCATTGCAAGAAAGATCAATCTAGTAGGCCAAACCAAACTGATAATTCGAAGAGACTTGCAAAGATAACCAATCATACATAAAAGAATTCAGAGAAGATTCAAATATTGTTCATAGATAGACTTGATCATAAACCCAAAATTCATTGGTCTCAACAAACACACCGCAAAAATAAGATTACATCGAATAGATCTCCAAAAGAGAGGGGGAAAACATTGTATTGAGATCCAAAAAGAGAGAAGAAGCCATCTAGCTAATAACTATGGACCCGTAGGTCTGAGGTGAACTACTCACACTTCATCGGAGGGGCTATGGTGATGATGTAGAAGCCCTCCGTGATCGATGCCCCCTCCAGCGGAGCTCCGGAACAGGCCCCAAGATGGGATCTCGTGGATATAGAAAGTTACGGTGGTGGAATCAGGGTTTTGGCTCCGTATTTGATCATTTGGGGGTACGTAGGTATATATAGGAGGAAGGAGTACGTCGGTGGAGCAACAGGGGGCCCATGAGGGTGGAGGGCGCACCCCCCTACCTCGTGGCCTCCTCTTTTGTGTCTTGACGTAGGGTCCAAGTCTCCTGGGTCTTGTTCGTTGAGAAAATCACATTCCGTTTGGACTCCGTTTGATATTCCTTTTCTTCAAAACCCTAAAACAGGCAAAAAAACAGCAATTCTGGGCTGGGCCTCCGGTTAATATGTTAGTCCCAAAAATAATATAAAAGTGGATAATAAAGCCCAATATTGTCCCAAACAGTAGATAATATAGCATGAAGCAATCAAAAATTATAGATACGTTGGAGACGTATCAAGCATGCCCAAGCTTAATTCCTGCTCGTCCTCGAGTTGGTAAATGATAAAAACAGAATTTTTGATGCGAGTGCTACTTGGCATAATTTTAATGTAATTCTTCTTAATTGTGGTATGAATATTCAGATCCGAAAGATTCGGGATAAAAGTTTAATATTGACATAAAAATAATAATACTTCAAGCATACTAACAAAGCGATCATGTCTTCTAAAAATAGCATGGCCAAAGAAAGTTATCCCTACAAAATCATATAGTCTGGCTATGCTCCATCTTCACCACACAAAATATTTAAATCATGCACAACCCCGATGACAAGCCAAGCAATTCTTTCATACTTCTGGTGTTCTCAAACTTTTTCAATCTTCACGCAATACATGAGCGTGAGCCATGGATATAGCACTATAAGTGGAATAGAATGGTGGTTGTGGAGAAGACAAAAAGGGAGAAGATAGTCTCACATCAACTAGGCGTATCAACGGGCTATGGAGATGCCCATCAATAGATATCAATGTGAGTGAGTAGGGATTGCCATGCAACAGATGCACTAGAGCTATAAGTATATGAAATATCAACAAAAGAAACTAAGTGGGTGTGCATCCAACTTGCTTGCTCATGAAGACCTAGGGCATTTTGAGGAAGCCCATCATTGGAATATACAAGCCAAGTTCTATAATGAAAAATTCCCACTAGTATATGAAAGTGATAACATAGGAGACTCTCTATCATGAAAATCATGGTGCTACTTTGAAGCAAAAGTGTGGTAAAAGGATAGTAGCATTGTCCCTTCTCTCTTTTTCTCTAATTTTTTTTATTTGGGCCTTTTCTCTCTCTTTTTTATGGCCTCTTTTCTTTCTCTTTTTTTTATTTTTCGTCCGGAGTCTCATCCTGACTTGTGGGGGAATCATAGTCTCCATCATCCTTTCCTCACTAGGACAATGCTCTAATAATGATGATCATCACACTTTTATTTTCTTACAACTCAACAATTACAACTCGATACTTAGAACAAGATATGACTCTATATGAATGCCTCCGGTGGTGTACTAGGATATGCAATGAATCAAGAGTGACACGTATGAAAGAATTGTGAATGGTGGCTTTGCCACAAATACGATGTCAACTAC
This sequence comes from Triticum urartu, assembly GCF_056163025.1. Taxonomy (NCBI): domain Eukaryota; kingdom Viridiplantae; phylum Streptophyta; class Magnoliopsida; order Poales; family Poaceae; genus Triticum; species Triticum urartu. The sequence continues at coordinate 530,227,636 of NC_141876.1, forward strand.
ATGATCATGCTAAGAAATATGACAATGATGGAGTGAATCATAATAAACGGAACGGTGGAAAGTTGCATGGCAATATATCTCAGAATGGCTATGGAAATGCCATAATAGGTAGGTATGGTGGCTGTTTTGAGGAAGGTATATGGTGGGTGTATGATACCGGCGAAGGTGCGCGGTATTAGAGAGGCTAGCAATGGTGGAAGGGTGAGAAAAGTGCGTATAATCCATGGACTCAACATTAGTCATAAAGAACTCATATACTTATTGCAAAAATCTACAAGTTATCAAAGCAAAGTATTATGCGCATGCTCCTAGGGGGATTGTAACGCCCCCGATTTGACCGTACACTAATCATACATGCAAATGTATACGATCAAGATCAAAGACTCACGGGAAGATATCACAGTGAGGGTATGTCTGCGGCAAAGAGCTGCAAAGCGGTGGGCATAAAGGATTCTCGAATTATCGAAGAAATTTTCAGGGTATCAAGTAGTAACAGGGGCAACTAGGAACAAAGGTAAGAACGACAAGTGTAAGCAGTTATCCATAAGGATTTATCGGTGGTCGGAATAGCAAAAGTGATGGGCACAAGGTCTCAAGAGAATAACAGAGAGTATCTTTGGAATTTTCTGGTGAAGCAGGCCATCATATGGAATGAAGGGGCTCTCCGGAATAAAGTATTTACGAGAACCTAAAGTTAGAGTTAGCAAAATCATTTAACCCGAATAGAAGAGAGATCAGAGTCCCAGAGTATAGATGAGGAATAAAAGATGCTAATATCACCCAATGGCGACGTGGGCCCATGGGCCGCACAGCCAAGTTAGTAAAACAATTTTCATCGACTGGACTCACCTTCGGCCAAGGAGTGTGGAAGGGAGATTCCTACAGGCAGTCGGCTCTGATACCAACTTGTAACACCCCCGATTTGACCGTACACTAATCATACATGCAAATGTATACGATCAAGATCAAGGACTCACGGGAAGATATCACAACACAACTCTAGACACAAATTAAAATAATATAAGCTTTATATTACAAGCCAGGGGCCTCGAGGGCTTGAATACATAAGCTTGAGAACACAAGAGTCAGTGGAAGCAACAATATCTGAGTACAGACATGAGTTAGACAAGTTTGCCTTAAAAGACTAGCTCAAAAGCATCAACGATCGAAAAGGCAAGGCCTCCTGCCTGGGAGCCTCCTAATTACTCCTAGCCGTCATCAGCGGGCTGCACGTAGTAATAGGCACCTCCAGTGCAGTAGTAGTCGTCATCGAAAATGGCGTCTGGCTCCTGGACTCCAATGTTTGGTCGCAGCAATCGGGTATAGGAAAGGGGAAAAGGGGGAGCAAAGCAACCGTGAGTACTCATCCAAAGTACTCGCAAGCAAGGAGCTACACTACATATGTATGCATAGGTATCAAATGAAAAAGGGGTATCATATGTGGACTGAACTGCAGAATGTTGGAATAAGAGGGGGATAGCTAGTCCTATCGAAGACTACGCTTCTGGTAACCTCCATCTTGCAGCAGGAGAAGAGAGTAGATGGTAAGTTCACCAAGTAGCATCGCATAGCATAAACCTAACCGATGATCCTCCCCTCATCGCCCTGTGAGAGAGCGATCACCGGTTGTATCTGGCACTTGGAAGGGTGTGTTTTATTAAGTATCCGGTTCTAGTTGTCATAAGGTCAAGGTACAACTCCAAGTCGTCCTATTACCGAAGATCACGGCTATTCGAATAGATTAACTTCCCTGCAGGGGTGCACCACATAACCCAACACGCTCGATCCCATTTGGCCGGACACACTTTTCTGGGTCATGCCCGGCCTCGGAAGATCAACACGTCGCAGCCCTACCTAGGCACAACAGAGAGGTCAGCACGCCGGTCTAAATCCTATGGCGCAGGGGTCTGGGCCCATCGCCCATTGCACACCTGCACCTTGCGAGGGCGGCCGGAAGCAGAACTAGCCCCCTTAATACAAGAGCAGGCTTACATTCCAATCCGGCGCGCGTCGCTCAGTCGCTGACGTCATGAAGGCTTCGACTGATACCACGACGTCGAGTGCCCATAACTGTCCCCGCGTAGATGGTTAGTGTGTATAGGCCAGTGGCCAGACTCAGATCAAATAACAAGATCTCGTTAAACATGTTAAGTATCCAAGAACGTCGACCAGGGCCTGGCCCACCTCTCTCCTAGGTGGTCTCAACCTGCCATGTCGCTCTGCCACAAAGTAACAGTCGGGGGCCGTCGGGAACCCAAGCCCACCTCTACTGGGATGGAGCCACCTGGCCCTTCAGCAACCAACTTTGAACAGTACCACAGGTAATGTAACAGTGTAAAGTATATAGTATATGCCCGTGATCACCTCCCGAAGTGATCACGGCCCAGTAGTATAGCATGGCAGACGGACAAGAGTGTAGGGCCACTGATGGAACACTAGCATCCTATACTAAGCAGTAGGATAGAAGGTAAAGGTAACAACAGTAGTAGCAAGGACAGGCTATGCAGCAGTATAGGATTAACTAAAAGCAGTAACATGCTACACTACTCTAATGCAAGCAGTATAGAGAAGAATAGGCGATATCTGGTGATCAAGGGGGGGCTTGCCTGGTTGCTCTGGCAAGAAGGGGTCATCAACACCGTAGTTGAACTGGGGGTACCGGCAACGGTCTCGGGGTCTACCGGAAAAAGTAACGAAGGGGGACATAATAAATAACAGAGCAATCAAAACATAACATGACAAACGCGATGCTAGAGGTGATCTAACGCAGGGATAGGTGATACCGGCGAAGGGAGGAAACATCCGGGAAAGTATTCCCGGTGTTTCGCGTTTTCGGACAAATGAACCGGAGGTGAAATGTTGCAGGTTTGCTATGCTAGGGATGTGCGGCAGGCGAACGGGCTACGTATTTGGATTCGTCTCGTCGTTCTGAGCAACTTTCATGTAGAAAGTATTTTCATCTGAGCTACGGTTTATTTTATATGATTTTTCAAAGTTTTAAAGATTTTCTAAAATTATTTATTAATTCGAATTAAATAAGAAAAAGCTATGTGTACCCAGTGGCAGTCTAGCCCAGAGCCTGACATGCGGGCCCGTTGACTAGTCAGGCTATGAACAGTCCCGTTGGTCCCACCGGTAAGTGACTTAGTGTATATTTTAAACTAAATATTTTTTTATTTAATCCTGATGGCCTTGGGCCCACTGTCATTGACTACCAGGGGGATTAGCACTAAAAGGGGATTACCCCCAATTAAGCTAGGAGGGCCCGCAGGGGGGATTTATACGCGCGCGCCCACGGAGGCGTGTCGGCGGCCATGGCGTTCGGCCGGCCGGCCGCGGTAGGCGTTGGCGGGCGCCGGAGCTGGGGAGGCCGGCGCGTGCAGCCCACGGTGGGGCGGCGACGGTACAGCGGGGTGAGCGAGGACGCAGGCGGGGGAGCAGCGCGGCAACAGCGGGGCCAGCGGCGGACAGAGCCGGCGAGGGCGAGCGGCGGCGCAGGAGAGGAGCAGCAGCGTCGGGGGGGAATGGGGCGCGAGCGGGCGGGCGCGCGCCTGGGCGCGACCCGGGAGCTGCGTGCTCGGCCGTGGACGCGGCTAGGGGCGCGGGGAGCATGCCCATGACGCAGCGACCGCGAGCTCGTGGGAGCTCGGGCGCGAGGTGATGCGGCGGCCTACGGTGATAGATCGACGTAGAGGAGAGGGGGGATCGAAGGTGCTGCTCACGGCGGTGCTCGTGGAGGGCTCGGGGAAGCCGAAGGAGGTCGAAGCGGTGCAGATCGAAGGAAGCAGTGGCGGCCGGCGTTGACGAACACGGAGTCGTTCGTGATTGATGGCGGCAATCCTAGGCAGCTCCTTGTGCCAGGAGGGGGCAGGCGTCGCGGTGCTTCTCTTGGTGTGGTCCTGGACATCGAGGAGGCGTCTGGTTGTGACAGCGACGAGGGTGAAGGTGACCGCGTCGGCCGTGGATTTGTTCTTCGTCCAAATCGACACAAGCGGCGCAGGGGAAAAACTAGAGGGTTAGGGTTTGGTCAAGGGCCGAGCGGGGTGCTCTTATCCGCCAGGGGGGGTCGACGGGGAGGCGCGGGATTGCTGCCACGGCGGCTGGATGGCCGCCACGACCTCCCTCCGCTCCTGTAGCAAGGAGGGAGATGAGTGGGGTGTGGGTTGGGCTTCTCCTAGGCCACATGGGCCCTCTTTTCTTTCACTTTTTTTGTTCCTTACCTTTCTGTAGTTTCCTTTTCTGTTTTTCTTATTGTCTCTACTGTTTTCTATTATTTTAGCTAACAAATTAATTTTGCTACACATGATACCTAGCACACAATTACTTGGTACTGTTTCGAGGTTGCACAAAAAGTTTGGAGGCAATTGGAGTTAAAAAAACAATTGCTTATTTTGAAAAAGTCATTTTAATTGATGTTCATCCACTTATTAATTTCCTATTAATTTTCGTGTGAGTGAAACAAAGTTGGTTTCTACATGATAAATCCTTAGTGAATACTTGTAACCCCACCAACATTTCTGTTTTACCGTTTGAAGAAATAATAATTTGACTTTATTTTAAATTTGAATTTGAATCAGGTTTGAATCAACGCGAGATTAACAACAGTAATCGTGGTGACGTGGCATCATTAGTAGAGGGTTACTATATCTTAATTATCCGGACATCACAATAGATTGGTAGGAAAAGACCATCGCTCGTCCCCGACTGCCACTCATAAGGAAGACAATCAAAAAATAAATCATGCTCCGACTTCATCACATAACGGTTCACCATACGTGCATGCTACGGGAATCACAAACTTTAAAACAAGTATTTCTCAAATTCACAACTACTCAGCTAGCATAACTTTAATATCACCATCTTCTTATCTCAAAACAATTATCGAGCATCAAACTTCTCATAGCATTCAACACACTCATAAGAAAGTTTTTACTATTCTTGAATTCCAAGCATATTAGGATTATTTAAGCAAATTACCATGCTATTTAAGACTCTCAAAATAATCTAAGTGAAGCATGAGAGATCAATAGTTTCTATAAAACAAATCCACCACCGTGCTCTAAAAGATATAAGTGAAGTACTAGAGCAAAACTATATAACGCAAATGATATAACTGAAGCACATAGAGTATTCTAACAAATTCCAATCATGTATGGATCTCTCAAAGGGTGTGTACAGCAACGATGATTGTGGTAAACTAAAAAGCAAAGACTCAAATCATACAAGACGCTCCAAGCAAAACACATATCATGTGGTGAATAAAAATATAGCTCCAAATAAAGTTACCGATAGAAGTAGACGGAAAGAGGGGATGCTTTCCGGGGCATCCCCAAGCTCTGGCTTTTATGTGTCCTTAGATTATCTTGGGGGTGCCATGGGCATCCCCAAGCTTAGGCTCTTGCCACTCCTTGTTCCATAATCCATCAAATCTTTACCCAAAACTTAAAAACTTCACAACACAAAACATAAAGTAGAAAATCTCGTGAGCTCCGTTAGCGAAAGAAAACAAAAGACCACTTCAAGGTACTGTAATGAACTCATTCTTTATTTATATTGGTTTTAAACCTACTGTATTCCAACTTCTCTATGGTTTATAAACTATTTTACTAGCCATAGATTCATCAAAATAAGCAAACAACACACGAAAAACAGAATCTGTCAAAAACAGAACAGTATGTAGTAATCTGTAGCTAGCGCAAGATCTGGAATCCCAAAAATTCTAAAATAAATTGCTGGACGTGAAGAATTTATCTATTAATCATCTGCGAAAAGAATTAACTAAATAGCACTTTCCAAATAAAAATGGCAGCAGTTCTCGTGAGCCCTAAAGTTTCTGTTTTTTACAGCAAGATTAACAAGACTTTCCCCAAGTCTTCCCAACGGTTCTACTTGGCACAAACACTAATTAAACACAAAAACACAACATAAACAGAGGCTAGATGAATTATTTATTACTAAACAGGAGCAAAAAGCAAGGAATAAAAATAAAATTGGGTTTCCTCCCAACAAGCGCTATCGTTTAACGCCCCTAGCTAGGCATTAAAAGAAAGGATAGATCTAGGTATTGCCATCTTTAGTAGGAAATCCATAAGTGACTCTCCTAATAGATTCATAAGGTAATTTAATTTTCTTTCTAGGAAACTGTTCCATGCCTTTCCTTAACGGAAATTGGAATCTAATATTTCCTTCCATCATATCAATAATTGCACCAATCGTTCTAAGGAAAGGTCTACCAAGAATAATAGGACATGAAGGATTGCAATCTATGTCAAGAACAATAAAATCTACGGGCACATAATTCCTATTTGCAACAATAAGAACATCATTAATTCTTCCCATAGGTTTCTTAATAGTGGAATCTGCAAGGTGCAAGTTTAGAGAGCAATCATCAAAATCATGGAAACCTAACAAATCGCACAAAGTCTTTGGAATCGTGGAAACACTAGCACCCAAATCACATAAAGCATAGCATTCATGATCTTTAATTTTAATTTTAATAGTAGGTTCCCACTCATCATAAAGTTTTTTATTGATAGAGACTTCTAATTCAAGTTTTTCTTCATAAGATTGCATCAAGGCATCAACGATATGTTTAGTGAACGCTTTATTTTGACTATAAGCATGAGGAGAATTTAGCACGGATTGCAACAGGGAAATACAATCAATAAAAGAGCAATTTTCATAATTAAATTCCTTGAAATCCAAAATAGTGGGTTTAGCAACATCTAGGGTTTTAATTTCTTCAATCCCATTTTCATCAATTTTAGCATCAAGATCTAAAAACTCCGAATTCTTGGAACGTCTTCTAGGTAAAGGTGGATCATAATCAGTCCCATCATTATTAAGATTCATATTGAAAAACAAATATTTAATAGGGAACACATCAATAAGTTTTAGATCTTCATCTTTATTTTCATAGGAACTAGAAGAACGCGCTCTTATAAAGGCATCTTTCTTAGCACGCATTCTAGCGGTTCTTTCTTTGCACTCATCAATGGAAATTCTCATGGCTTTGAGAGACTCATTGATATCATGCTTAGGTGGAATAGATCTAAGTTTCAAAGAATCAACAACAAGAGAAATTCTATCAACGTTCCTAGCTAACTCATTAATCTTAAGCAATTTTTCTTCAATCAAAGCATTGAAATTCTTTTGCGAAGTAATAAATTCTTTAATATTAGATTCAAAATTAGAGGTCATCTTACTATAATTTCCATAATAATTGTTGTAGGAATTACCATAATTATTAGAGGGATTACTAGGATAAGGCCTAGGATTAAAATTTCCTCTATACGCGTTGTTACCAAAATTGTTCCTACCAACAAAATTCACATCCATAGATTCATTATTATTCTCAATCAAAGTAGACAAGGGCATATCATTAGGATCAGAAGGAACACTCTTACTAGCAAATAATTTCATAAGTTCATCCATCTTTCCACTCAAGACATTAATTTCTTCTATCACATGCACCTTTTTATTAGTAGATCTTTTAGTATGCCATTGAGAATAATTAACCATAATATTATCTAGGAGTTTAGTAGCTTCTCCTAAAGTGGTTTCCATAAAAGTGCCTCCGGCGGCTGAATCTAAAAGATTTCTAGAAGCAAAATTCAATCCGGCATAAAAAATTTGTATAATCATCCACAGATTCAAACCATGAGTAGGGCAATTACGTATCATTAATTTCATCCTCTCCCAAGCTTGTGCAACATGTTCATGATCAAGTTGCTTAAAATTCACAATATCGTTTCTAAGGGAGATGATCTTAGCGGGAGGAAAATACTTAGAGATAAAAGCATCTTTGCACTTATTCCATGAATCAATACTATTCTTAGGCAAAGACGAAAACCAAGCTTTAGCACGATCTCTAAGCGAAAAAGGAAATAGCTTCAATTTAACAATATTGTTATCCACATCTTTCTTCTTTTGCCTATCACACAAATCAACGAAGCTATTTAGATGGGTAGCGGCATCTTCACTAGGAAGGCTGGAAAATGGATCTTTCATGACAAGATTCAGCAAAGCAGTATTAATTTCACAAGATTCAGCATCGGTAAGAGGAGCAACCAGAGTGCTAATAAAATCATTGTTGTTGGTATTGGTAAAGTCACACAATTTAGTATTATCTTGAGCCACCGTGACAAGCAAGCAAACTAACACACAAGCAAACAAAAAGCATGCGGGCAAAAAGAGGCAAATAGAGAAAGAGAGGGAGGATAGAGAGAGAGGGGGCGAATAAAACGGCAAGGGTGAACTGGGGGAGAGGAAAACGAGAGGCAAATGGAAAATAATGTAATGCGGGAGATAGGGATTGTGATGGGTACTTGGTATATTGACTTTTGTATAGACTCCCCGGCAACGGCGCCAGAAATCCTTCTTGCTACCTCTTGAGCACTGCGTTGGTTTTCCCCGAAGAGGAAGGGATGATGCAGCAAAGTAGCGTAAGTATTTCCCCTCAGTTTTTGAGAACCAAGGTATCAATCCAGTAGGAGGCTACGCGCGAGTCCCTCGTACCTGCACAAAACAAATAAATCCTCGCAACCAACGTGATAAGGGGTTGTCAATCCCTACACGGCCACTTACGAGAGTGAGATCTGATAGATATGATAAGATAATATTTTTGGTATTTTTATGATAAAGACGCAAAGTAAAAATAAAAGCAAAGTAAAAAAGCAAATGAAATAACTAAGTATTGGAAGATTAATATGATGAAGGTAGACCCGGGGGCCATAAGTTTCACTAGTGGCTTCTCTCAAGAGCATAAGTATTCTACGGTGGGTGAATGAATTACTGTTGAGCAATTGACAGAATTGAGCATAGTTATGAGAATATCTACGTATGATCATGTATATAGGCATCACGTCCAAGACAAGTAGACCGACTCCTGCCTGCATCTACTACTATTACTCCACTCATCGACCGCTATCCAGCATGCATCTAGAGTATTAAGTTAATGAAAACAGAGTAACGCCTTAAGCAAGATGACATGATGTAGAGGTATAAACTCATGCAATATGATGAAAACCCCATCTTGTTATCCTCGATGGCAACAATACAATATGTGCCTTGCTGCCCCTACTATCACTGGGAAAGGACACCGCAAGATTGAACCCAAAGCTAAGCACTTCTCCCATTGCAAGAAAGATCAATCTAGTAGGCCAAATCAAACTGATAATTCGAAGAGACTTGCAAAGATAACCAATCATACATAAAAGAATTCAGAGAAGATTCAAATATTTTTCATAGATAGACTTGATCATAAACCCACAATTCATCAGTCTCAACAAACACACCACAAAAAGAAGATTACATCGAATAGATCTCCACAAGAGAGGGGGAGAACATTGTATTAAGATCCAAAAAGAGAGAAGAAGCCATCTAGCTAATAACTATGGACCCGTAGGTCTGAGGTGAACTACTCACACTTCATCGGAGGGGCTATGGTGATGATGTAGAATCCCTCCGTGATCGATGCCCCCTCCGGCGGAGCTCTGGAACAGGCCCCAAGATGGGATCTCATGGATACAGAAAGTTACGGCTGTGGAATTAGGGTTTTGGCTCCATATCTGATTGTTTGGGGGTACGTAGGTATATATAGGAGGAAGGAGTACGTCGGTGGAGCAACCGGGGGCCCACGAGGGTGGAAGGCGCGTCTGGGGGGTAGGCACGCCCCCCTACCTCGTGGCCTCCTCTTTTGTGTCTTGACGTAGGGTCCAACTCTCCTGGGTCTTGTTCGTTGAGAAAATCACGTTCCCTAAGGTTTCATTCCGTTTGGACTCCGTTTGATATTCTTTTTCTTCGAAACCCTAAAACAGGCAAAAAACAGCAATTCTGGGTTGGGCCTCCGGTTAATAGGTTAGTCCCAAAAATAATATAAAAGTGGATAATAAAGCCCAATATTGTCCAAAACAGTAGATGATATAGCATGGAGCAATAAAAAATTATAGATACGTTGGAGACGTATCACACATCAATCTGTGAACCTCGCCAGTGTAATTAGCCAGTAGCTGGTGCCACTCGGGGAAGGAGGTTGGGTACCAATCATTATCCCAAACTCCCAAAAGCAGCTCCACATGAATTGCGTGGACACACAATAGAAGAGAATGTGATTCAGGTCCTCCGCAACTCCACAAAATGGGCATTGCCCATCTCTAGGCCCGTTTCGTTTTTTGCACTTGGTCTCCCGATTGGAAGCACCCTATCGTGGACTTAACACGGCAGATGCCCAAGCGAAAGGACTTAGGTGTGGAGCCATCGCATCTAGGTTAGCTTGAAAGGGGTTAAACGGGACAAAGGACACGGAGAGTTTACCCAGGTTCGGCCCCTCTCAACGAGGTAAAAGCCTACTCCCGCATTAGGTTGTATTGCTTGGGTTTCGATTAACAGGGAGCGAATACGCTTGACCTAGTTCTTGATCAGTTGTTTCTTGAGTTAACCCGTCGCCGGGTCACCCCTTTATATACAGGTTGATGCCCGACGGCTTATGCTACCTCTTGAGCACTGCGTTGGTTTTCCCGAAGAGGAAGGGATGATGCAGCAAAGTAGCGTAAGTATTTCCCTCAGTTTTTGAGAACCAAGGTATCAATCCAGTAGGAGGCTACGCGCGAGTCCCTCATACCTGCACAAAACAAATAAATCCTCGCAACCAACGCGAATAGGGGTTGTCAATCCCTACACGGCCACTTACGAGAGTGAGATCTGATAGATATGATAAGATAATATTTTTGGTATTTTTGTGATAAAGATGCAAAGTAAAATAAAGGCAAAGTAAAAAGCAAAGGAAGTAACTAAATAGTAGGAGATTAATATGATAAAGATAGACCCGGGGGCCATAGGTTTCACTTGTGGCTTCTCTCGAGAGCATAAGTATTCTATGGTGGGTGAACAAATTACTATTGAGCAATTGACAGAATTGAGCATAGTTATGAGAATATATAAGTATGATCATGTATATATGCATCATGTCCGATACAAGTAGACCGACTCCAGCCTGCATCTACTACTATTACTCCACTCATCGACCGCTATCCAGCATGCATATAGAGTATTAAGTTAAAAACAGAGTAACACCTTAAGCAAGATGACATGATGTAGAGGGATAGACTCATGCAATATGATGAAAACCCCATCTTGTTATCCTCGATGGCAACAATACAATACGTGCCTTGCTGCCCCTACTGTCACTGGGAAAGGACACCGCAATATTGAACCCAAAGCTAAGCAGTTCTCCCATTGCAAGAAAGATCAATCTAGTAGGCCAAACCAAACTGATAATTCGAAGAGACTTGCAAAGATAACCAATCATACATAAAAGAATTCAGAGAAGATTCAAATATTGTTCATAGATAGACTTGATCATAAACCCAAAATTCATCATTCTCCAAAAGAGAGGGGGAAAACATTGTATTGAGATCCAAAAAGAGAGAAGAAGCCATCTAGCTAATAACTATGGACCCGAAGGTCTGAGGTAAACTACTCACACTTCATCGGAGAGGTTATGGTGTTGATGTAGAAGCCCTCCGTGATTGATGCCCCCTCCGGCGGAGCTCCGAAACAGGCCCCAAGATGGGATCTCGTGATACAGAAAGTTGCGTCAGTGGAATTAGGTTTTTGGCTCCGTATCTGTTCGTTTGGGGGTACGTAGGTATATATAGGAGGAAGGAGTACGTCGGTGGAGCAACAGGGGGCCCACGAGGGTGGAGGGCACGCCTGAGGGGGTAGGCGCGCCCCCTACCTCGTGGCCTCCTCTTTTGTGTCTTGACGTAGGGTCCAAGTCTCCTGGGTCTTGTTTGTTGAGAAAATCACGTTCTGAAGGTTTCATTCCATTTGGACTCCGTTTGGTATTCCTTTTCTTCGAAACCCTAAAACAGGCAAAAACACAGCAATTCTGGGCTGGGCCTCCGGTTAATAGGTTAGTCCCAAAAATAATATAAAAGTGGATAATAAAGCCCAATAATGTCCAAAACAGTAGATAATATAGCATGGAGCAATCAAAAATTATAGATACGTTGGAGACGTATCAACTTACAGAGTCCTGGCCAGCTCATACACAACGTGTCCGGCTTGGTAACTAGCTAAGCTTGCTTGCAATACAAGTTAAACATATGGCGGCTCACACCCGTGGGCCTCAAGTCGTCCCCGAGTCTTGGGCCTTCAATAAGCTTGCTCTATGAACCACCATCTTCATTCCTTCTTGGGCCTCTTCATCTTAAGCCAACAGTGGCATGACTCCTGGGCGGGTCATACCCAGTAGTTATATCCCCAGCATTAGGCCCCGGGTTGATTTGAACTTGTTCACATCAATCTTCAGCACTTGACTTAGCATAATCTTCCATCGCTAATTCCTTACCAATTCATTATAACCCGCCATGATGTCACATCTCAGAATTGTGTTAACCTGCCATGATGTCATCTTGCATTAACTTTGCATGAAGCCCAGGACATCTCAATAGATCTTTATCTTTAATGGATCTCCCAAAAATCAAGGCGTCTGCGTAGCCACATAACCATTTTTTGGATTCCTCGATTCCCACGCATGCCATTTATCCATCTCCTTATAAATAGGGACAAGGGCCCTTTTCATATTTTTTCACCCTTGCCTCCTCGTCTCCGTCTTCCTCCTCGCAACGCCCCTACGCGCCCAAGCTCTGCCGCCGTTGGCCTTCGTGAACTGCCTCAACTCCAGCCGCTGCATCAACCTGAACTGACCCCGAGCATTGCGGCACACCTTCGCTGTTCAACAGCATATGTAAGTACTCCTCCTCCCACATAGCAGATCTCCATTAGGGTTTGCCCAGTTCGTCGGAGTTCTTCTCTATTCTTCCTCTCTAGATCTTGTAGCTGAATCTGCACATGATATTGAAAACGCGCGGTAATAGCTTAGCATTCCTTTTCCAATCACAGTAGATACTTTTTCTGTATAAGATCCATCCGAACACATGAGTTCTTCCACTGCCTTCACTTTAGGTCTATAATTTATTTTATTTTCTGAACTACTGCAGATCGAAAATCATAGCATCAATCTATGGAATCTGTTTGTCCATTACTTAGCAAAAATTCACTTTCAGATCTGTCACACTGCGATCATACGGGCGGCTTATATGATAAACCATAGCCCGCCATATAGCATTAGTCCCCTTACTAAGCCGCCAATATGCGTTCATAATTTGCATAACCCAGCACTGCCTTTCGGTTTAATCATGTCAACCTTTGTAGCGCTGACTTTTTGCCCATTACCCGGCTTAGCATCACAACCCTTTACCCGACAATATTTTCCTTTGTAGTCAAAAATGTCTAAAGCCAAGACTGTCACCTCATGCAACTGAGTCATTTCCCGGGTCTCCGAGGAAACATTGAATGAATATGTTCAAACGGGCGTCTTAGCCAAAAACGATGTCATCCTTTGGAGGGTCCCAAGAACAGAAACCCCTCCTCAGCCCAAGGAAGGTGAAGTAATTGTCTTCACTGATCATCTGCTCCGAGGTTTCACCCCCCCCCCCCCCCCGGCTCAAAATTCTTCCATGATGTGTTGCACTTTTTCAAGCTCCATCCTCAAGACATCGGGCCCAATTCTGTTTCAAACATCTGCAACTTTCAAGTGTTCTACGAGGTTTACCTTCAACAGGAGCCCACTGTAGAACTATTCAGAGAATTTTATTATTTAAACTGGCAGACTAAGTTCACAGATGGGCCCAACCTAGAGTTAGGTGGCATTTCAATTCAGAGGCGGAAAGAAACCACCTTCTCAGCCGCCAAACTGCCCAGTCATCCCAAGGACTCGAACCAAACTTGGTTTTACTCCCAAGACACTTCTCTAGAAGGGGAGAACCCTCACTACAAAAAAGACACATCCGTGACATTTTGGACCGAACGAGATTTTGTTCTGTCATACATATGACACTTCTATGACGATAATTGTGACAAAACCCGGTATCATCATAGATGTGGTCGGCTCCTACTTCTATGACAAAAAATCATGATAGAAAATGGGCTTTTCGTCCTGGGCGGGCCAGAGGAGCAGCTGCATGACATTCTTTGGGTCGTCCATGACGGAAAAAACCGTGGTAGAAGCGAGGGCGAGGAAAATTTCAGCGAGTTCCCGGTTACGGTGGGAGGTCGGGGCCGAGCGATGCGCGTTTCTCTCGTACACGTACGTGTGTGTGTGCGAGGCCTTGGCTCTAACTGAACCCGAGCGAGGCGTCGGGCTCTAACTGAACCCGAGCGATTGCACTGCAGGCTACGCGTTACTGAACCCGAGCGATCGATCGATGGCTATTAACTGAACCCGATCGAGCAATTCCTTCACTACTACTGCTAACTGAAGCCGATCGATGCTGCCTCCGGGATGAACAGTGAGTGTTGCGGGGGGTTTGGATGAACAGTGAGTAGTGGCGTTGCCTCTGGATGAACAGGACCCCGTGGTGTGGTGGAGGGCTGGATGAACAGTAGACGATGGAGGGGTGCCCGTGGAGGGGTGGTTGAACAGGACCCCGTGGTGTGGAGGGCTGGATGAACAGTAGACGGTGGAGGGGTGCCCGTGGAGGGGTGGTTGAACAGTAGCCGGTGGAGTAGCGCGTGGTGGAGGCTAGATGAACAGCAGCCCGTGGAGGCTGGAGGAGGTCGACGGTAGCCCGTGGAGGCTGGAGGAGGTCGACGATGGAGATGAACGGTATCCCGTGGAGTCCCGTTTTGCGGTACGCTACACCCCTCCCGATGAACAGGACCCCCGTTTCGACTGTAGCGCTCCAACACAAGTCCGTTTCGTCCGTTTTGCGGTACGCCACACCCCTCCCGATCAACAGGACCCCCGTTTCGACCATCGGAGGTCCGTTTCGTCCGTTTTGTGGTACGCCACACCCCTCCCGATCAACAGGACCCCCGTTTCGACCGTAGGAGGTCCGTTTCCTCCGTTTTGCGGTACGCTAGACCTCTCCCGATCAACAGGACCCCGTTCCGAACATAGGAGGTCCGTTTCCTCCGTTGTGCGGTACGCCAGGCCTTGTTTCCATCGCATGTTCCATCCAAGCCCTCCCGATGAACATGACCACGCATTCCGTTGCCTCCCGATGAACACGATGCATTCCGTTGCCTCCCCATGAACACGATGCATTCCGTTGCCTCCCCATGAACACGATGACGATGTTGTTTCTCCGTTCCGACCCAGCCATGTACATGAGCCCTGGCCGTACGTATGAGCGAGTAGGCGTTCGAGACCCCGCCCATATGTACACATACGTGGCCGTATTTTCTTTCTTGCACCCTGGCCGCTGTATGTACGTGTACATGCTACGTGCACGCCTCTACTACGACACATACGTGCCTCTACTACGACACGTGCGCGCCTCTACATCCACCAGTATATATGTACGTACACGTTCGAGACCAGAATGACAACGCTACGTACGCTTCGACCAGGTGGGTCCCAGATTGTCAGGCACTTCCTTTCCTGCGAAGATGTAGCTGGTGGGTCCCAGCAGTCAGGGGGGCGAATCGTTTTTTTTTTTGCCCGGACGCACTTCCTTGCGTGCGAAGATGTAGCTGGTGGGTACCAGCAGTCAGGGGGGAAACATTTTTTTCATGAAATACGGTGGCCCGTTCGGTGGGTCCCCGCTATCAGGTGGAGGAATAATTATTTTGCACGTAATAAGGAGGCACTTCCTTGCTGCGGCCATGGACCCAGCTGTCAGCCTCTCCACATACAGTCCATGTCCGATGGAAGTCGTTCCTTGACCACGTTGACCACGCCGCACCGAGAGCACCAGGGCGGTGGACGACGGCGAGGCCTAGGAAGGGGACAACGCGGAGCCGGGGAAGACGCGGTAGTGGATGCCCACGCGTAGAGGAGTACGAGGGTTCACTGGTTCGCTGCGGTGTGAGGCTGCCGTCGCCGCAGAATAACAGGGGGTGTGGGTGAGTAGAGGGTGGCCTAGCCAGCGGTGGGAGTAGTAGGGGGCGGTGAGGCCTCCGCCGCATCGTAGCCGGCCACGGGAGGCAGGAGCACGAGGCATGACCGGCGCTGGTTTGGGCGGCTGGAGCAAGAAGACCAGATGTTGAAGAAGCACTACGGCCGTTGGATGGACATCGTACGGTCACTGGATCTAGAATTGTGCATATTGACTAAGTTGACAAAGCCCTCCGTCCCCATCAACTTAGTAGGCCCACAAGTCAGCCTGCCACTATACTGGGTCCCAGCTAACAGGGGGAGTATTCATTTTTTTGTGCGTGATAAGGAGGCACTTCCTTGCGTGCGAAGATATAGCTGGTGGGTCCGAGCTGTCAGCGGCGGTAACATTTTTTCGTGAAATACAGAGGCCCTTTCGGTGGGTCCCTGATGTCAGGTGGAGGAATCATTATTTTGCGTGTAATAAGGAGGCATTTCCTTGCGTGCGGCCGTGGACCCAGCTGTCGGCCTCTCCACGTACAGTCCACTTCAGATGCATGTCGGTCATTGACCACGTTGACCAGGCCGCGCCGAGAGCACCAGGGCGGTGGACGACGGTGAGGCCTAGGAAGGGAACGACATGGAGGCAGGGAAGACTCGGCAGTTGTTTCCCACGTGGAGGGGAGTATGACTGTACGAGGGTTTACTGGTTCGTCTGCCGTCGCTGGAGAATAACAGCATGTGTGGGTGCGTAGAGGGATGGCTAGGCCAGCGATGGGAGTACGGTGGGGCGGTGAGGCCTGCGCGGCAGCACAGCCGGCCGCGGAGAGGAGGGAGCAGGCAGTCCCGCCGGCGCTTGTTTGAGCGGCTGGAGCAGGAAGAGCAGAGATTGAAGAAGCACGACGGCCGTTCGATGGACATCCAACAGTCACTGCTTGTGCGTCAACCTTTTTTTTAGGAAAGCCTCAAATCTGTGGAAAACAACATACAGCCCATCTGCCAGTATTTCTAATAATTTACAGCCCATTTGCTAATTCTTAAGGTTTTTTTTGGAGCCCATATTCTTTTTGTTAGCATTACAGCCCATATTGTGGCCACAGTTAAAAAAATATACGAAATTTTGCATATTTCGGTGCGGTCCGAACTGTTTTTAATCCCGAAATTTCGACTCACATTCAAACTGATTTTAAAAATAAATGTATATCAATATAAAATCCAACAAATTCTCCATGCATAAAAATTAATGTAATTTAAAATCTCGAAATGAAAAAAAAGATATTTGAAACTAATTGCCGGTTTGATGTGTTTTAAAAATGTACAGCCCATTTCTCATTACTGATAGGCCATTTTCTCGGTCAGTCGAATGAAACTCTCCTCGTCTTGAAAGATTTGCAGCCCAACAGGCCTGACAAAGCGACTTGGCAAATCACAAAAAACTGGGCTGTGGCCGTGGACCCAGTTGTCAGCCTCTCCATGTACAGTACTCTTCCGATGGAAGTCGGTCGTTGACCACATTGACCAGCCACGCCGAGAGCACCAAGGCGGTGGACGATGGCGAGGCCTAGGAAGGGGACGACGCGGAGCCGGGGAAGACGCGGCAGTGGATGCCCACGCGGAGAGGTGTACGAGGGTTCACTGGTTCGGCTGCGGCGTGAAGCTGTCGTCGCCGTAGAATAACAGGGGGTGTGGGTGAGTAGAGGGATACCCTGGGCCAGCGGTGGGAGTAGTAGGGGCGGTAAGGCCTCCGCGGCATCACAGCCGGCCACGAGAGGCAGGATCACGTGGCACGACCGGTGCTGCTTTGGGCGGCTGGAGCAAGAAGACCAGAGGTTGAAGAAGCACTATGGCCGTTGGATGGACATCGTACGGTCACTGGAGCTAGAATCGTTCATATTGACTAAGTTGACAAAGCCCTCCGTCCTCGTCAACTTAGTAGGCCCACAAGTCAGCCACCCACTATGGTGGGTCCCAGCTAGTAGGGGGTATTCATTTTTTGGTGCGTAATAAGGAGGCACTTCCTTGCGTGCGAAGATATAGCTGGTGGGACCGACCTGTCAGCGGGGGGAACGTTTTTTCGCGAAATACAGAAGCCCTTCCCACGTACAGTGCATAATAAGGAGGGACTTTCCTTGTGTGCGACCATGGACCTCGTGGGTCCCAGCCGTCAGGCTCTCCACGTGCAGTCCTCTTCCGATGACTCTCGTATGTTGACCACGCCGCGCTGAGTGCACCGAGGCGGTGGACGACGGTGAGGCCCCAGACTGGAACGACCCGGAGATGGGGAAGACGCGGTAGTGGAGTCGCAGACGGAGAGGAGTGGGAAACTTGACTGGTTCAGGTGCGGGGTGGGCATACACTCGGCAGAGAATAACAGGAGGTGCGGAGTGGAGGGATGGCCTGGCTGTCGGCGGGGTAGCGTTTTGCTGAGGAGCGCAAAACAACGCCGCTGGACACCGAAGGCTGGAGCAGGCGGTTCCGGCAGTGCTGTGAGAAGAAGACGAGAGATTGAAGAAGAATGTCGGCCGTTGGATGTAAATCCAACGCCTTCTTAGGCTTCGACCTACTGGCCCACATGTCAGCCAGTCCATTTGTTTTTTAGTCCATTTGGTGGGCTGGGCGAAACAATGATGTAGCATCTATGCAGCCCGTTTAAATCTCATTTGCATTTTTCTCAAAATCCGCGGACTTGCTGGGCTGGCTGAAAATATCATGTTGGGCTAGACGGAGAAATGTTATAAAAACATAAACACATGATTGCACGTCATTAAAATCTCTGCAAGCTTATGTATGCAATCACTAGGAGTTAACTTGCCAAGTTATATATAAACAATTATTATTATTATTTTGTAAGAACTTTCAACTTACGAAATAAAATATCATTTTAATTTTATGAGTTAATAGTACGTGGGGTATTATTATTTTTTAGGCTAGACGTGGGACAGTTGATTTGGTTCTAGGAGAAAGTACTGGGAGAAAACTTAGTTTACATCGAAAAAGAAAGTGGGAGAAAATTCAGAGACCTGCTGGGTCCACCTGAGGAGGGGAATATGTTGGGAGGAAGGAGATTCAAAGCACGGCAGCCGAGTGAACTAATTTTTTTATCGGACAAGTGAACTAGTTTACCTACATGAGCAAATAGCCACTAAAAAAAGCAATCAGGTTAATGGGTTCTTAAAAGAAATATTTCGGAAAAAATAGATAATTACGACACATAGGCTAATGCATGAAACACTCAGATGATAAAGGTGCTTATAAACAGATAAAGTACAACATCTAGACCTTCCTGGCATGCTTGATCATGACGATGCGGCTGTCCGTGTACTCGTCGGTTACGGGAACCAGACACGCCCTCATGTCCAAAATCTGCATGTACATGTCGTAGCATGTGTATGCGCCCTTGGCCGCATAGGTTATGTAGGCTAGATTCAGAGGTACCTCCCATGTGTTCAGGTCGTCTTCTTTCATGTTAGCGTATCAGGGGTCGATGATGGTCTCAGCGAGGTCAACCACGGAGTCCTTCTCCTGCCCGTTGCTGATGATCTTGTATTGCTTCTGGATGTCGACAAGCTTGTTGCACCAGATGGCCGAATCATTGTGTTCTTCCTTCTCTCCACCGTAGCGAAGGTGCAGTTGGCGCTGCCGATGAAACGGGCGAATGCTCCAGAACCTGGTGCAGCCATAGGACTGAGGCGAGGCAGAGCTTCACCGAGTCCGTATCGTTGGTGTACATCACATTCAACTTGGTGCAGCCATAGGACTGAACGGCGAACTCAAAGGGGAACTCCTTGCTGAAGTCCATATCCAGCAGGCTCACCCCTCGGATCGCCATTGGAGTCTCTTCGAGTGAACGAGTGTGTAGGCGGCGGCAGCAGTTCGTTTTTCAGCTCTTGGGGAACTGGATTCAACAGTAAGTTGAGTGTGTACAGGCGACAACAGTTACTACCCCTCACTCGTCCGCTGCATGCCCGGCAGAAGATGCACCCTCGGCCACACGTCGGTTCACGAGCGGGTCTATATTGGTACTATAATAACAGGAGTTAGTGGTCACTTTACTTAAATTTAATTAGCTTTAATAGAAGTCTATACCTACTAATAAAGCAAGGTGCGTTTCTCCAATTTTTTCATCCGTTCACCAGAGATATTTTTTTACTATTTGAGGTGGTACTAATTCTTTTCACATCCATGTTCTACAAAAAGAAATATGATTTGTTCAGAATTTCATACATGGGCCACGCGCTGCAGCCCAGTAGAGTCAGCCCACTTATTTCCTTACCCTCGCAGAGGGAACAATACTATTTGCCGCATGCAGCGATAGATAGTTGGAGCTTCGCACAGATAGCCCTCAACTGGGCCGTTCATTTTTCCTTTTTCTATGTTTATTTTCTATTTAATTTTTATGTTCCTTCCTTTTTTTATTTCTGCCTTCTTTTTTTCTTTTTAATTTTAAGTTATTTTTTTATATTTTTTTAGAATTCCAATATTTGTTCAAAGTTTTGAAGAAATGTTCAGAATATCAAAACTCTATTCCAATTTTTAAAATGTCAGATATTCAAAAAAAATTAGTTCCAAAATTTGTTCAAAATTCAAAAAAATGTTTGTGTTTTACAAAATTGTTCGAGATTGAATAAAAAATATATTTTAAAAAATGTTCCAAATTCAAAAAAATGTTCTTATTGTAGTGAAACGTTCACGAATTCAATATAAAAATATTTTTAAAAGCCACATATTGCTCTTTACATATAGTTCTACCAATTTATAAACGTGTGTGAAACCACATGTAGTAATAAGATGTATGAAGTATGGATCTATTAACCTGGATGAAGGATGGATGAATTGGCACATGAGCTAGCTGGAAAAGGACACATTTTTTTAATGAAAAGAAATATCCTATTTTTTCAAATTAAATTGTACTTTCCAAAACTGTTCGAGATTCTTAAATAATTTGCATTTTAGAAAATGCTCCAAATTAAAAAAATATTCTTGTTTTAGAGAAATTTCACTAAATAAAATAATGTTCGTGTTTAAAAATTACACATTTTCCAAAATTATTTTGAATGTACAAAACATGTTCCCGTTTTTTTAAGATTGTTCACAAATTAAAAATGCTCATGTTCTTATAAAAGGTTCATGTTTTTGAATAATGTTCGTGAATTTTAGAAAATGTTCCGAATTGAAATTCAGTTTCTGTACTTCTGAAAAAGTATGGAACTTTGAAAAAACAAATCGCAGTTTTGAATTGTTCGGGATTTTAAAAATTGTTCATGTTTCCAAGAATATATGGCAATTCATAATAATTATTTATTTTTGAAAAGTTAGAAAAAGAAGTAATCATAGAATGTTTCCAATCTGATGCTATGGTATGTTCTTAAATATTTACGTTGGCCATTGGTTAGCAGGACGTGTTTGTTCGAGTGAATGGCAGCACTATGTCGGGTGTTTGAAATCGTGAGTACGGTCCTTCAACTCATCTTTTTCACTGGATTTTTACTCACGCTTACAAATATAGGTGGATCGGTGTCTGAAAAATTCACACCCCATGCAATTTAGCCAGCCGAACTACCTAGGAAATAAGGAAGAACACATTTTCAATAGTCCCATATTGCTCGTTTACATACACCCATAACAATTTATATACGTGTGCGAGACTATGTGTAGTAAACTGAATGAAGGATGGATGAATTAACTTGGATGAAGGATGGATGAATTAAGCTGGATGAAGGATGGATGAATTAGTAAGCGAGCTTTCTAAAAAAGGAATTAAATCCAATACGTGAGCTTGATGAATGGATTGCTAGCTGAACTATCTACAAAAGGGCTCTAAATTTCTCAAAAACTGCTCAAGGCAAAGAAAAGATCTAGCGACCTCCCACATTATGGATCTTTAACCTTAAATCCTCTCGACCAAGGAATGCAAAAATAGTGAAGTACAATTAACTACGGTTGTACATATCAGTGGTTTGTACATCAAAAAGAGAAGACCCGCCTCATTTCCATATTATTGAACTTCATGCCTTAAAATCCCCTGGAATGAATGAAAAAATATGTTAAATAATTCATGGACATTCTCTGGCGTGCGATGACCGAATAATATTATTGACGAGCACACAGGGTTTTTCTTGCATATATAATTCTCACTAATTAAGTGCACACTATATTTCCTCCCGTTGCAACGCACGGGCATATGTGCTAGTTTATACTTAAAACAAGCAATGCATTCGCTCGTTCTATCAGTGCCACAGGATCAACATGCACAACAATTAGAATTATTATTCTCAGGACGCACACGATCAGCACATTTGTCGCACTTTCACAAAGATAATACTACCAAGTTTGAACTGTTTGTTATGGTTGTTGTCCTCTGCATCATCATGTCGTGTTTCCCAGCTTGCAAGATTCAGAACCAACAAATAAGATCCAAATAATAAGTACAACAAAGATGCCTACACATCTCATTGACTCCCAACTTGCAAGATTCAGAATCAATAAATAAGATCCAAATAATAAGTACAACAAAGATGCCTACACATCTCATTGATTCCCAGCTTGCAAGATTCAGAACCAACAAATAAGATTCAAATAATAAGTACAACAAAGATGCCTACACATCTCACTGATTCCCAGCTTGCAAGATTAAGAACCAACCCATTAGAGCCTTTTGATAAAGTGAATATCGGGATTAAATCCATCTTGGCTAGCCATGCCATACAATCGAAGAACTTGGCGAATGCTCTTGACCATCACAACATCTGTAGTTGAGGATTCCTGTTTGCACAGCACAAACAAGGAGACACGAGAGCATGATTTCGCTTTAATAGCGGCCTCCTTGAACTCAACCTCCAGCTCTACTTGGATGAGGTCTGGAGTTCCATGATTCAATTCATGCGCCTTTTTCTGCAGTTCACCTGAAATGAAGCAAAGATTGCATCATTCAGCTAGCAAAAAGTACTTGCTCTTGTGAGCTGGCAGGTTCTTCTTTAGTAGTTGCACTAAAATTGAGGAACATTAAGGTTGGATGTCCGGCTCATGTAAGGTGCAACTATAATTTTCTTATCCTTTTGTGCAGTTCCACTAAAATAAAGTGCCATTGTGGTGACAGTGACGACTCCATCTTGTAAAGGCTAATAAAATGTTGCACGAGATTACCAGCAGAACTTGACGGAGATTTGGAAACTCCAATCACCATTTTGTGCAGTTCCACCAAAATTGAGAGATGTTGCCCACATGACATTTTAGTTGAACTGCACAAGACACTCATTCCAAAAAAAGTGTTTTGTGCAGTTCACCAAAAGGTCAAAATAGCAACAAGGTGAAATGGATATCCCTATCTGCACAAAAAGATAGAAAGTAAACAGTTTTTGATCAATAAGAATATACGAAACATATACAAAAGGAAAAGAAGCATCTTAATTATGTTCATGGCAATCACGCAAGGACAGTAGAAATTTTAAAACGTCAGCAATGCTTCATGTTACCAGAAGCATTACGATCAACAATGAGATTCCTCAAATATGGGATTACTTTAATGGTGGCATTGCTTGTTTACCAGACACAGTAAATCAACAACAGCTAAAGAGTTGGTTTAAGGGCATGGGACCGTGGGGACACCAGGACACTTAGCAGCGTAAAGGAGCAACTTACTTATCATACTGGGGAAAACAGCAGGAGTGCCATTTGTAACATAGTTTAATTGCATCTTATCACTGGAGGCATTAGATTAACAATAACACTAGTTAGACATGTCCCTAAGGTAACAGTGTGATCGCTTCATTTTACATGCGCCCTTACATTAACAACAGCAAAAGGTTGGTATAAGGACATGCGACAGTGGACGCATCAGCACAATGTACCTACAAGGAGGCATAAAGTGGTGATGTCGAGTTTGTTCATGCTATGTGAGGGCAGCAAACCTAATCCTGGAGACCTTGTACTATGTGAGGGCAGCAAATCTAATCCTGGAGACCCTTTACTATGTGAGGGCAGCAAATCTAATCCTGGAGACCTTTTACTATGTGAGGGTAGCAAATCTAATCCTGGAGACCTTTTACTATGTGAGGGCAGCAAATCTAATCCTGAGACCTTTTACTATGTGAGGGCAGCAAATCTAATCCTGAGACCTTTTACTATGTGAGGGCGGCAAATCTAATCTTGGAGACCTTTTACTATGTGATGGCAACAAATCTAATCCTGGACATACTCTGTTGACTTGTCCACCAGCCGCCACTTTCTATCCTTTTTTCAACCAATAATAGATCTATTCCTTATCCAGTTTGTACTGCGTTTTCCCATTATTTCCCTTTTCAACCAAGAGACCGGTTGGGTATCCGGTCTCTACTACTTTCACCATATTATTTCCTCTTTGAATCAAGTCCTAGATTCATGCTACAACTTTCCCCCCTTTCTTCGTTGTTTGAACAAAGCCCTAGATTTGAATGCATGAAGTAGCTTTACCTCTAATAATACTAAAAATTTAGGTGGCTTTGGGAGAGCTGATGGGAGTAGAAAAAGATGCACATGCAGACACGTGGGGAGCTGGGGCAGTAGAGCAAGGCTGCTTTCGAAGAACTTATGCCTGAGGGTCGCCGGGATGTCGGCGGCGGCAGGTCGGATCTACGGACAATATGGTAGGGAGGAAGAAGGGTCGGAGGACCTCCTGAGCCGGCTCTGTGTCGGGGAGAACGGCACGGGCAGAGGATCGGGCCCCTCCGGCAGTCGTGGGTTCCCTCCCTCGGTGACGATGACCGCATGAACGATGCACCTTTTAGTCCTCTACACACACCGGCCGAAGGGATCCAGCCGGATCTATGACCAGCGGTGAGCAGAGAGAAAATGTCGCTACCGCTATCTTGTTTATATCTGAAGATGATGAGAGAATGAAGAGAGCAACCCTAGTAAAGCAAGCGCTTAGGCCCCTGCGTCCATATATAGTGGAGTGATTATCTTTTTCTCTCCACAACAAGCGTTTCAATTTGTGTACGTGGCATTAAAGAAAAGAAACTCTCTATTTAAGGTGACTATTGTACGACTCCTACTTACTACTAGTAGTACTACAGTATTGTTCACTTGTGCTCCCCGCCCCTCCATTCATTGAACAACCCCACGGGTGAATAAAAATACAGTAAGTACTGTATTTATATAGAACAAACAAGCTCGAACTATTTTCACGTAGTTAAAAGTTGAGGGTGGGGCTTTTCCCGGGTAGTACATGCGGCAGTTTTTGGGTAGGCGGTTTGACAGAGAGGCGGGGAGGGTGAGCAAGTGGGGCTGTGCGATTTGACGGTGCGTTATTGCTGGAAAGACTTGTGATATGACCACTCACTATAGTCATGAATTACTGGCGCTCCGACCGGGGTGATGCCCCCCTTCCATTCCGCGCTCTAATCTG
Source organism: Triticum urartu (assembly GCF_056163025.1). Lineage (NCBI taxonomy): Eukaryota > Viridiplantae > Streptophyta > Magnoliopsida > Poales > Poaceae > Triticum > Triticum urartu. Next base: position 530,252,901 of record NC_141876.1, read on the forward strand.
GTGCATGACACGTCGACCCGGATGCTGGCTCTCCCACATGTCGGAGTAGTAAGAAGGAGCAAAGAATGATGTGGTATATACTAGTACTATACTACTCCCTCTGTTCCTAAATATAAGTCTTTGGAGAGATTTCACTATGGACCACATACGGAGAAAAATGAGTGAATCTACACATAAAATGCATCTATATACATCTGTATGTGGTCCATAGTGAAATATCTACGAAGACTTATATTTAGGAACAGAGGGAGTACTACTCAGGTCGGAGGAGTGCGAACCACGGCAGCCCAGTGAACCAGCAGTGCGAACCACGGTAGCCCAGTGAACCAGCAGTAGAAAACAATGTGGTGATATGGCCATAAAAAACAATGTGCTACGGTCCACACTGTAGCATGTACAGTAACACTCCTCTTTGTTTGGATCCCTGAGTTAGAGCTAGTTTGGGTTGAAATAGCCTCAAATTATCGAAACAAGAGGGGTTAGTTTGAGCTAGTTTGCTCTAACCCAGCTAAAAAAACTAACCCGGTGGAGAGGTTCTAATTGGGTTAGTTATCCTCGGGCCCACTAAAAGAGAACTAAAAAAATCTTCCCTGCCCGCACCAGATCGCTCCCCCCTCTTGCACGACTCCTCTCTGTTCCCCATAGGGCCGCTCGCCCTCTCTCTCCTCCGGCCGCCCTCTCCTTCCGGCCTCCGCCGCCCTACTCCGTCTGCCCTCTCCCTCCGGCCTTCGAAGGTCGCCCCGCTCCCCCTTCACCAGTCATTTTTCTCCCTCTGTCGTGCGCGGCGGCGGCGCATCTACCAGGGAGGTCGCAAGAGGGGTGAGTTTGTTCGTTCCTTCTCTGTCTCACGGCCATATCATTGATCTTGCCTGCTCTAGCGCTAATTCTGATTTGGAAAAGTAGATCCTGATCAAACTTGGTATAGATTTGTGGTGCACGCATGGAATTGTTTGATGCTGCTTGAGGAGGTAATAAATCTTTCTAGAGGCCCAAAGATTCAGGTCACCTTTCTAGGTATTTCAATTTCAGGCTTGCATTATTTCTAGAGGCCCAAACATTCAGTTCACCTTTCTAGGTATTTCAATTTCAGGCTTGCATTATTTCTAGAGGCCCAAAGATTCAGTTCACCTTTCTAGGTATTTCAGTTTCAGGCTTGCATTATTTCTAGAGGCCCAAAGATTCAGTTCACCTTTCTAGGTATTTCACTTTCAAGCTTGCATTATTTCTAGAGGCCCAAAGATTCAGTTCACCTTTCTAGGTATTTCACTTTCAGGCTTGCATTATTTCTAGAGGCCCAAAGATTCAGTACACCTTTCTAGGTGTTTTAGTTACAAGCTTGCATTATTTCTAGAGGCCCAAAGATTAAGTTCCCAGTCGGCAGCAAGCGGCCCTGCTACCCATGTCGGTGTCGACCTCAACTCGCAAGGGCCGGTGTTGGAGGGGTTCCCGGGGCTTGGGCTCTATAGAGCCTTCCTTCAGAGCGACGGTGGCGAGCTCCTCCCTGGCGTGAGGGGCTCTGGGCTCCCTCCCTATCGTGAATGACTTCCGTGATGAGTTAGCTCATTCTTTGTTTCATGAAGTGTTTTTTTATTTTGTGAAGCTTGATTGACGACTTGTATGTTTAAGTGGGATATCTCATTTGTATGGACAAAGTGAAAATTATCATGTTTTGCATGCTTGATTTGTATAGATGGTTCGTTTATGTCAATTGTGAGCGGGAGGAGGCCACAGAAGAGCCGGCCACACCAAGAGGGTGCTTGGATCCAAGGGACTTATTTTAGTCTGACTAAAAATAGTCTCTTTAAGAGGCTAAAGTTCCAAGCACCCCTGACTAAAGAGGGGCTAAAACTAGTCTTGAGACTAAAAAAAATTAGTTAGGGGTACCCCTACTAAAATGTGGATTAGTCCTCTCTCTCCTCATTTAACTCCTCTCCTTTAACACAGGCGAGTTCTGGATTGGAGGGTTTGGAGGATAATAAATGATCATTAACTTGATTTTAGTCTCTTTAGTATTTGGATCCAAGCATGGGTGAGGCTAGCAAGTTTTAGTCCCACTACTTTTAGTCATGGAACTAAAACGTATCCAAGCACCCTCCAAATCCGGCAGGAAATAGGGTCCAAAGTAGTCAAATGATTGAGATAGAGCATTTATTATCAATCTAACCCTGCCATCCATACACCTCTTTGGTTTAAAGTTAGTTCAGGGTTAGAATCTAACTCTAACCTCTAACTGAGTTAGAGTTCTCCTCGTCTCGGTTCATCGCCATCATACTTTCCCCATTCCTGTGTTTTCAGTATCCTGCGAATCAAAGAGGCCCTTTTTGTGGGAAAAATCAAAGAGGCCCTTAGACTGGTTTCGGTCCGTTCATTTTTTATAAACGTGTTATGTCCAAAATTTAATGAACGTGCTCCGGTTTCCACGAAAATAATCCGGTTTCATGTAGTAATTCATTCATTTATTTATTCTTCTGCGGGGGGTTTGCATGTAATCTGTGAGGTCTGAAATGTAAAGTACCCCGGCATATGCTCTGAGTCGTGCATGCACTACGACCCAGATGCTCTATGTCCCACATGTCGGCGAATGGGAGCACGTGGAAATAGCCTAGGAGTACATATAGGAGGATAAATGCGTGAAATCATATGTACTGTGGAGCGTAGCCGCGGTTCGAAAAGGAGACCTAAAGTGATGACAGCTATAGGTCGCACGCACCCAACTAGTGGTACTAGACATACGACTAATTTTTCCCTCAAAAAAAAAGAGGCACGAGTGCTCAGTACTCCTATTCTATAAACACGAGTCCCATCTGACAATAGCGTCCGTGCTACAGCTAGCTCTCCTCCCTCGTTTCTCTCTTCTAATTCTAAACTCGGCCGACGCCCGGTGGGCGGGGTGGGTTTGCTCAACTGTGGCCCCACCTCACAGTGAAAACGTTACGACTGGAATAAAAATGCCATATACTCCCTCCGTTCATAAATATAAGCCTTTTTAGATACCATTTCAAATGGAATACAACATATAGATGTATGTAGACATAGTTTAGAGTGTAGATTCACTCATTTTGCTCCATATGTAGTAGTTACTTGCTGGAATCTTTAGAAAGACTTATATTTGGGAACGGAGGGAGTACTATACTAATAAAACATTAAGGCCACGAGGCGATGCAGTGCTGGTTACAGGAGGCAAGAAGAAGAGATGCATCCATCGACGACGTCCACCTCCTCGACTCAGGGCGCCGGCCCACTGAATGGCGCCTAAGTAGCAGCGGCTTTCATGGCCAGGTAGACGTGCTTCTGAACAATGGCGTCCAATGATTCCAGCCACTGGAAGAAGGCCAACGTCTTTCTGTCCTCGCTTGCCTTGTAGTGGCCTATGTAGACGATTTCCTCGTAGACGTGGATGTGCAGGTCGACGGTTTCTTGCATGGCGAGGCGCTGCGCGGCGAGCGCGGCCTCGAGGTGCACATTCTTCTTCGTGACCTCCGGCACCTGCAGGGCCACCAGGGCTTGAAAGAGTTCGTCACCATGGAGGACGATGAGGGTGGTAGGCAATGAGGAGCCTGGGCGCGCGGGCTGGAGCAGTACGGCAAGGTCGTCCGCGCGCTTCTTGACGGCGGTGAACTTGCGGATGGAGTTGACCATCATGTCGTCCATGTGAGAGGCGAAGACGGCGTCGGCGAGGGCTACGATGCCTGCAGTCGCCAGCACCGTCTGGAAACGCTGCGCGGTGCGGGGCTGCAGGCCGGCGCCTTGGATGATTTGGCATAGCCGACTGCCGCTTGCGTCCATCGCCTCCATAGGTGCTTGTGGCTTCTGGTCACTTGGTCTTGGATTGGAGTGAGCAGTGTTGCGCAGAGACTTGGGAGTAGATGGATTGGAGTGGTGGGGCGCCTTTATTATATGAGAGTCCAAACGCTGTTGCATTCACATCGTGCTGGCTCTATTCTGCTTCTCCAATTAATTCCCTCTACATGTAATTGAGGATGCATCATTGACCGTTCAACATCTCGGGAACCGCTACCCTCTCCCTCCTTAGCATTGAAGCACCTATGGACCCATCGACGACGAGGTGCCTATGGTGACTTCGTAAATTTCAAGATGATAGTGCCCTACGTGTGTGCATTCATAGGGGTGAGTGTATGCGCGTGTATATGAGCGCTTGTGTCGGTGTCAAAACCGACGGATCTCGGGTAGGGGGTCCCGAACTGTGCGTCTAGGCCAGATGGTAACAGGAGACAAGGGACATGATGTTTTTTACCCAGGTTTGGGCCCTCTCGATGGAGGTAATACCCTACTCCTGCTTGATTAATATTGATGATATGGGTAGTACAAGAGTAGATCTACCACGAGATCAAGGAGGCTAAACCCTAGAAGCTAGCCTATGGTATGATTGTTGTGTATGGAGTTTATTGCCTACGGACTACAATCCTCTGGTTTATATAGACACCGGATAGGGTTAGGGTTACACAAAGTCGGTTACAATGGTAGGAGATCCTGAATATCCGCATCGCCAAGCTTGCCTTCCACGCCAAGGAAAGTCCCATCCGAACACGGGACGAAGTCTTCAATCTTGTATCTTCATAGTCCAGGAGTCCGACTGAAGGTATAGTCCGGCTACCCGAACACCCCCTAATCCAGGACTCCCTCAGTAGCCCCTGAACCAGGCTTCAATGACGACGAGTCCGACGCGCAAATTGTCTTCGGCATTGCAAGGCGGGTTCCTCCTCCAAGTCCTTCGTAGAAGATTGTAAACACCAAGAGTAGTGTCCGGCTCTGCAAAATAAGTTTCCACATATTGCCATAGAGAGAATAATATTGACACAAATCAAATCTGCCGACGTATTCCGCAGTGCGTCATCACACTACGGCCAAGTCCTTTACTCGAATCGTTTTTACTTTTCCACCTCAGCATGTTTTGCGAGGCGGTTTCCTTGCCACGTCTTGTCGAAGCAGAGATCGTGTACCCCTTTTACGGGATTCTCATCAATACGGATGTGGGTAATCCAATCGCGCCTCTTATCACGGCGCTTGGGAGGCAAGCGAGTTTTACTAGGCAGGTGGGGACGCACAACCGCATCCGCCCATATAAGGGGATAAGGATCCACCTTTTTACCTACGCCTTCTTCCTCCTTTGCCTATCCGTCTCCTGCGCACTCGAGCTCCAGCGCCCAAGCCCGCACTTCCCACCTCAACCTTCTCTAGCAATGTCCGGAGCGGGAGGCAAGTGGATGGTCTCCCCCTTCACGGAGGGCCATGTCAAAAAGCTAAGGAAGGCCGGATACTCGTCCAAAGACATCGCGCACCGGCTTCCCGAGGAGGGGCAGCTTCTCCCCACCCCAAGGCCCCATGAGAGGGTAGTATTCCTTCCCCACTTCCTTCGCGGACTGGGTTTTCCACTCCACCCATTTGTCCAGGGGCTCATGTTCTACTACGGCCTGGATTTCCACGATCTGGCCCTGAACTTCATCCTCAACATCTCGGCGTTTATTGTTGTGTGCGAGGCTTTCCTCCGCATCCGCCCCCATTTCGGCCTCTGGCTCAAGACCTTCAACGTCAAGCCCAAGGTGGTGCGCGGCAGCCAGGCGGAGTGCGGAGGCGCCATGGCGGGCAAGATGGCCAACGTCCTATGGCTCGAGGGCTCCTTCGTGGAGACCCTGAAGGGGTGGCAATCATGGTGCTTTTACATCACCGAGCCGCGCGATCCGAAATGGATCGCAGCCCCCGAGTTCCGATCCGGACCCCCCACGCGGCTTATGTCCTGGAAAGAGATGGGCCTGTCGTGGGGTGACGAAAAAGAAGTGACCGGATTGTAGACATGCATCCAATCCCTGGTGAATAAACCAATCTGGCTTGTTAATGTAGTCTAGGTTATGCTCGTCCGCCGGATCCTCCCGTGTCAACAACGGGGCTTTAATCTGTGGGAGTTCAACCCGGCGCAGCACCAAACCCTTAACCGGCTCTTCGACACGACGTATGAAGACATCTGGAGGGTGCTAACCAAAGGCGCCGAGGCTCCCACATCCGCTTCCGAGGACCGCGGATACAGCTCGCAGCGTCACGCTAGCGAGTTAAGCTATTTTCACCTTTTACAGGATGTTAAGTTTTTTCATAGTTTGACTCTATGCGAGATCTAAACTCCCTTACCCTTGACAGGCTTGGCGGGCGAAGTCCGGATCGATTAACTGTCCGGCTCCCTTGCCCGAAGACCCAGCCCCTGCTCTCCTAGTGAAGCTGCTGGTTTCGGCGCCTTATGTGGTGCCGGAGAAGAAGGCCAAGAAGAAGAAGGCCACGGGGACTCGAAAGAGTGCCCATAATGTGGTGGCGTTGGACTCGTCATCCGACGAGTCCGAGACGCCCTCCTCCCGCGCAAACGAGGAGGAGGAAGAAGAAAACTCTCCCCCCCCCAACAGAGGGAGGAGAGAAGAGGAAGGCCGCCCCAACGGGGGAGGCCGAGGGGTCTAGGAAAAGGAAGACCCCTCCGCCGGACTACGCCCCCAACGCCGAAGAGGGCAAAGAGGAGTGGCCAAGCAGGGCCAAGCGTCCGGCGAAATCGTAAGTTCGGATATCAGAATAACTCATGATGTTCCTTTGTTGCACAGCTTTCCCTAATGTCGAACATAATTATGCAGCCCGCCCTGGGCCGAACTCAACGAGTCGTCGAGCGGCTCCCTGGATTCATCGGACATGAACTCAGTTCCGCCCGCTGTCTCCCCCCGCACTGCGGACGACGCCGAAGTGGCGTCACAACGAGCTCCAGGGCAGGAGGAGGTGGTCCTGGAGGAGCCGCAAGGCGACCTCCCGGACCCCATGAGTAAAGGGGACAAGACCCCCCAGGGCTCCAAGTCCGGCTTTGTGCCGGACGCCGCGTCGGAATCTTCAATAGCTCCGGACCACGGTAGGTGAACTCCTTCCAAGAGGAGAAAGCCTTCTGAGCCGGCGGCCCCCGTCCAACCGGAGGTGCCAGACAATCTGCTGGAGGTGCTTGATGGCGCCTCCATCGATGAGGAGCACTGTACTATTATGAGTACGGTGATCCAGAAGGTTCAGTCTGCCAAGAGCAGACTGAGTGAAGCTTGCGCTAGCCTCCTAACAGGCTTCGAGGTAAGTAAAAAATATGTAAAAACATAACCGCATAGACAGTAGCCCCTGATGCTCTGTTTGGCATTCGGAAAGAAAAGCCGAATAGAGGATCTAGTAAATTTCGCAGGAGTCTAACAATAAAGAGTCAATATGCGTGTGCAGGCTTCGCTGCTATCCACCGCCGCACTGACTGCGGAGGTGGGTGTCCTGAAACAGGACCTCAAGCGGACTGAGCGAGAGCTCGGCCTTGCCAAGCGGCAGCTCGAGGAAAAAGAAGGTAGGAAATACCTTACAGAAAAAGTGCCTATAGAAAGGCGTGATTGCAAAAAATAACAGGATTGCACTGCTTATTATAGGGGCCATGACTGAGGTGGCGACCCTCAAGCAGGCGCTGTCCGAGGCCGAAAAGAAAACGGCCGCAGAGCGCACCGAGCGAGAGAAACTTGGGGCTCAGGTCGGCGAGGTGCAGCAAGAACTTCAGGCTCTCATGAAAAAACATGGGAGTTTGGAGCTTGAGTCAAAGACCCAAGCGTCCGAGCTCGCGGCGGCCCTTGAGACTGCCAAGTCTGCCAAGGCCGAAGCCCAAAAGGCCCTCCAAGAGTTGGAGGAGATGAAGGAGATAGCAGCGGGTAAGGCATTCTTTATGCAAAGCAGAAATATAAAAGTAGACTACTTGTTACTTACCCGAATCCGGAGTTCTCCAGGGGCATTCGCAGATCTTCCCCGCAGCGTATCCGATGCCGCCGCATTCTACCGAGCTGAAGAGGGCAGCTCGACAGAGAAGGTGTTCTGGTCTCAGTATGCTGAGGCCGGACACCCTGTGCCCTTGAGCGACCAGCTGAAACAGCTGGTCGAGCTCCACAAGGCGGCCGAACAGGCCATGAAGGGCTTCATAGTTCGGCTGTGGCCCGGAGAGGCCCTGCCTGGGAGCTACTTCGGGCTGGTGCGGCGGCTGGTGGAGGCCTGTCCAAGGCTCGAGATCATCAAGCGCTCCGTCTGCATTGAAGGTGCCCGTCGGGCCCTTGCCCGTGCAAAGGTGCACTGGGGTAAGCTGGACGGTGAGAAGCTTGTGAAGGACGGGCTGCCGCCGGGGAAGGAGCATCGCAAGCCCGAGAACTATTACAAGGATGTTCTTGCGGGTGCCCGCCTTGTGGCGGATGAATGTACCAAGGATGTAATTTTTTAATAAACTCGCTTGTTTTTATCCTGTGCGCTGAAAACTTGTTCATATGCGCTAAGCAATGCTTGTTGAATTTAAAATATTATTTTCTGTGCGGCCGTTTATCAAAAAATTTAGAGATGGCTAGTCGTCGGCTTCTGCCCCCATGGCACTAGTGCTGCGGTGTTCAGGATAAACCTGAGCGCTCTTTTTCCCATAGTTGGGTCCTTCGAGGGAGGCGCTCAGCACAACGAACCAGGCAATCGGACTATAATGCTTGAACACTCTCACTTAGCCATAGAACTTTATAATTTTAAATTTCGGCGCAGCCCCTAGTTCGGAACACCGAGTTCGGGGCGCTATCCACGCCTTGGCCGGACAAATCCGGCTCCTCGCTCGAAGCGGCATAAGTCTTTAGGGACTCGAAAAACCTCTCGAACAGCGACCGGTCTCTCGCCTCAACATGACAGTCAGTTTTAGCTTTCTCCATTGAGGTGCTTAACCCAGCTCAATCGGGGCACAATCGCAGTGGTTCTCCTAGTGCTACCTTAGCCGATATAGCGGAACGTAAGGCACCAAAACATAGGAGCCGGGCAAACCCAACTATTGACCCAAATCATGATTCGGAGCCGATGCATATAGTGCTATAAGTTCGGGGTGCCGCACTTGTGAAAGTGTACGGACTTCTCACACCATATTAAAGGGTACTGAAGCCCCTGGCGTACTTGTCGTACCACAGTGTACGGGTGCAACATGTCATTAATGAACATATATAAAAGAGAGTAATGCAAAAAATAGACAAAAAGCTATGCATTGTTTATAGAGAGGCTATTTATCAAAGCCGAACAATACAAATAGTGCGGTAAGCAAAAGATATTGGACTATTCAGTATGTCCTGACCAGGGGCAGGCCGCGGAATTGTATTTAAAACAGGTATACCGCTCGTAACAGAGACCACCTAGGAGTTCCATAATGCGGCATGGCTTGTCTGCCTCCCTGGATCTTGCATCGTTTGTGCGGCAGTCGAATTGCCGAACAGGTCGTCCAAAGTATGGAGTCCTGAAAGTAAGAAAAAATTAAAAAAAAGAGTCTGGCAGCCCCTAGTACGTTTTAAGCCGTATTTTGGGCGTGCCATTATTGTGCCCCTTCCCCTATGCCCATGGTATTTCGAGGGCGTAGTTATGTATGCGAGGTACTGGTTTCTCTATGTCGCGAAAGCTGGGGTTGGGGCCGCATTGCTACGCTTGCTCGGAGTGTGCCAGGCGGTCCTGCTGTGGGTTACTCCGGGCGCGCTTGGCAGTGTCTGGCTTTTTAATGGCCGGACTGGAGAATTGCTTGAGAAGGCTACTTTATACCTCCGCTGCGAGAGCCGCCGTATGCTCCTCCGTACGGAGGGAGCGTTCGGTGTTTCCGTTGACCGTAATTACTCCTCGAGGGCCTGGCATCTTGAGCTTGAGATATGCGTAGTGCAGCACCGCATTGAACTTTGCGAATGCGGTTCATCCGAGCAGGGCGTGATAGCCACTGCGAAACGGGACTATATCGAAGATTAACTCTTCGCTTAGGAAATTGTCCGGGGATCCGAAGACCACGTCAAGTGTTACTGAGCCTGTATAGTTGGCTTCTACACCTGGTATAACGCCTTTAAAGGTCGTTCTTGTGGCTTAATCCTTGAGGGATCTATGCCCATTTTTCGCACTGTATCCTGATAAAGCAGGTTCAGGCTACTGCCGCCATCCATGAGGACTCTTGTGAGATGAAATCCGTCGATGATTGGGTCGAGAACCAATGCGGCGAAGCCGCCATGACGGATGCTAGTGGGATGGTCCCTTCGATCAAAAGTGATCGGGCAGGAGGACCATGGGTTGAACTTTGGGGCGACTGGCTCTAACGCGTATACGTCCCGTAGCGCACGCTTCCGTTCCCGCTTGGGAATGTGGGTTGCGTATATCATGTTCACCGTCCGCACTTGTGGGGGAAAGCCCTTCTGTCCATTGTTGTTCGGCGGCTTGGGCTCCTCGTTGTCACTATGTAGCCCCTTGTCTTTGTTTTCGGCCCTTAATTTGCCTGCCTGCTTGAACACCCAACAATCCCTGTTAGTGTGATTGGCTGGCCTTTCGGGGGTGCCATGTATCTGGCACAAGCGATCGAGTATTCGGTCCAAACTGGACGGGCCCTGAGTATTCTTTTTGAATGGCTTTTTCCGCTAACCGGATTTATAGCCTTTGAATCCGGCATTGACTGCCGTGTCTTCATTGCTGTCGCTGTTAATGCGGCATTTTTGCTTATTCCGACGTGTCCTGCCACTTTTGTCCTTGGTATCCGAATTACCAGGGTTCTTTGATAAGTTGTTACTGCGAGCTAGCCAGCTGTCTCCTCCCGCGTAAAAGCGGGTCATGAGTGTCGTGAGGGCTGCCATGGATTTCGGCTTTTCCTGTCCCAGGTGTCGGGCAAGCCACTCATCACGGATGTTATGCTTGAAGGCTGCTAGGGCCTCTGCGTCCGGACAGTCGACTATCTGGTTTTTCTTTGTTAGGAACCGTGTCCAGAATTGTCTGGCCGATTCCTCTGGCTGCTGAATTATGTGGCTTAAGTCGTCGGCATCCGGCGGTCGCACGTAAGTGCCCTGGAAGTTGTCGAGGAATGCGGCTTCCAGGTTCTCCCAAGAACCGATTGAGTCTGCTGGCAAGCTGTTAAGCCAATGTCGGGCCGGTCCTTTAAGTTTGAGCAGGAGGTATTTGATGGCGTGTAGATCATCGCCGCGTGCCATGTGGATGTGAAGGAGATAATCCTCGATCCATACTGCCGGATCTGTTGTGCCATCGTATGATTCGATGTTTACGGGTTTGAAACCCTCTGGGATTTTATGATCCATTACTTCATTCGTGAAGCATAACGGGTGTGCAGCGCCTCTGTACTGGGCTATATCACGACGCAGCTCGGAAGAGCTATGTCTGTTGTGTTCAGCCCGGCCGGATTTGTTGTATCCGGAGTGAAGATCATTGTCACATGCCGTAGGGCGCCTGCGCGATCCGTAGATCGATCTTGCTTGTCTTGCCTTATCCTCCAGTATGTCTCGCAGGTCGGGTGCATTCTCCTGTGCCTTAGTTGAGGGGCGTCGGGGCATGGCTTGGGTGGAGGGCCGAGAGGCCTCTCTGTCGCGGCCGCGAGGTGGCCGGTCTGCCATGTCATGCGCTGGTGATGTAGGTGCTTCCTCCTCTGATCGGGGTAGCGGCCTGCGCTTCGGGTAACTCTTGGAGGGGCGTTCGAGTTCATACTCTTCGGCCGCAAGGACTTCAGTCCATCTGTCAGCTAGCAAATCTTGGGTAGCTTTAAGCTGTTGCTGCTTTTTCTTGAGGCTGCTTGCCGTGGCTAAAAGCCTGCGTTTAAAACGCTCTTGTTCGGCGGGGTCTGATGGTATGACGAATTCGTCGTCATCGAGGCTTGCCTCGTCTTCGGAGGGAGGCGTATGGTTATCATCCTCGACCTCTCGGTCCGCCGCTCTCTCATGAGGGCTGGCTTCTCCATCTTCCTGTGCCGAATCCTGCTGAGGTGGGTGTTCTTCGGCGCTATCCGGGGTTGTATTATCTCCCGTGCCGGAATCACCGTTTTTTCTTTGGCGGGATTTAAAGCGGCGCCGCTGACGCCGGCGCTTTGGCTGTTTCTTGGGGGCGTCATCCCCCATTGTTCCATCGCCATCTCCATCTTTTGGAGTATCCACCATATATATATCATATGACGAGGTGGCCTTCCAGCGCCCTACAGGTGCTGGTTCATGTTCGTCTCCTACATCGTCGTCCATGCCGTCGATGTCTTCGGAGCTGAAGTCTAGCATGTCGGTTAGATCGTCGACAGTTGCTACAAAGTGGGTGGTGGGTGGGCTTTGAATTTCCTCATCGTCCGTATTCCACCCTCGCTGACCGTAGTCTGGCCAGGACTCTCCTGATAAAGAGAGAGACTTAAGAGAATTCAGGATGTCGCCAAAAGGCGAATGCTGAAAGATGTCTGCGGCGGTGAACTCCATTATCGGCGCCCAACCGGATTCGATTGGCAGGGGCGCGGGGGGTTCGGAGTCCGGGGAGGAGTCCGGATCCTTGGAGTCACGGGTCGTGCAGAGTGCGGGGCTAGCGTTCGGCTCGATCGCTTTTGGGATCGCAGCCCCCAAGGTGACGTCCAACCGCTCATCCTCGATTGGCGCAATAGGCTCCGAGTTAGGGGTCGGAACCGATGCGTGTGCGGCCTCCAGGACACTGTCCGGGGGCAGAGCTAGATCATGCCCCTCGAGATAGTGCAGCGCACTTGGCCGTGGCTCGAACCCGTCGAAGATCAAGTCTCTGCGGATGTCAGCCGTGTAGTTTAAGCTTCCAAACCTGACTTGATGGCCAGGGGCGTAGCTTTCGATCTGCTCCAGATGGCCGAGCGAATTGGCCCGCAGAGCGAAGCCGCCGAAGACGAAGATCTATCCGGGGAGAAAAGTCTCACCCTGGACCGTATCGTTGTTGATGATCAAAGGAGCCATCGGGCCTAAAGGCGACGACACAGAGGAACTCTCAATGAAAGCACCAATGTCGGTGTCAAAACTGGTGGATCTCGGGTAGGGAGTCCCGAACTGTGCGTCTAGGCCGGATGGTAACAGGAGACAAGGGACACGATGTTTTTTACCCAGGTTCGGGCCCTCTCGATGGAGGTAATACCCTACTCCTGCTTGATTAATATTGATGATATGGGTAGTACAAGAGTAGATCTACCACGAGATCAAGGAGGCTAAACCCTAGAAGCTAGCCTATGGTATGATTGTTGTGTATGGAGTTTATTGCCTACGGACTATAATCCTCCGGTTTATATAGACACCGGATAGGGTTAGGGTTACACAGAGTCGGTTACAATGGTAGGAGATCCTGAATATCCGCATCGCCAAGCTTGCCTTCCACGCCAAGGAAAGTCCCATCTGAACACGGGACGAAGTCTTCAATCTTGTATCTTCATAGTCCAGGAGTCCGGCTGAAGGTATAGTCCGGCTACCCGAACACCCCCTAATCCAGGACTCCCTCAGCTTGCGTCTGTACTATGTAAAAAAACGTAATTGCGTGTCAAAAAGAGACTAGTCAGTATACTCAATACTGTGCACCTCGGAGAGGAAAACGATAGAACTAATACGTATTTATTTACGGTGCAGATTCACTCATTTTGCTCCATATGTACTCCGTCTCGGTGTAGTCTAGTCACTTGTTGAAATCTCTAGAAGGGCAAATACTCCTTTCTGGTTTACAGGGCTATACTAGCAAGTAGTTGTGCGTACTAGTACAATAGTGGGCTCACATAGCAATTTTGTCTCATGCAAGAGCCTGGCTATATGCGTGCTCCAATGTTCGCAACTGCAATGTTCGGTTTGCGCTTGGCTCTTCGCCTCTTCGAGAAGACAAACAATGATGTTACTACTACTGCTTCTACAGTGTCGAATCCACTGTTGCATGTCCGTCCACCGCGAGCGGTACGGATAGCTTGTTGTAGAAGTACTACTAAGCAAAAGCCTGTCCTCGTTTGCGAGCAACCACGCGCATGGGTGAGGGAGAAGGCGTGTAGTAAAATCAAGCTTCTCCTCGTTGTACGAGTTAACGCGACACATCATAGCACTGGCCCCACATGCTTGCCTCTAAACTTGGCTGAAAGACCTACAGTGTACAATATATTTGCTGCAACCTCTAACATTTACCCACCACAATTAAAATATATGTGGCCATATGCATCGTTCTGATGCAGAGGTCGGGGAGTCCCCCCTTTTTGAAAAAAAACAAATTAAAATATATATTCCTGTCTTGACCAGATGAGCATGCAAACTACAATCACCAGGGTGTCATGTAGGGCTAGAAGACTATTTTAAATTGTTTTAAAACTTCAAGACGGCCACATAGCATGGAGCCGACCCCAACGATTTTAAGCTTACAGGCACGGTACACGCTATCCTAGACTACTCTACACATGAAACTGCCACACGAGCGTCTGGGCTGCGCTTGGCTCTTCGCCTCTTCAGGAAGTCGAACAATGATGGAGTACTACTGCACTGGAGGAGTACTACAGTACGCTTCTGGCCATCTGACACCGATTGAACTGCTGCATGTCCACCGCGTGCGGGAGGGAGAGCGTGTAGCGAAAGCTTCTCCTAGTCTTGTCAGCCACCACGCTCATGGGCGAGTGAGGGATGCTCCTGCCTTTGTGTGTATGACAGGTGGGCCCGATAGGTGTGTGGCCAACCTGTCATACAGCCAAAGGCAGGTGTAGTTAAGTCCACGAGGGAGAGGATAATCAAACTTCTCGTTGATGTACAAGTTGACGCGACACATCAAAGCACTGCACTCGATATATTTCAATAATTTGCGTTTATCGATGCATTAATTACAACGCATGCATGCATGCCGTGACTCTCCTTTTGATACTTGCATGTGTTGATTTAATGCACCTTGAAGTAGTATAAAATATGTGACGGTAAAGCTTTGTAATACCCCGGCCCAAGTCGAGAGATGGTTGTGCACGAGGAGGGCGAGATCATGCAGACCGAACAGGACCCGACGATGGAGCTCTCTAAGGTCTCGATGGACCTCACCGTGCTCCACTACCCCTTGTTCCTCCGCCCCTTGATGCCTCCAGTGTATGAGGTTTGAATACATATCGTCCGTTCAGCTGATTGAGCAAGGTGCGGGTTTCTTGATTGATGTGTTGTTCAATTGATTTCTGTAGTGCAAGGGAGGGCACCTGGCCTGCGCGGACTGCCGCGTCAAGCACCCCAGGAACCAGCAGTAGTGCCAGAAGTGTGAGCGCGGCGGTGGCTTTGACGTACGGAACACGGCGGTGGACTCCGTCCTTTCGTCGGTGAGGGTGGAGTGCCCGCACGAAGGCTGTGGGCTCTACGTCACTTACCACAAGCTCGCCGATCACCAGAGCGTGTGTTCGCTCGCGCCCTGCAAATGCCCCGTGCCCATTTGCGGCTACGAAGGCCCGCCACCGGCGCTCTACCACCACATCAGCACCGCGCATCCCATGCCCGTGCACAGGATCCAGTACGGCAAGGTGCTCCAGCTGCAAGTGCCACTGTCGGAGCCACGGCTCTTGCTGTTCGCGGAGGAGGACCGCTGCGCGTTTTCCTTGGTCGACGACATGCTCGACATCGGCGCGCCTATCACTGTGTCGGTCGTCTGCATCAGAGCGGGGGCGTCCCCACTGCCGCACTACGTGGCCAAGCTGTGGGTGAACGGCCCGCCGGGGGAGCCCAAAGGCACGACCGACGTCGTCAAGGTGGAAATGGAGGTGACAAGCAGCAAGGATCCCGGCGACATCGACGTGCAGGAGCTGACCTTCTTGACGGTTCCGCCCAAGCTGCTGGCCGGGGCTAAGCTTGTGTCCCTCCATATTTAGATTGACAAGCTCACGTCCTAAATGTTTCTACAGTGCCTTCTGTTTATCTTAGTAATATGCTAATATAGGGATTACCTTGGTCTACTTTAGCTTAAGAAATGGTGGGTTTTGGTGGCAATGCAGCAATTACTTCGACATCGGATCAGTAATTTCCAACAGTCGAACGGATATTTTGTGTCTGTTGGATATAAAGTTCCTTTGGGTAAGAAGTACTACTTGTCATCAAAATGGATAAAAGGAGATGTATGTAGACGTATTTTAGTTCTAGATACGTCCCTTTTTATCCATTTTGATGACAAGCACTCCCTCCATTCCACAATACATGCCTTCCATTTGTCAAAATATAGATGTATCTAGACATGTTTTAGTATATAGGTACATCCATGATAGAGCCAATCGGATGGTTGAGAACACTACAATTCGTAGCTACAGATGCGTGTGTGACTCCCAGATGTAGAGGCCGGGGGTCATCATCCTCCTTTTCGAGAAAAAACAGACGCGTGTGTGAGAGGACGTGTGCGTGCGTGCACCTCTTCTCTTCCTATATAACGTACTACTAAACTCAGAGTACAAGTATTTGTGGGTGGCACGATGGTGCGTGCAAGAAGTCCCGAGAGATAGGTTTAATGCGTCTGAAAAGAAAAAAGACTAGCCTAGAGCTCGCCACGCGGATATTCCTGTCGAACGCCCCATTAACCGTAAGATATGTATACGACGGTGCCAGTTATTGCACATACACAGCAGTACTCCCTCCTTTCCGGTTTATAGGGCTTAATTCAAAAATCTCACCAACCAAGATGGTGAGTGGTGGAATATTTTTTGTAGTTTGCAAAAGCACCTAATTAATGCTCTTGTTTTTCTCAAAAAATTATGTTTATCAATGCATTAGTTGCAAAGCATGCATGCATAAAGTACATGCATTGGTCAATTTTCTCTTAATACTTGCATGCAATGATTTAATGCACCTTGGAATCTGAACATGTGTTGGGGAACAACAAAATTGAGCCTTATAAAATGGAAAAACTAAAATTTTGAGATAAGCCCTATAAAACCGGAAAGGAGGGAGTAGAAAAAGAAGTACTCCATCCGGGAATAGTGCTGCACTTCAAAACTAGAACCGTCAATAAATTTTGAGCTTGCATCTCGTCACATTCCAAATTACTCCATGCTATATTGAATTGCAAACCTGTTCACACTAATCACAACCTAAACGGTTTCCCACTTAGGAGCATATTAGTACCAGCTATATTGAATTGCAAACATGTTCACACCGATCACAACCTAAACGGTTTCCCACTTAGGAGCGTATTAGTACTCGGTTATAAATACTAGTATGCAAGATGACTGCACATTCCTCCTCAACTCCTCATCCACAAAAACAAACAAGTCATTTAGCATCCTTCCCTTGCGTCTGCCATGGCCAGCGTGAGTTCTGGGTCGAGAGATTGCCACCAGGGAGAGGCGAGCATGGAAGCGGAAGCAGAGAGATGTCCCGCCTCGCTACGAGAGCAGCTGCTACCTCTTTTAGCACTGCGTTGGTTTTCCCTGAAGAGGAAGGGATGATGCAGCAAAGTAGCATAAGTATTTCCCTCGGTTTTGAGAACCAAGGTATCAATCCAGTAGGAGGCCACGCGCGAGTCCCTCGTACCTGCACAAAACAAATAAATCCTCGCAACCAACGCAAATAGGGGTTGTCAATCCCTATAGGGCCACTTACGAGAGTGAGATCTGATAGATATGATAAGATAATATTTTTGGTATTTTTATGATAAAGATGCAAAGTAAAATAAAGGCAAAGTAAATAGCAACGTAATTAACTAAGTAGTAGGAGATTGATATGATAAAGATAGACCCGGGGCCATAGGTTTCACTAGTGGCTTCTCTCGAGAGCATAAGTATTCTATGGTGGGTGAACAAATTACTGTTGAGCAATTGACAAAATTGAGCATAGTTATGAGAATATCTAGGTATGATCATGTATATAGGCATCACGTTTGAGACAAGTAGACCGACTCCAGCCTGCATCTACTACTATTACTCCACTCATCGACCGCTATCCAGCATGCATCTAGAGTATTAAGTTAAAAACAGAGTAACGCCTTAAGCAAGATGACATGATGTAGAGGGATAGACTCATGCAATATGAAGAAAACCCCATCTTGTTATCCTCGATGGCAACAATACAATACGTGACTTGTTGCCCTTACTGTCACTGGGAAAGGACACCGCAAGATTGAACCCAAAGCTAAGCACTTCTCCCATTGCAAGAAAGATCGGTCTAGTAGGCCAAACCAAACTGATAATTCAAAGAGACTTGCAAAGATAACCAATCATACATAAAAGAGTTCAGAGAAGATTCAAATATAATTCATAGATAGACTTGATCATAAACCCACAATTCATCGGTCTCAACAAACACACCGCAAAAAAAGATTACATCGAATAGATCTCCACAAGAGAGGGGGAGAACATTGTATTGAGATCCAAAAAGAGAGAAGAAACCATCTAGCTACTAACTATGGACCCGTAGGTCTGAGGGGAACTACTCACACTTCATCGGAGGGCTATGGTGTTGATGTAGAAGCCCTCCGTGATCGATGCCCCCTCCGGCGGAGCTTTGGAACAGGCCCCAAGATGGGATCTCGTGGATACAAAAAGTTACGGCGGTGGAATTAGGGTTTTGGCTCCTGTTCTGATCGTTTGGGGGTACGTGGATATATATAGGAGGAAGGAGTATGTCGGTGGAGCAACAGGGGGCCCACGAGGGTGGAGGGCACGCCTGGTGGGGGTGGGCGCGCCCCCTACCTCGTGGCCTCCTCTTTTCTTTCTTGACGTAGGGTCCAAGTCTCCTGGGTCTTGTTCGTTGAGAAAATCACGTTCCCGAAGGTTTCATTCCGTTTGGACTCCGTTTCATATTCCTTTTCTTCGAAATCCTAAAACAGGCAAAAAACAGCAATTCTGGGTTGGGCCTCTGGTTAATAGGTTAGTCCCAAAAATAATATAAAAGTGGATAATAAAGCCCAATAATGTCCAAAACAGTAGATAATATAGCATGGAGCAATCAAAAATTATAGATATGTTGGAGACGTATCAGATACCCGTCTACGGGAGGACATGGCCCAAGCTTCGAACCTGGAATCGAACAGCGGGCTAGTACCGTCGGGCAACGTCCCAGAGCCCGAACTGCCAAGCTCAGAAACTCCTTTGGGTCTCAGACTGGGCTAGGGTTTGGACTTAAATCTACCCACCCACCCTCACATAAGTGATCTTTCACATACTAGACAAGAGCCCCAAGAGACAGTACATCATAAACCCACAATTCATTGGTCTCAACAAACACACCGCAAAAATAAGATTACATCGAATAGATCTCCACAAGAGAGGGGGAGAACATTGTATTGAGATCCAAAAAGAGAGAAGAAGCCATCTAGCTACTAACTATGGACCCGTAGGTCTGAGGTAAACTACTCACACTTCATCGGAAGGGCTATGGTGTTGATGTAGAAGCCCTCCGTGATCGATGCCCCCTCCAGCGGAGCTCCGGAACAGGCCCCAAGATGGGATCTCGTGGATACAGAAAGTTGCGGCGGTGGAATTAGGGTTTTGGCTCCGTATCTGATCGTTTGGGTGTACGTGGGTATATATAGGAGGAAGAAGTACGTCGGTGGAGCAACATGGGGCCCATGAGGGTGGAGGGCATGCCTGGGGGGGTAGGCGCACCCCCTACCTCGTGACCTCCTGTTACGTGTCTTGACGCAGGGTCCAAGTCTGCTGAGTTGTATTCGATGAGAAAATCACGTTCCCGAAGGTTTCATTCCGTTTGGACTCCGTTTGATATTCGTTTTCTTCGAAACCCTAAAACAGGCAAAAAACATCAATTCTGGGCTGGGCCTCCGGTTAATAGGTTATTCCCAAAAATACTATAAAAGTGGATAATAAACCCCAACAATGTCCAAAACCGTAGATAATATAGCATGGAGCAATCAAAAATTATAGATACGTTGGAGACGTATCAAGCACCCCCAAGCTTAATTCCTGCTCGTCCTCGAGTAGGTAAATGATAAAAACAGAATTTTTGATGCGGAGTGCTACTTGGCATAATTTTAATGTAATTATTCTTAATTGTGGTATGAATATTCAGATCCGAAAGATTCAAGACAAAAGTTCATATTGACATAGAAAATAATAATACTTCAAGCATACTAACAAAGCAATTACGTCTTCTCAAAATAACATGGCTAAAGAAAGTTATCCCTACAAAATCATATAGTCTGGCTATGCTCTATCTTCACCACACAAAATATTTAAATCATGCACAACCTCGATGACAAGCCAAGCAATTGTTTCATACTTTTAACATTCTCGGAACTTTTTCAATTTTCACGCAATACATGAGCGTGAGCCATGGATGTAGCACTATAGGTGGAATAGAGTGGTGGTTGTGGAGAAGACAAAAAGGGAGAAGATAGTCTCACATCAACTAGGCATATCAACGGGCTATGGAGATGCCCATCAATAGATATCAATGTGAGTGAGTAGGGATTGCCATGCAACGGATGCACTAGAGCTATAAGTATATGAAAGCTCAAAAAGAAACGAAGTTGGTGTGCATCCAACTTGCTTGCTCATGAAGACCTAGGGCAATTTGAGGAAGCCCATCATTGGAATATACAAGCCAAGTTCTATAATGAAAGATTCCCACTAGTATATGAAAGTGATAACATGAGAGACTCTCTACTATGAAGATCATGGTGCTACTTTAAAGCACAAGTGTGGTAAAAGGATAGTAACATTGTCCCTTCTCTCTTTTTCTCTCATATTTTTTTGGTCCTTTTCTCTTTTTTTATGGCCTCTTTTATTTCTCTTTTTTTATTTTTCGTTCGGAGTCTCATCCCGACTTCTGGGGGAATCATAGTCTCCATCATCCTTTCCTCACTGGAACAATGCTCTAATAATGATGATCATCACACTTTTATTTTTCTTACAACTCAACAATTACAACTCGATACTTAGAACAAAATATGACTCTATGTGAATGCCTCCGGCGGTGTACCGGGATATGCAATGATGCATGAGTGACAAGTATGAAAGAATTATGAATGGTGGCTTTGCCACAAATACTATGTCAACTACATGATCATGCTAAGCAATATGACAATGATGGAGTGTGTCATAAACGGAACGGTGGAAATTTGCATGGCAATATATCTCGGAATAGCTATGGAAATGCCATAATAGGTAGGTATGGTGGCTGTTTTGAGGAAGGTGTATGGTAGGTGTATGATACCGGCGAAAAGGTGTGCGGTATTAGAGAGGCTAGCAAAGGTGGAAGGGTGAGAGTGCGTATAATCCATGGGCTCAACATTAGTCATAAAGAACTCATATACTTATTGCAAAAATCTACAAGTTATCAAAGCAAAGTATTACGCGCATGCTCCTAGGGGGATAGATT
The DNA here is from genome assembly GCF_056163025.1 of Triticum urartu. Taxonomy (NCBI): domain Eukaryota; kingdom Viridiplantae; phylum Streptophyta; class Magnoliopsida; order Poales; family Poaceae; genus Triticum; species Triticum urartu. Next base: position 530,273,999 of record NC_141876.1, read on the forward strand.
GGTAGGAAAAGACCATTGCTCGTCCCCGACCGCCACTCATAAGGAAGACAATCAATAAATAAATCATGCTCCGACTTCATCACATAACGGTTCACCATACATGCATGCTACGGGAATAACAAGCTTCAACACAAGTATTTCTCAAATTCAAAACTACTCAACTAGCATGACTTTAATATCACCATCTCCATATCTCAAAACAAATATCAAGTATCAAACTTATCATAGTATTCAACAAACTCATAAGAGAGTTTTATTATTAATCTTGCATACCAAGCATATTAGGATTTTAAGCAAATTACCATGCTATTAAGACTATCAAAATAATCTAAGTGAATCATGAGAGATCAATAGTTTCTATAAAACAAATCCACCACCGTGCTCTAAAAGATATAAGTGAAGCACTAGAGCAAAATTATATAACTCAAAAGATATAAGCGAAGCACATAGAGTATTCTAACAAATTCCAAATCATATATGGATCTCTCAAAAGGTGTGTATAGCAAGGATGATTGTGTTAAACTTACAAGCAAAGACTCAAATCATATAAGACGCTCCAAGCAAAACACATATCATGTGGTAAATAAAAATATAGCTCCAAGTAAGGTTACCGATATAAGTAGATGAAAGAGGGGATGCCTTCCGGGGCATCCCCAAGATTTGGATTTTAGGTGTCCTTAGATTATCTTGGGGGTGCCATGGGAATCCCCAAGCTTAGGCTCTTGCCACTCCTTGTTCCATAATCCATCAAATCTTTACCCAAAACTTGAAAACTTCACAACACAAAACTTAAAGTAGAAAATCTCGTGAGCTCCGTTAGGGAAAGAGAATAAAAGATCACTTCAAGGTACTGTAATGAACTCATTCTTTATTTATATGGGTGTTATACCTACTTTATTCCAACTTCTATATGGTTTATAAACTATTTTACTAGCCATAGATTCATCAAAATAAGCAAACAACACACACAAAACAGAATCTGTCAAAAACAGAACAGTGTAGTAATTTGTAGCTAGCGCAAGATCTGGAACCCCAAAAATTATAAAATAAATTTCCGGACGTGAGGAATTTATCTATTAATCATCTTCAAAAATAATTAACTAAATAGCACTTTCCAAATAAAAATGACAGCAGTTCTCGTGAGCGCTAAAGTTTCTGTTTTTTACAGGAAGTACAACAAGACTTTCCCCAAGTCTTCCCAGCGGTTCTACTTGGCACAAACACTAATTAAACACAAAAAACACAACCAAAACAGAGGCTAGATAATTTATTTATTACTACACAGGAGCAAAAAACAAGGAATAAAAATAAAATTGGGTTGCCTCCCAACAGGCGCTATCGTTTAACGCCCCTAGCTAGGCATAACAAGCAAGAATAGATCTAGGTATTGTCATCTTAGTAAGATAGATTATTAAAACTCATTTCATATTATCTACGTTCAGCAGCAAGTTTTCTCTGAGGCAAGCAAAATTAATCAAAAGGGCTAAATTTATTGGGACAAAAGTCTCCAAGATCAACCTTGGGAGGTATAGGTTCCTCCTTCGGTCCTTCATATTGCACAACCAATTCATCATTATAAGCATTCTTTTGACAGAACTTTGTGAGCCTATATTCAAGATAATATCCCAATTCATTATTTCGAATAGCCAAATCATCATTAAGTTCAGAAATTCTATCAACTAAAACATTGGTAGGCACCCTTTTTCTAAGATTTTCATTGAAAGCAACATAGTCTAGAGATTGAAAACGCATTATTTCTTCTTGATCAAAGAGGATGGCCTCTATGGGAGGATGGCAAGCGTCCACCCTATAGTGCGCAAAGATTTATTTGGCCTCTTTTATTATGAATCGGAACTCATGATCCAAAAAGATAGTAATGGCACGCTTAACAGAAGAATGCTCAATATTAGAGAATTCTAGGAAAATCCTTTGTATGGAAGGATGCATGTGCATGAATTGCCTTTCAAGTTCAACTATAAGCATGGCAATAGCGTCCGCAAGACTACTAGTTCTATGAAGGATAGAACTACCCATAGAGGGTAAAGCACCGACACAAGTAAAGAAATCTTGAATAACTCCTTTTCCAATAATATTACCACTACCAACACGGAATCTTTTTATATGTGAGATAGTGGGTTCTTTAGTAGGAGCATCAAAATTATTATCGATAGTAGTATCCCCAATTTCATACATAGAGGCAGAAGGTAAAGAACTAGCCATAACGACAAACAAACTAACTAACACACAAGCAAACAAAAAGCAAGCGAACAAAAGGAGGCAAATAGAGGGAGGAGAGGGAGGATAGAGAGAGAGGGCAAATAAAACGGCAAGGGTGAAGTGGGGGAGAGGAAAACAAGAGGCAAATGGAAAATAATGTAATGCGGGCGATAAGGGTATGTGATGGGTACTAGGTATGTTGACTTTTGCGTAGGCCTCCCCGGCAACAGCGCCAGAAATCCTTCTTGCTACCTCTTTTAGCACTGCGTTGGTTTTCCCCGAAGAGGAAGGGATGATGCAGCAAAGTAGCGTAAGTATTTCCCTTAGTTTTGAGAACCAACGTATCAATCCACTAGGAGGCTACGCGTGAGTCCCTCATACCTGCACAAAACAAATAAATCCTCGCAACCAACGCAAAATAGGGGTTGTCAATCCCTATAGGGCCACTTACGAGAGTGAGATCTGATAGATATGATAAGATAATATTTTTGGTATTTTTATGACAAAGATGCAAAGTGAAATAAAGGCAAAGTAAATAGCAAAGTACTTAACTAAGTAGTAGGAGATTGATATGATAAAGATAGACCCGGGGGCCATAGGTTTCACTAGTGGCTTCTCTCGACAGCATAAGTATTCTACGGTGGGTGAACAAATTACTGTTGAGCAATTGACAGAATTGATCATAGTTATGAGAATATCTAGGTATGATCATGTATATAGGCATCACGTTTGAGACAAGTAGACCGACTCCTACCTGCATCTACTACTATTACTCCACTCATCGACCGCTATCCAGCATGCATCTAGAGTATTAAGTTAAAAACAGAGTAACGCCTTAAGCAAGATGACATGATGTAGAGGGATAGACTCATGCAATATGAAGAAAACCCCATCTTGTTATCCTCGATGGCAACAATACAATACGTGCCTTGCTGCCCTTACTGTAACCGGGAAAGGACACCGCAAGATTGAACCCAAAGCTAAGCACTTCTCCCATTGCAAGAAAGATCGGTCTAGTAGGCCAAACCAAACTGATAATTCAAAGAGACTTGCAAAGATAACCAATCATACATAAAAGAATTCAAAGAAGATTCAAATATTATTCATAGATAGACTTGATCATAAACCCACAATTCATCGGTCTCAACAAACACACCGCAAAAAGAAGATTACATCGAATCGATCTCCACAAGAGAGGGGGAGAACATTGTATTGAGATCCAAAAAGAGAGAAGAAGCCATCTAGCTACTAACTATGGACCCGTAGGTCTGAGGTAAACTACTCACACTTCATCCAACGGGCTATGGTGTTGATGTACAAGCCTTCCGTGATCGATGCCCCCTCCGGCGGAGCTCCGAAATAGGCCCCAAGATGGGATCTCGTGGATACAGAAAGTTGCGGCGGTGGAATTAGAGTTTTGGCTCCGTATCTGATCGTTTGGGGGTACGTGGATATATATATAGGAGGAAGAAGTACGTCAGTGGAGCAAAAGGGGGGACCACGAGGGTGGAGGGCGTGCCTGGGGGGTAGGCGCGCCCCCCTGCCTCGTGGCCTCCTGTTATGTGTCTTGACGTAGGGTCCAAGTCTCCTGAGTTGTATTCGATGAGAAAATCACGTTCCCGAAGGTTTCATTCCGTTTGGACTCCGTTTGATATTCCTTTTCTTTGAAACCCTAAAACAGGCAAAAACGGCAATTCTGGGCTGGGCCTCTAGTTAATAGGTTATAGTCCCAAAAATTATATAAAAGTGGATAATAAAGCCCAATAATGTCCAAAACAGTAGATAATATAGCATGGAGCAATCAAAAATTATAGATACGTTGGAGACGTATCAGCAGCCGACATGTCCCGCCGCGCGGAAGTAGCAGCACATAGGTCCCGCCACGCCGCTGAAGCAGCACGGAGGTCCCGTCGCGCCATCGATGCAGCAGACTGGTCCGGCCGTGCCGCGGAAGCAGCAGAGATGTCCCGCCGCGCCGCGGCGGACTGGGAAAATTTCTCGCGGGCAGGCGACGACTGTTACAAGCGCATGCATGCGATCGTCCATAGCCAGATGGATCAGATCTCCGGCTGGGCGAGGTTGCAGGACGACATGAAAGCCTCGTTTGAACAGGCTACCGGCGTCATCCGGCAACTAAGGGAGGGCAATGAGAGGCTTCGGGCCGAGCGTGACCTGCTGAGGGAGAAGATCGTCCGAAGTGCAGACCAGCAGGAGGAAACCAGTGCCTTGTTGAAGAGGACCGGCGTCATCGTCAAGAAACTTATGGATGAGAATGACATGCTCCGCAACGAGCACCAAAGGCTGGTGGAGGAATCCGTGGATGTTCTCAAGCAGTGTCTTGAGGACACGAAAGAGCTCATCGCCACTCACCGCGGAGACTAGTTCCCACGGCCTGCAGCAGCGCATCAAGAAAGTAGAGATCAGCGAGCCAGATCCTTGTTTTCCTTCTTCTTTTCCCCTTGTGTATTTCGGGCATAGCCGCATGTGGATTTTTTAATTATCTTTCTAATTATGTAAGACAATTAATCGTCCTTATCTTTTTGTGGAAGATCAATGTTGCGAGGCTGGAATGAAGAAAACTCTTGCTGTGGCGACCCTGGCGTTGTTGTTCTTCTAGTTGTTGTTGGGCTTCCTTCAGTTTCCTGGTTTCTTTTGATGTAATAATCAGTTTAGGATGTGTATTGTGTCGTCGGTTATGAAATGTTGGGTTCTAGCGCGGATGTTTGGCCTTTGTTGGCCTCTTGGGATGTTGCGATTTCAATCTGGTAGCTTTTAGTCCTTCGTGTTAGGCTGTAGTTGTGCTGAACTTCTTGTGAATTGTGGTGGTTTTCAGTAATGAAAATCTGAAGGGGCAAGCCCTTCTTTGATCAAAAAAAAATTAATCGTCCTTATATATTCATCAGTCTTGCTATAAGTCGCAGTAGATGCTATATAGGTCCGTCGGATCTTACATCAAGATCCGTGCTTTCAGATTTTCTTTTCTCTCTCTTAAATCTCAGTCGAGTGAGACATAGCCACGCCATTAAACAGAGGCTCGGGCGCCATTAATGGAGACCTTGGGAGAGAGGTGGACGGCAGATGGAGGTCAAAGGGCTCTCCTCCCGATAAGCACGCGCAGGGGTCTGATCGCACGCCTCTCGTACTCAAATAGCTACCCTGCATGGCGCCTCCTAGCTAATAAAAAATGGGGACGCGTGGCGGCACGTAAATGGTACTAGTAAGTAGAACGCCCACGGTTTCAATAATACTTGTGTTTCCGATTGTAACGTGACAGCACTTGTTCCAAAATGACTTTGTTGATTGTTAATGTGTGCACCTTCGCAAATCGGACTGCAAATTTAACACAACATGTTATGGCACCAAGCCCAGTTTCATTATTTTCATGCGTGTTTTGGATTTACAGGAATTAAAAAACTAAGTTTCTCAATGTTTCCAACCCAGCCACGACGCCCAGAATTTTGAATTTCATTCCCATTTCTTGCATGGAACCTAGAAATTTACCCGAGGACACACATGTGATTTTTCAACCAACTTTGGTGCACTGGAACATGTGCTTGTATTTCAAATTTGAATTATGCACACAAAGGTGACACGTTCCCTCCCAGAACCACGAGCCTTCTTGAGAGAAGCTCCGATTTGTAAGAAGCTTATACCAAAATTTGTTCCTATTCGACCAATTTTTTTACCACAGCATGGTACTACCATGACATGACACCATGCCAAGTTTCATGATTTTAAAACCAAGTTTCTCAATGTTCTCGACCGAGCCACGATTCCCAGATGTTTGAATTTTATTCTCATTTTTTGCATGGGACCTACTCCCTCCTTCCATCTATATAGGGCCTAATGTGTTTTTCAAGACAGCCTTTGACTATTGACAAGATTAATAGCACATGAGATGTATACTATGAAAATTATATTATTGGAAGCTCCTTTGACATACAAATTTGAAGGTATGCTTTGTGTAAGTTGCATGTCATACATTATTGCTCTAACGTTTGGTCAAAATTAGCCTCGAAAAACGCATTAGGACCTATATAGATGGAAGGAGGGAGTAGAAATTCACCAGAGGACACAAATGTGATTTTTCAACCAACTTTGGTGCACGGGAGCATGTGCTTGTAGTTCAAATTTGAATTATGCACATTAAATGACCAAAAACTCAATTGATGTGTAAATAAGGCCAAACGAAGCCGGAATAATTCCAAAATTTAACAGGGCACTCATGTAGTTCTATGTTGCCTTTCTAAATAAACTCAAGGGGGACAACGTATATCGTTTCGCACTCAAAGGTGGCACGTTCCCTCTCAGAACCACGAGCCTTCTAGAGAGAAGCTTCGGTTTGCAAGAAGCTTATACCAAAATATGTTCCTATTCGGCCAATTTTTTTACCACAACATGGTACTACCATGACATGACATCCATGCCAAGTTTCATGATTTTCATACGTGTTTTGGATTTACAAGAATTTTAAAACCAAGTTTCTCAATGTTCTCAGCCGAGCCACGATGCCCAGATGTTTTAATTTTATTCTCATTTCTTGCATGGGACCTAGAAATTCACCCGAGGACACAAATGTGATTTTTCAACCAACTTTGGTGCACGAGAGCATGTGCTTGTAGTTCAAATTTGACTTATGCACATTAAATGACCAGAAACTCAATTAATGTATAAAAAATGACAAATGAACCCGGAATAATTCCAAAATTTAACAGGGCACTAATGTAGTTCTATGTTGCCTTTGTTAAGAAACTCAAGGGGGGGGGCAGCGTATATCGTTTCACACTCAAAGGTGGCACGCTCCCTCTTAGAACCACGAGCTTCCAAATCGGCCCAATTTTTTACCACAACATGTTAGTGCCATGGCATGACACCATGCCAAGTTTCATGATTTCCAGGAGAGTTTTGGATTTACATGAATTTAAAATCAAAGTTTCTTGATGTTCTCGGCCGAGTCATGACGCCTAGATGTTTGAATTTCATTCTCATTTCTTCCATGGGACCTAGAAATTCAACCAAGGACACACATGTGATTTTTCAACCCACTTTGGTGCACCGGAGCATGTGCATGCAATTCATATTTAGATTATGCACATTAAAAGTCCAGAAACTCAATTAATGTATAAAAAGGTCAAATGAACCTGGAATAATTTCAAAATTTAACAGGGCACTCATATAGTTCTATGTTGCCTCTGTAAATAAAATCAGGGGGAGGCAGCGTATATCGCTTCGCACACAAAGGTGACACGTTCCCTCTCGGAACCACGAGGCTTGTTGAGAGAATCTCCGGTTTTGCAAGAGGCTTATACCAAAACTTGTCCCAATTCAGCCAAAAATTATACGTATTAAAACATGGTTTAGGTTATCCCAAACATCTCGCTACCTAGACCAATAATGTACTATGATTTGAATTCAACATAAAATGGATACAAATATTTGAATTGGAGAGTGTATGGTACATGTAGTTCATAGTGAAATATGATTACTGCTATATGTATGTTTTTTGTTATCAAGATAATATTTAAATTATTGTATAACTTGACAACAATCGTATTCAAATAAGGAAAATTGATTCAAATTTAGTCCATATGGTAGACGACAATATATATGTTCACATGGTGGAGTAAAATGTTCATATATGATGGAAGATCAAAATGTACGACTACATCAATTGTAAACAGCAAGGTCACCTAACGGTATATTCGAATTCAACATAACGTGGATTCAAAAATTGAAATTCGAGATCATGGCATATGTAATCATGGCATCTGTAATCATATGAAATTCCCGATTTTTTACATTTTTCTTGTAGTTTTTTCAATGGCATCTATAGCAATATAGTAAAAGGGGACATGACTCTCTTGTGTCTTGTATGAATTGTTTTTTTACACGTTAAGTTTGTTCTGCCGAACAAGGAATCCGCACCTTGTTATCCCGAAATTTTCAAGCTCGAGTATCTTTTGTCTCACCTTCTTTGAAACTCCCGCTTCTTCAACCCGCGCGCCGCCTTGTTATCCCGAAATTTGGACGCGCGCGAGAACTCGCTCCTCATCCAAAATCGCTCCCGCAGCCCAGACACGTGAAATCCCCCTTCTACCCCTCAGCCGGAAATGAAGCTCCACGTCGCGGTGTCAAAACCGGTGGGGGTACGCTGGTAACTTACCCTACATTTCGGACAAGCGCATCCCTAAGCTTGGCTCCCCCTCCCCCTTCGCCCCCCCCCCATTCGTACACCGAGGCCGCCAAAACCCGTGAAACCCCACGCTCCTCCGTCGGCCTCCCGACCGCCGCCCAGCCGGAGGCTCTTCCCCGACTACATCGTCCACCGCAACAGCTCGCCGTCCCTCATCCACCGCACCAGATGAGGATCCGTTGTCGATCTCGTCGTCCCGCCGGATCAGCCGCCCCGTCCTCCACCTCGAAGGAGCTGCCCCGACGTTCGCCTCGTCTATCGCGCCACCTCAATCCCCATAGCACCGTCATGACCTACCCCACTGGAACCGTAGCACCCTCACCAATTCCTCCGATGAAGCCGAGGCCAACTCGGCACCACCAAAGAGGTTCTGCACTCACTGCTGCATTTTATCTTTTATTCGATCTCACGGGGCTGCCGGTGCTCGATATCGAGCAGACATGGCGTGTCTCCATCGACGGCGCCGTCGCCGGCCACATCATCCACGGCGTCTCTCCCCCATGTCGTTGCTTCCTCGGCGGCGACTTCCACAACGGCACTAGCTGCAGCTGCTGCGGCTCTGTTCTTGCTGTCGGTCGCGCTGCTGCACTGCTCCTGCTTTCGTTCGTGCTGCTGCTCTGCTCTTGCTCTCGCTTGCGCTGCTACTGCTGTTGCACGACCTCCGGTAGCTACAGGAGTTGCTGCTTTAGCACTCGCTCGCGATGCTACTGCACGACTTGCTCTCTGCTAGTGCGTTCCTTGCTCGAGCATCTGCTGATTTAGATCACTGCTTCTCTGCTACTAGTGCTCGAATGCCCTAAACATCTATTGCAATGCTCTGTTACTAGTTCAATCAGTTTCGACAGTAAAATTCAGTTTCGACTGTGAAGTTCATTTTCTTCAGTTAAGTTCAGAGTGAACAGTACTTACAACATCTGTCGGAGCGGCCGTGGAACGGCTGATGCATTTTACATCTAGCACTTTTGGTGATGTATTTTACATCATCTATTGCAGATGATATTAGAGTCCCACTTCAGATTAACGTTGTATGTCTTGTCATGCTTCAGCCTCGTCGCCATACACCTTAGCAAAGCTGCTCCAATGATGGAACCGTCCATCACAGCGGAGCAGTACCCTCGGCGCTGTTTCCAGAGGCCTCGGATCTTCTTCCCCGCCTCCGACAGTCACACCAGCATCATCACCATCCTCCACGTCCAACCCAATAATGCTGAGGTCCACAAGGCTATGCCAAAGAGGTTTTACACTCGTCGCATCACTTTGTTTCTCCATTCCTCTGTTCTTCCAATTCATGTGATCCAAACACCCAGGTTGACTGAAATCCTATGTTTCTAAATGCTCTGTTTTGCACGTGCATTCCTATCCTATTCCTGTGTTTTTCCTGTCCCTGCGTTTATAGAATCCTCCAATTCTAAGGAGCCCTTACAGATTTACTTCATTTTCAGATAGGCGTCAAAGAAAACTCTGTGTGTTATGTCCTGCTCCTGTCGTGTCATCATCCACCCCACCTGAGGTGCACCATCAACAGAAGTGTTCACTGCAGCAGAGATCCCCCCTGCAGACTTCCTTTCGCCGCCTTAGATCATCTTCCCCGTTGCTGGCAGCCACGCCAACTGCATTACCATCATCGACTGAGCAGATGAACCTGAGGACTACACAGTTCCGGAAGAGAGGTCGCAGTCTTTCGTGTTTGCTTACGTTATACATCGGTTATTATTACCCGCTACTTTATCGTTCAATCTTGAGTTTTGAATAGCCCATGGGTCTCATATCGAGCTAGCAACAAATAGTATCTGTCTACTATCTGGTTCATCTGGGGTCTTCTATGTGGTTCATGTTGGGTGGGCAACAAACAATAGATGATCCATTGTCTATCTTTTTAAACTGAAGCTATAATCTACCTGCTATCATTAGTTTTGGATCCATCCACTTGTTTGCTACCATCAGTCTTGATTTTTGCATGAACCCCTTAGGCCTTACAAAATCTAACTATATTTTATTATTATGCATGTCAGATATTATACACAATCGTACTGAACATGTAGAGAAAAAGAGAAGACCGTTGCGTGCGAATATAATGTCATGCAGACGCCGCTCCATGGTGGGCGAAGTGCCCCCCCCTCCTGCATTTCCAGATTGTATTCTAGAGGAAGATAAATGTTCAGATGGAGATTCAGAAGGAGCCGACCATGCCTGTTTACCTCCTAAGGTGTTTGCTCTAACCTGGCATGGTGATGTTGGTCATATCATGCATATGGCGCCTTGCATTGCTTACATTATACATCTTATATGTCATCATCTTAGTTTAGATTTGCTTTGTGTGAATGCCACCTGTTTGGTTTCTATATCATACTCCCACCATTCCTAAATATTTTTCTTTTTAGAGATTTCAACAGGTGACTACATACGGAACAAAATGAGTGAATCTACACTCTAAAATATGTCTATATACATCTGTATGTGGTAGTCCATTTGAAATCTCTAAAAAGACAAATATTTAGGAACGGATGGAGTATATGGGAATTATGCAATGCCATCTTCTTTAGCTAGGCATCATATACGTGAATCATGCAATGCCATCTTGTTTAGCAAGTCATCATATATGTGAATTGTATCGTGCCATATTTTTTCCCATAATGTACTCCATTTGTCAACAATGTTTATACATTCATCTACTCTTCCTGTGCATCAGCCATTTGAGTCGGTCATGGGAAAATCTGGAGTGAAAACAAGGTCTTCTGAGCAGTCAGTGCTACCTGTTGATGCAGATTTCTTGCTGGTTACAGATAGCTCCTCAGAGGAGGATTCAGAGAGAGATGACCAGTCGTATCCCCCCGAGGTGCATGCTCTAACTTGGCTGGGTATATTGCTCATATCATGCATATGGTGTCTTGCATTGCCATGCCATCTACTTAGATTAGATATGCTTTGTGTGAATGCCTCCTGTTTGCTTTCTATATCAGATATGTGAATTATGCAATGCCATGTTTTTCAGCCAGTTATCATATATGTGAATTATGCACCGCCATGGAGCCAGGCATCATATATGTGAATTATCTCATGCCATCTTTTTTTTTCATTACGTATTCCATTTGTCAACAATCTGTGTATATTGAACTACTCTTCATGTGTATCAGCCATTTGAGCCGGTTATGGAAAAAGCTAGAGTGAAAACAAGGTCTTCAGAGTAGGCAATGGTACCTGTTGAAGCATATATCTCGATGGTTACAGGGAGCTCCTCAGAGGAGGATTTAGAGACAGATGACCAGTCCTATATCCCACCTGAGGTGTATGCTCTAAGTTGCAGTGTTTATATTTCTCATATGATGCATATGGTGTATTGCATTGCTTAGTTTAGACATCATATGCACAATATTGAATTCTGTCTGCTTAGTTTAGAGATCATACATGCGAGTGCCAGCTTCTTAGTATATGAATCAATTATGTCAATTATATCATGCCATCCTGTATACTTAGACAACATGTATGTGAATTATTTCATCCCAACCTATTTTAGAAAGACATCATATAGTTTTGTCATGTCATCCTGTTTAGGTACTCATCATATGTTGAATTATGCCATTATATCCTGTTAAGTTATCCATCATATATCTGAAACTGTGTCATGCTATCCTGTTTAGTTAGGCATCATATATGTGAAATTGTGTCATGTTGTCCTGTTTGGTTAGACAACATATATGTGAATTACCACATCTGTCTATCGTACAATGTTTGTACGTTCAATTTCTTTTCTTGTTTATCAGCCATTTGAATTGGAGGGGTGATGGCAGTATCTAAGGGAGCAAAAACCCGTTCTTCACAAAAGACAGTGCTACCCGTCGATGCAGATAGAACCATGGTTGTACTGGCCCACAAACTAGCCCCACCACACATAATCGAGACTCTTCCAGATTGCACACTTACACCGTTGGGAAGAGAACCAGCTACAACCCATCTAACCGCAACCCCAGCAGATAGTAACCCACTTATAGTTGACAAAGCACCATGTCCACCACAGAGTACCCCCACACGAGCAGTTTGTAAAGCTACTGCAGTGCCCAAAGCACGAGGACCACCACAGCTAACCCAAACTCCACGTTTAAAGTAGAAGAGCAACTGTTCTCAGGTCAGATTCTGTAGCTATCGTCCATACTCCTTTGCTATTGCATCACTGTATTTACTCATACCAACTACTTTCGAATTTGAAGGATCCAATTGAAACTCCAATGGCGCAACAGGTATGTTTTAAACCTATTTCTTTAACTGGATTGATGTTCTAACTTCTTGCTCTATGTTGATTTCAGTTTAAGTTGTATAAACAGTTATGTTCTCATGTGATGCACATTACAAGTGCTGCTAATGCTGTGTAGTTTCTCACACCTATATTCTGTCTATGCTGTTGTGTCTTAAAAATATATGAGTTGAACTGTGTCTCTATCTTGATTAGGGAACATAAACTAGAATGATATGGACAATACAGTGACCATAGTACATAGATATATGTTTGTTTCATGCTGTTATCCTGTCCACCTTACTACTGAACCGGTTTACCAAAATGAGTTTCGTATACTACAAGCTAAACCTGTGATGTGTCTGCTTGTTTCTCTTGTAGTATGCAAATAGAATATTGGAGAAGAGCACCCCACTATGCAATGGTAGAGAAAGTAATGCAGATAAGGTTCAAGATAGTGAGACAACCCTGTTGATCTCTAAGAAAGGTGATAAAAACGATCTTGTAGACAGTGAGAAAACCCCATAGTCATGCGTTGATGTAGTGTTCGAGTTACTGGCCAGTACCGCTGGCACAATCTCTTCGAACTCGCTGCCTGAATCACTTCGGCTTCTTCAGTATCAGCTACAAGCTGAAAGGCATCAGTCAGCTATGCTGCGGCAAGAAGCCGAAGGACTGAGGAAGTCCCTGCAGAATTTAGATGCGTACTTTCTTGTGCAACAGCAAGCGCTGGAGGATTTAAGCGCCAAACAAGAGAAAGTTAAATAAGCTTGCTAAGCATCTTGCCAGCATTATGGGTACCCAGGATATTGTTTCTTGAACTCTTCTGAAGTGGTTTCAGTTCTGGACTTGTTTTGTTGCGGCGTTTATATGCTGCTTTGTTCCCTATATTTGCACTGGTGGGGAACTTTGATGCCCGGTGGATGTAATATGTGTAATAGTCGTGATAGCCTAGCATAAGTTGCTTGCTTATTTATTTCCTTATTGTCTTGTTTATTTGTTTGCTTGTAGTCAGTGCAGTTCTTTTTCCGCGGTTTGCTAGTGGTTGCAATAACCTATTTTTTAAAACTAGGCCACAATAACCATGGGCTAATATTTATTGTGGTGACACTGGGCCTCCTACGGGCCGTAGAAACAGTGGGCCTTCTATGGGCCGTAGAAACAGTAGGCCTTCTACGGGCCGTAGAAACAATGGGCCTTCTACGGGCCGTATCATTAATGGGCCTTATACAGGCCGTATGATCAATTGGCCAAACATGGGACAATAACAGGCCGCATTATGGCCGTAAACGGGCTAGAGTTGGAATCGTCCGTTCATGGGCCGACCATAACGGGCCATCGTTAATAGGTTGTATTTGATGACGCTATGAAAACGGCCCAACGTATTAACGGACCACAAACGGGTCGACTGTAACCACGGGCTGAATTTGGCCCCCAAGCAGAAAATGACAGTAACGGGCCGTAAGTAAACAAATGCTGGAAATGAGCCCAAGAATAAATGGGCTCTGAGAAGGCCGAAAGATAACATGGGCTGGAAACGACCCAACGGAATAACGGGTCGTTAATGGGTATAAAGTGATACACTGTTCATTACGGGCCAGTTTCACCACGGGCCGTTAATGGGTGTAAAGTGATACACTGTTTATTACGGGCCAGTTTCACCACGGGCCGTTAATAGGCCAAGAGTTACATAGGGCCTCATATGGGCCGAAAGACGTCATGGGCCATACATGGGCCAGAAGTGAAAACGGGCTGGAATCATATTGGATGGCCCAGATGACGCTACTGGGCCTAATTCGGATAGGGCGTAACGGGCCTTGTGTTAGCGGGCTGTAAATGGGCTATATGCGAACAGGTCGTTAACAGGCTTTCCATGGGCCGGCCCGCCACCTTTTGACCAAGTCAAACGGGCTGGCCTTTTCACAGGAATGGGCCTCTGTTGGGCCATGCCATGTGTCGACGTATCATAGGCGCCTTCTGTCCAATGAGTGGATGACATTTGTCCCAACGATGAGCCGACATGTGTGTCCTCCAGCCAATGATGATTTTACACGTGGAAAATCCCCATTGGTCGGGGCTGTTAACGGGTTATCGGATCCAAAACACGACCCGATAGCTTAACGGCGTTCCGTTATGGTGGATGCCACGTGTCGGTCACCCTTGATGAAAGCACTTCTGTGACGCGCGATTTATCGTCATGGAAGTGCACACTTCCGTGATGATAATTTTGGTGATGTCATGGAACACTTCTACAACAACACATGTATGACTATCTTGATTCTGTCATAAAATCGTCATGGATGTACATGCATGACAAAAAATGTGACCTACTGTGACAAACACGTGTCATCACGGAAGTGTATTTTTTTTGTAGTGCCTCTGCCAGGTTATTGCAAAAACTGGCTTAGCAACAGGCACCCTCTGCCAGAGCGGATCAGTGCAGAAGCATGGGCCAAATATGTGCCCGTCTTTTCAAAAATTAGAGCTTTAATGGCTAATGGCTTGACTGGTATCGACCTAGCTAGTTCGATGCTGGGTCGCATGGAGAATTCGGCCTTTAAGCCGCCGATCCGGCTTAATGTGCGAGTACACTGGAGATGTCAAAGATCCCCAACGCCACTGCTAGATAGAGTTAACTGATGAAGACATCAATGACATGACCAAAACCCTGCTGAACGAGAGCCTGGCAGATTGCAGCAAAATAGGGTTAACCCTTTCTGTGTTCTCAACAAACCACCAACTGTAAGTATTTTAAACCGTTTCCAACTTAATCATCTTTCCTTGAATTATTCTCATCCACGTGGTTGCTGCAGGCCGACTCTTCTTTCTGGAATAAGAAACTTCAGGACATACCGGCAAAGAAGACCCGAACAAAGAACAAGGCTTCTAAAAACCCTGCCAAGAAGAAACCAACCCCTCCGAGTTATTTGACTTGGATGATAATGATGAGTCGGAGGTAAAACTTGACTCCCTTGGCTCATTTTTTGTACATATTATTGATAATGATCACTATCAGGATGATGCGAAGGCCAGCCGTGTAGACAATGAAGAGGTAATTATTCTCTCCTCTAGCTCAGAACATTTGCCAAGACAGAAAGTTCGACAACGATCTGGAAAGTAAGGTTTTCTCAACCTTTAGCTTATCTAGATCCCAACTTTCTTTTGAAGAAACAACAACATGAAGCTTGTCGCACAACCCGGAACAGCGGCGATGGGATTCTCTCCTTCGGCTTACCCAACATGGCGGCCCCTCGCAAGCACCGTCCAGAGGTTTCACAGATTTCCGATTTAGATTTTCCCAAGGCGGGTATTTTTCGACAACCTCTTAACCCTTCTGGTTCAAACTATCAAGGAACCTCTCACTCGTCATCAGGTGATTCCACTGGGACTCAGGTTCCTCTATTCAAGACTGTTCCTGGGTAAGAACACTTAAGTCTACCTGTTTTAACACCTTACTCAATTGGTATACTAATCTCACCATATGTTTTACTTTCAGTGCCATGGCCAAACCCAGCAAGAAGCTGAAGGTTAATAAGCCGGCTGACGATCCCAAGGTTGCTAATCCGGAAAAACAGACAATGTCTGAGTCTCTGTCTCAAACATCTGAAACGGCCATGGATGATCTGCCGCCAGAGGAGCACCCTGTCACCGTGGATCCCATGAATGTTGATCCCAAAAATGCTAAGCCGCCCATCCCCGCTCAGCCGGCTCAAGAAACCGAAGACGTCATAGTTACTGGGATGGCTTACACAGCACCAGGTAACCCCACCGTTTTGTCCAAGCACATCGCCAAAGAGGATTTCTCCGTTGTTGACAAAGGCAAGTGGAAACTAGATCTGGAGAGCTATGCTCAATTCAACGCCCGGGAGCTTCACACGGGTTACTTGAATCGCCTCTATACCAACCGTGACTTTGAAGCCGGCTTGGTTAATCTCATGAAAGATCCTTTTGAGGTAAGCAAAAAAACTTGTCTCATACAAATATATATATATTTGTCAGCCGCCAAGTCTACTGGATATGATAAACTTGAATATGTTGTAGACTTTAAATATCCTTGTTGACCTTGATATCTATGTCATAGCATGTTAGAACTACAGAATCAATACAAGTAGCCCCCAAGGGCCGGCTTAAGCTGCATAGCTAAAGCCGGGACTTCAAAATGTAGCTCTTAATTTCACATATATAACTCCGAAGGGCCGGCTTAAACTAATAAGTTAAGTCGGGACTTCAAATAGTAGTGCTTAATTTTGCACCTGTAGCCCCCAAGGGCCGGATTAACCAGCACGGCTAAGCCAGGACTTATCACCATAATTATGAACAAAATCCAAATATGTAGCCCCCATGAGCTGGCTTAATCATCATGGCTAAGCCGGGTCATGAAAGATTTGTCTTCAAAAAAGAGCAATGTGCATTAGCCCCCAAGTGCCAAGTAAAATACTTCTATTGTGCTTGGGACTTCAAATAAGGTGATCATAATGCCTCCTATCTTGTTCATGTTGCAGGCTGAACTAAATATGAAGGAATCCCAAGTCAATGATCTAAGGCAAAACATTCAAACCCAGCAATCTAAGACTTCAAAGGCCAAACTAGAGCTGAAGACTGCTTTGGAAAATATTGAAAAACTAAAAAAGGACTTCAGTGCTGATAGAACTGGCTGGGACACCGAAAAGGCAGCTCTATTGAAAAGAGCAGAAGATGCCGAAGCTGCCCTTAAGCCGGTAACCAACGAGTTGTCTGGTTTAAAGTATCAAATCAACAGCATGACAGCTGCCATCTTTGGTAAGTAATATTCTATTTCAATCTTTCATCATCAACATTGATCAACCATGAAGCATGTTTATAAATATCTTCGGCAATGCAGGCTCCAGAAGCTCCAAGTTGGGTCAAGACATGCCCATCCGGCTTAAGGCTGCATATGCTCTTGTGGAGCAGCTGTACACTAGTGCTCAACAGGCTATATTTGTCGCCTCCATAAGAAACAACCGCCTTCCCTCATCAAGGAAGTGTTGGAAAAGTTGTTCGTGCTTCCAAAAAGGGTTGAAGATTTGAAGCGATCAGCCACCAGAGTCGGTGCCATCACCGCACTAAGTCGGGCAAAAGCATGGCAAGCAAAACTTGACCGGAAGAGCTAGCCACCGGTTGTCCTAGCTTAAAAGAAGATGGGTCTCCCTTCATCATCGACGACTTCAGCAATATAGTAAGGGAGATGCGTCCTTTGGCAAGCAAATTGGCTGAAGAAACTGATATCTCCAAGTATCATCTGGCTTATGATGTTGATAATGCAAAGGTCAAGGCGCTGGTTCATGAGTCCGTGGACCTTATCCCGCCACCAGTAAGCATACCTTTGCCCCTGATATTGACTCGTCAAGCCTTATAGATGATGAAGTTGTATTCAGAGCTTTGATTGGGATCAACAGGGCCACATCTGACTTCCAGCCAATGGGAGAACAAGAAGAAGAAGAGCCGGTGCAAGATAGCCCAGAATCTTAAACACGCCAAGGCCAAGACAACTGATCCAAGTGTTGGCTTATCATCCACAGCATGGGATGCTGTGTGTATCAAAAACACTTATTCTTTTGGGCTCGGGAGCCATGTAATAGGCTAGATGAAAAACCATGATCCGCCATGCCATCGTGCATGTTTATTTGCATAACATTTTTGAACCGTCGATCTGATGTTGAAGATCTGCCACTTATGCTTATAATATCATCAATCATGCAGACCATACTTATCATATTCCCTGCACACAAGCAGATAACATGTGCGCTGGCAGTTTACCCCAGGGGGGTCATAATGCCCCATATAAAATTGTTGGTGACTGTATAGTCCATAACCAGGGCGGGTTATCAAAACCTCGCATATTCATAGAACAAGTGAATAACATACCTGTGCCATTTATTCATACTGCCAGCTTACCACGCCATAGGCAGCAAGGGTAACAGCCCCAAGGCTTAGAGCACAACGCCCAAAGTGCATGATCAAAACATACTGGCGACTTATCGTCCAAACCCAGGTCGGGTTAGCAAAACTCCAGATATACTCAAATATGAGTTATAAAGATCAGGGCTACATGGCCTGAATCATTTTTAAACCATATACCAATATGGCACAAAAGATGAACCCAAAAAATATTCAAAGAAAAAACAAAATCAGACAAAACAAGGCCGTCATAGGCTGCCAAGCCTCAATATCAAGTGCTATTCAAGGGCCGCAAACCACTGAGTTAATCCTTAATTCAAACCTGTAAGCCGGGCCTCACATGACCAATCGCCGTTTTAACCTTGACAAGTTCAGGGTCTTTATAAGATTGACTGTCAATAGTACGACGAGTCATTCTAGGATTACCTGGTCGGAGTGGCAGGCATCAAAGGCAGGATAACCCGGATTTTTGGTGAATACACCTGGCGTCCAAGCCAATTAAAAGGGTAAACAAAGCTCTGTTCATTAAACAGGAAGCCCCCAAATACTTTTTCAATCAAGGCGTATAAGCCGGATTAGTAGGGTACTCATAGCTATGCTTAATGAGCAGGAAGCCCCCAAGCAATTTGCAATCAAGGCGTACAAGCCGGATCAAGAGGGTAGTCATAGCTATGCTCAATGAGCAGGAAGCCCCCAAGTGATCTTATGGATTGACAATAAAGACTCGCATTCTCAGAAATGAAATGATAAAGGCCCTGAATTATTAGGGATGCCGACAGTTATTAATAAAATTGAAGTTGAAGTTGGAGTTACCAAAGTTTGGGGAGTCGGTTTCGATTGACGTATGAATACTCTACGAATAGTTTTTTGAACTGCATGTTGTAAACGACCAAGAGCCAATCCGAATTGATCTTGTAACAAATCCGCAACCGAACGGATATGTTTATTTTTCAAGTGATTCATTTCGTCATCATCAAGTATACCCATTCCAAATTTCATTCCAATCAAATGATCCATAGCGACTGAGGGAGTCCTGGATTAGGGGGTCTCCGGATAGCCGGACTATCTCCATTGGCCGGACTGTTAGACTATGAAGATACAAGATTGAAGACTTCGTCTCGTGTCTGGATGGGACTCTACTTGGCGTGGAAGGCAAGCTAGGCAATACGGATATGGATATCTCCTCCTTTATAACCGACCTTGTGTAACCCTAACCCTCTCCGGTGTCTATATAAACCGAAGGGTTTTAGTCTGTAGGACAACAATCACAACATACAATCATACCATAGGCTAGCTTCTAGGGTTTAGCATCTCTGATCTCGTGGTAGATCTACTCTTGTACTACCCATATCATCAATATTAATCAAGCAGGACGTAGGGTTTTACCTCCATCAAGAGGGCCCGAACCTGGGTAAAACATCGTGTCCCCTGCCTCCTGTTACCATCCGGCCTAGACGCACAGTTCAGGACCCCCTACCCGAGATCCGCCGGTTTTGACACCGACATTGGTGCTTTCATTGAGAGTTCCGCTGTGTCGTCGCCATCAGGAAGGATGTCTCATCCCGTTTTTAAAGACGGCACTGTTGCTGAGGGAGCTTTGGCTATCGGCCAAACTCTCCGGCTAGGTGGTTTTCTTATGACCTCCTGTTCGGCCGCTACGCCGACGATGACTTCTCGGGTCATCGAAAGCAATATTTACGTCAACTCGGAACTCGCCGAGCAGATAGATCCAATGGAGCTCTCTTCTCTGAACGAGCTCTTGGATCGCATTGCCGCCCTGGGAGTCGCTACAGACTACGATCAGATTGGGCCTAAACCCGATTTGAGAGAGATCAACTCTCCCCAGGCCACCCATCACGTTGCAGTGGTGGAGGAACAATGCGGCAACCCTTCATCTATCTTAAGGACTAGCTATGTCCGGATTCCTGATCCCTCCAAGCCGGATACCCGCGGAGGGGAGGACGTCGCTCAAGGCCTGAACCTAGAATCAGGCAACGGGCTAGATTTATCGGAAAACATCCAAGAATCCAAACTTCCGAGTTCGGAAACTTCTTGGCCCCTGAGTCTCAGATTGGGTGAGGATTCAGATTCAATTCCACCCACCCACCCAAACATACGTGATCTATCCCAAATTAGGCAAGAGCCCGAAGAAACAGTACGCCATTACTGGGCCAGATTCCTCCTGGTCATGAACAGGATAAAGGACTGCCGTGAGCAAGGCACAATTTCATTCTTCTGCAATAATTGCACAGACAAGGGAATCCTCAACGCCATAAGTCGCTGCGAAGTTACACGCTTTGCCGACTTGGTGTCCATAGTACGAAAGTACTGTGCGATGGAAAGCGCCTGGAAAACCGAAATAAAATTTTGGGGTAATCCGGCCCTGAATACAAACCCAGTCCAAAATAAAAGGGTGCATTATCACAATACTCCTGGGTTAACTACCAAAAAGCAAAAGCCCTCTACGGGGCAAGGAACCGTACTGGAGGGATGGCTCAACGGACCCTGCAAAATTTATAGTACAGCGGATGCAATACCAACGCACAGCCTTAGAGCATGTTGGATACTCCGGTAGGTGGCCAAAAGTGGTGAGGATCTACTCCTCCCAAAAACCACAGAGCACCATCCCGTGGACAACAATACGGTGTTAGCGGTTGTTGAGACCTTCGCGTAAAATAATAGACGCAAGCAAACACTCCGCGGCATGGCTAAAATCTGCCACATAGAAGAAATAAATCCTTGGAGTGACATGGCTATTACCTTCAATGCCAGTGACGAACCCAAATTCCGAACAGCCCGAGCACCAGCCGCACTGGTCCTCAGTCCAATCATGGACGACTTTCGACTCACCAAGGTACTCATGGACGGCGGCAGCGGATTAAACCTCATCTATGAGGAAACTCTTCAAAAGATGGAAATAGACTGGAGCCACATTGAGCAAAGTAGCACAACCTTTAGAGGAATCATCCCCAGTCGGGAAGCATGCTGTGCTGGGAAAATCACACTAGATGTGGTATTCGGCACGCCGGATAATTACAGGCCCGAAGAAATTACATTCCAAGTGGCCCCGTTCAGCAGCGGATACCACGCTCTACTAGGGCGGGAGGCGTTTACAATCTTCCAAGCCATACCCCATTACGGGTACATGAAGCTCAAAATGCCCGGGCCCAATGGAATCATCACTCTTGCCAGTGATCCGGACATAGCACTCCGCGCCGAAAATAAGACAGCCGCACTGGCCCTTGAGGCACTATCCGAAGCCCTAGCGGCCGAGGAACTAACTGCACTGCGCTCCATGGTGAACAGGGACGATGTGATACTCGATAAAAGATCCAAGTCCACCTCCTTTAAACCGGCGGACGAAATAGTCAAATTCCAAGTCCATCCAACGGACCCTACAAAAACAGCTTCCATCGAGGCACAATTAAACCCTGATGTCGACGCCGCACTGCGAGAGTTCCTACGCGAGAACTGGGACATTTTTGCCTAGCACCCTTCAGACATGCCAGGAATCCCACGCAGGCTGGCTGAGCACAGCCTAAATATCCTAAAAGGATTCAAGCCAGTCAAGCAGGCTCTTCGACGTTTCTCCGAGCCTAAGAGACAAGCCATGGGAGAGGAACTAGCCAAGCTATTGGAGGCCGGATTCATCAGAGACATAAAACATCCGAACTGGCTAGCAAACCTGGTGATGGTACCAAAGAAGGACAAATCCTAGCGCCTGTGCGTCGATTTTAAGGACCTTAACAAGGCCTGCCCAAAGGATCCCTTCCCCCTCCCCCGTATCGATCAAATCATCGATGCTACCGCAGGACACGATTCATTGTGTTTCTTCGACGCATACTAAGGCTACCATCAAATTAAAATGGTGGAGCCAGACCAAGATGCAACGGCATTCATCACACCATACGGCCCATTCTACTTCAACACAATGCCCTTCGGGCTCAAAAACACCGGCGCAACATATCAGCGCATGATTCAGACATGTCTGGCAAACCAGATTGGCAAAACAGTGGAGGCATACGTGGATGACGTGGTCGTTAAAACCAAGCATGTCGAAACTCTAGTAGATGACTTGAGGCTCACATTCGACAACCTCCGAACATATGACATCAAGCTCAATCCGGAAAAATGCGTTTTCGGCGTACCAGCCGGAAAGCTCCTGGGATTCATTGTCTCAAGTAGAGGTATTGAAGATAATCCGGCCAAAATCCGAGCGTTGTCACAGTTGGCTACCCCAACAGACCTCAAACAAATACAAAAATTGACTGGATGCGTGGCGGCTCTAAGCCGCTTTATCTCCCGCTTGGGAGAAAAGGCATTACCCCTTTATCGCCTCCTCCGGCGCACCGAACAGTTCGAGTGGACGGATGCCGCCTCGGCCGGACTCAATGAAATAAAATCCATATTGGCAACAAACCCAGTCCTGGCCGCACCAAACATTGGCGAACCAATGCTATTATACATTGCGGCAACTCATCAAGTAGTAAGCGCAGTGCTCGTCGTCGAGCGAGAAGTCGACGGACACAAATTCCCCCTTCAAAAGCCGGTTTACTATGTGTCCACTGTCCTTACTCCATGCAAATCATGGTACCCGCATTATCAAAAGATAGCATACACGGTATTTATGGCATCCCGAAAGCTGCGACACTACTTTCAAGAGTGTTCGATAACGGTAGCCTCAGAAGTACCACTTAACGACATTATAAACAACCGCGACGCGACGGGCCGGATTGCCAAATGGGCCATTGAGCTCCTCCCATTCGACATAACTTACAAGCCACGGCGAGCTATTAAGTCGCAAGTTTTGGCTGACTTCGTCGTTGAGTGGACGGAAGTCGAACTCCCTAAAGAGTACGGCACATATTCAAACTGGATCATGCACTTCGACGGCTCCAAAATGCCGGCTAGTCTGGGGGCTGGCGTCGTTTTGACGTCCCCAACAGGAGATACCGTTCAATACATACTACCGATAATGTATACGGACTCCAACAACGCAGCCAAATATGAGGCCCTTCTACATGGTCTCCGGATGGCAGTATCCATGGGCATTCAACGCCTAGAGGTGCGCGGGGATTCGAACCTCGCGATATCCCAAATAAATGGAGACTTCGATGCCAAGGATCTGAAAATGGCAGCTTATCGCAATGCCGTCCTAAAAATGTCAGCTCGGTTCGAGGGGCTCGAGTTTCACCATGTGGCTCGAGAAAACAATCAGGCGGCGGATATCCTCGCCCGCATCGGCACAAAACGCGATGCGGTCCCTCCCAACATATTTCTGGAACGGCTCTTCAAGCCATCCGTAGCATGGGAAGGGGACACTGGTAACAACAGTCCGGACCCGGCCAAAATACCCGATACCGAAATCTCTGACACAATCGGAGGCTCCACCACCGAAATAACACATTCAGCCCACGAAATAATGGCCATTATTGCCCCGTGGACAGAACCATTCCTGGCCTACCTAACTAGACAGGAACTTCCGGAGGACCAAAATGAGGCACGCTGCATAGTGCGGCGATCTAAGGCCTACAGGGTCCATGAGGGAGAATTGTACAAAAAAAGCGCTACCAGAGTCCTTCAAAGGTGCATCTCCGACGAGGAAGGGCGGAACCTTTTGGCAGAAATTCACGCTGGACTCGGCGGTCATCACGCCGCAGCCCGAGCTCTTGTAAGCAAGGCCTTCCGTACAGGATTCTATTGGCCAACGGCCCGGGCAGATGCATAGGACTTGGTCCAACGTTGCGCCGGTTGCCAACTCTTTGCAAATCAAAGCCACATGCCACCCACCGCCCTCCAAACAATCCCCATTACATGGCCCTTCGCGGTCTGGGGGCTTGACATGGTTGGACCCCTTAAAGGGGGAACCCATAAGAAAAAATACTTATTGGTCATGGTGGATAAATTCACCAAATGGATAGAGGCTAAACCAGTTAAAACAGCCGAATCCGGACCGGTGATAGATTTCATATCCGGGGTTGTACACCGTTACGGCGTCCCCCACAGCATCATCACTGACAACGGCATGAACTTCACGGCCGACGAGGTAAAACTCTGGTGCAGCAAAATGGGCATCAAGCTCGATTATGCTTCAGTCTATCACCCACAAACCAACGGTCAAGTCGAACAAGCAAATGGTCTTATAATGAGCGGCATTAAACACAGATTAGTGCGCTCCTTAACGGAGTCTGACACGCACTGGGTAGAGGAGCTTGACTCCGTACTCTGGGGGCTGCGGACCACGCCGAATCATAGTACCGGATATACACTATTTTTATGGTGTACGGCGCAGAGGCAGTCCTGCCCTGTGACATAATTCATGACTCACCTCGAGTGCGCATGTACGAAGAAATAGAAGCCGAGCTCGATCGGCAGGACAGTCTGGACACCTTGGAGGAAGAGAGCGACGTAGCCAAAGCCCCTTCCGCATTTTACCAGCAACAGGCTCGCAGATACCAAAGCAGAGAAGTACGGGCCAAAACTTATAACATTGGCGAACTAGTTCTACGGCTGCCGGATAAGAAAAAGAACAAGCTCGAGCCCAAATGGGAAGGTCCCTTCATTATCGACCAAGTTCTGACCGGTGGAGCGTACCAACTGTGGGATGCATCGACTAGTCGACTCGAGCCGAACCCATGGAACGCAGCCAGGCTTCGAAGATTCTACGCTTAGCACCGGACTCTATGTTAGTCCCCTCCCTTTGTCCATTTTCTGCATATACATCATCTGTCTTGTTTCCCTTTATTTCTTTTATTTATCTAGGCCTTCAAGGGTCACCTTGTGCCTCACTCGTACATTACAGATGCGCTAGCCGCACTCTTCATACATGGGGGCTTCTTTCACAGAAGCTTAAGTTATTTACCTGGGCCCCACGCCCAACACATGTGTTATACTTCCGCATGTACCTTTTTTCACCATTATATGCATCGATATGACTTAAGTTTTGTCCAAGCTGGGTTGCCTGGCTCTTGTATTTATGCCCTACGTTCCCGTTAATTCGGCTAGGGCATAAGGAGAGCACCTCTGCGATTGTTACCGCCGGGTCAGCCGGACATGTACCTCAGACTGGGTGAAGCCGAAAGCTAGCGTTCTTAAGGGAATATTCGGTCGGTGAACAAAAGATGACTTTTATTATTCATATCTGCCCCCAGATGATTTTTCTGTGCTTCTTATCGCAGTCCGAACATGCACTTTAGGGCATGCTTACCCAGGAAAAGGAACCCTTAACGGAACTATTCTCCCTGGAAGATGTTTCTTACTACCCATGTAATATAACATAACTAGTTGGTCACTTGTCTGATAAAGCACTAATGACCCCTACGCCTGGTCTCCACGCATGCCCCGGTTCTTACATAACCGAGAGGGTATTCGGATACACTCCGGACTGTCGGGTCCCGAGGTTGAAGCGAAAAGGTTCGCCACGACAAATGATCTACAATCCGGCTAGAAGGCATTATACATGTCACTTTAAAATTACATAGTCAATTTGACTGGTTGAATTCCTCTTCAATACCATCCAATAGGCTGTCTAGTCTACAGTCCTGTTGGGAATACTTTGCGGCCAATTCTACTTGGCCGTACACTAAGCTCACAGGGATCTCCTTCCCATCAGGCCCCACAGGTCCGACTTCGGCCATGTGGTCCGGGTCAGCCTTCATGTACCGTGTCTTCACCATTGCTCGGGCTTCCCTGGCGCCCTGACGGCAGGCCGATATCTTCCATAATCGGAAGCGCCGCCGTGCTCCCTTCAGCTTTTCTGCAAGCTCTCCAAGGCCTTCGGGTATGGAGACGGATGGCCACAAGGCCTGGGTGATGCCTTGCATCACCTGCCGAACTCGTTCGTGCAGCTGTGAGAGCTCGGGAAGAAGGTCACCCGTTGAACCAGGCATTTCCTCGGCAGGACAACCTGTTAGCATACCTACAGACATAACTCTGTCAGCCAGCTTCCTCGCTGAACTCTTTTTCAAAGTTCGTTCAAGCACTTACTAAATATGCCGCGTCGAAGCCGCCGATTTTCCTTAACAAAGTCCGACAGTTGGGCACGAACATCTTGTAGTTCCACGCCCAGCTTGGTGTTGGCATCTTGGAGATCATTTTTCTCCTGCCTCACCCTCGTAAGCACATTCTCACTGGCCTTCAGCTGGCGTTGGAGCTGTTGCTTATCCGGATTTACTCTAGTGTCATCTGCAATTTTATCGTCAGATCTGCATACACGCCGCATTCTATATGATACTTATCATTTGAAGGATATGTTACCAAAGGGGGTCTCTTTGGGCTCCCCTACTGCGGCCAGTGCGGCCTGAAGTTGGGCTTTGCACTCTTCCAGCTCCTGGGACAGTTGAGTATTCTTTTCTGTAAGAACCTGCATAACAAATGATCCTTAAATCAGTTATCCTAACTTTTTCAAGTCTCAAGGGCTACTGATATATATAATCACCAAATTTTCTCACCCGTATGTCTTTTACATACTGCTCCGTTGCTCTGGCTAGACCATTTTGAGCGGCACAGAGGTGCGCGTCTCCCGAGTTGAAGGCATCCAATGCCTCTTGGGAGAAACAAGCGTCACGAAGAACAGTCCGGCGATGCCTGTGGTTCATGGCATTTTCCACCTCGGAATGGGTGGCGGACAGTTTATCCACATCCTTTGTTGGAGGAGCACCCGGCGCACGCCTTGTATTCGTTCCCGCCTCTGAATCCGGCCTTGGAGCCTGGCTTGTGGAGGCGCGATTGGTAGCCTCTCCGGGTATAGTCCGGCGAGCGCTCTTTTTCCTGAAAAGAAGGCATGGGCGTTAATATGCCTCTGAGAATAATGTCTTGCAATAAAGACGACGCGCCTTACCGCTGCGCCGGTGTCTCAATCCAGACTGCGGGTCTTTTCAGCCTGCCTGGCCTCGCGGCCCCTTGTTGGCCAGTCACCGTAGGCTCGGCCTTCTGCCTCGAGGACCTCCCCTGCAAAACATGGTTGTTATACGGCGATCGAAAACACGCAAGGACGGGTCCCTTTTTGAAGTACTGGGACTTCGGTCTTAGTCACATGTGAGGCTGGAACTAGCCCAGGGTAAGCGGTCGTAATGGCCACCAAAGCATTGTCATTGCTCGATTGGTAAAACACCCCATCAATCAGCTCCACAGATATGTCCGGATCCTCTTGGGAGGCCGGGTCGAGGGACCGTCCAGGGTCCTCGGGTTGTGGAGGGGGGTTGTTTATCTCCCTTACAGCCTGGCGCAGTTCCTGCGTAGAAATCGCTAGACTGAAAACTTAACTGCGGAAATATGAAACGGATGGGCGAGAAAAGGTCTCCGCTTACCCAGCTCGGAGGATTGTACATAGAAAATCCGCCCTGCGGGTTGACACGAAGGAATTCCTCCTCTTCTCCTTTGTACAAAGTGGATAAGATCTTTGTTAGATCAGCAACCGATCCCGGCCCTTTACGGCCGTAGCGGGTGGCGTCATCCTCCCCGTTGAAATCCCACATGGGGTGGCCTCTATACTGAAGCGGCTGCACCCCCCGCATGATACATATGGCCATGACATCGATCATGGTCAATCCGGATCAAGCTAAAAAACTTATCCGGCTCATCAGGTAAAGAACGTCCCTGTCATCTTCCTCCAGGGGGCTCCGTGGACGCCAGCTCCGGCGCTTCTTCAAAGGGGCGTTGTGGAACTCAGGAAGGCCAATCCGAATAGGATCCGGGAGGGGGACGTCTTCTATATAAAACCATTCTGAAGGCCGGTCTTCGGACGTCTTCTTTGGGGTTCCGGACAGGTATCCGGTCCCGGCAACACGCCACACTTCGGCTCCGCCCACTTGATATATTGACCCCTTCTGAGAACCGGGCACAAGGCAGAACAGCTTCTTCCATAGAGCGAAATGAGTCTCACAGCCCAAAAACAACTCGCAAAGGGCTACGAATCCCGCGATATGCAGCATGGAGGCAGGCGTAAGATTGTGCAACTGGAGGCCGTAGAACTCCAGGAGCCCCCGGAGAAACGGATGAATTGGAAATTCGAGCCCTCTTACCAAATAAGGGACAAGGCATACCCGCTCTCCCTTGGAGGGATTGGGAAGGCTCTCCGCTTGCTCTCCGCCATTATAGGTGGCGAGCCCAGCTCGAACCGGGACCATGCACGCTGGGGGAAGAAATCCCTTGGACTGAAGCATCACTAATTTGCTGTGCGGGACAGAACATCTCTCCCAATCTCCAGGCTTGGAGCTAGGGGTGCGAGAGGAGGAGCTGCGTCGACCGGCCATGATGGAATGGATCTCTGTCGGGTGCGCTCCGATGAAGGCTCACCAAGGGAGGATGGTGTGATTTGGATCTGAATCCTCGTCTTTTTAAATAGGAGGCTCATTCACACAGCTAGGGGGGTAAATGTGAAAACACCCTGGCTCTTCACATTCGCTCGACACATGGAAAGTGGCCATTATTGGGCGTAGAAGCCAAGGAGTACAAACATTCACAAGAAACCGGACATTATCTCGGCAGGTACACAGAATTTGGGAAGGAACCCGCCTTGCAATGCCGAAGACAATACTGCGCACCGGACTCATCGTCATTGAAGCCTGGTTTAGGGGCTATTGAGGGAGTCCTGGATTAGGGGGTCTCCGGACAGCCGGACTATCTCCATTGGCCGGACTGTTAGACTATGAAGATACAAGATTGAAGACTTCGTCTCATGTCCGGATGGGACTCTACTTGGCGTGGAAGGCAAGCTAGGCAATACGGATATGGATATCTCCTCCTTTGTAACCGACCTTGTGTAACCCTAACCCTCTCTGGTGTCTATATAAACTGAAGGGTTTTAGTCCGTAGGACAACAATCGCAACATACAATCATACCATAGGCTAGCTTCTAGGGTTTAGCCTCTCTGATCTCGTGGTAGATCTACTCTTGTACTACCCATATCATCAATATTAATCAAGCAGGACATAGGGTTTTACCTCCATCAAGAGGGCCCGAACCTGGGTAAAACATCGTGTCCCCTGCCTCTTGTTACCATCCGGCCTAGACGCACAGTTCGGGACCCCCTACCCGAGATCCGCCGGTTTTGACACCGACAACGACCAATACATCTCGTGGTAACAAGAATGTATTGTTCTGAGGTATATCAAGATTAAGTCTCTGATTCATATTTCGTCGACCAATCCTTCCTAATTCACATTTTTGTTGAATTATTTTTTTGTAATTCCTCATATAAGGACTCCGAAAATACCAGATCCCCACCTACACAAGCAAATTGTTGATAAAACTCCAAAATAGCTTTTTCTTTTGACTCAATCCTCTTCTTCTCCATAGCATTCGGGAAAGACAAGAAAATTTCAGGGTAGGAAACATTATCTAGAATTTATCCTAGATTCAAACCCATAGCTGATGATAGAACTAGAATAGATATCTTTTGTTTTCTACTCACGCGAGCCCATACCCTTTCTTTTTTATCAATTGCTAGTTCCGATCTCCCCCCCCCTCAATCTGATATTATAGTCCCAGTGTAGATAGAAATTCCCTTATGATCTAATTCCGAGCGGTAGTAAATACCAGGACTAAGCAATATTTGATTTATCACAATTCGGTATATTCCATTTATAATAAAGGTTCCTAAGGAATTAATTATAGGAATGTTTCCGATAGAAATGGTTTGCTTTTGCACATCGAAACCAAAAATTAATCTCACAAATACATATAATTCGGAATAATAGGTAAGTGATTCATACACAGCATCTCTTTCTTTTATCAAGGGTTCTAGCAATTGATATCCTTTCGCAAATAATTGAAATGCAATTTCGTGATCTGGATCTTTAATTGTTGGAAACTTGTCAAGTTCTTCTGCCAAGGCTTGATTAATGAACCTAGAAAATCCCTCGAATTGGATCTGACTAAATCCGGGTATTGTGGACATTCCCTCGTTTCCATTCCAGAGCATCTTAATCTTAAGTTTCCTATTTATCAAAGAAAAATTCCATTATCAGCTCACTCTTCATCAATCCCTATGGATCGATCTAGCAATCATGGAATCTATATTCTGTTTACTGAATCACATGAAATTCCAGGGAACTCCACATACGTATTTCATATATGTATTTCATACATATGAATAGAGACCATTTCGACGAAAGTTCAAGTTTGCCAGGGGTACAAATGAAATGAAAATGAATTCATAAAACATTCCTACAAAAAAATCTACCACTTATACTTTATGTTATGATATTCTAATTAGATTGGATGGCAAAGATTTCTCATTTTATCTCCTTTCTATGAATGGAATGTGATAAAGCTATAATATAATATACTAGAAAGTTTGACTTTACTTCGATTTAGAATAGCGTGCTTACTTTAATTTCTCAAAATAATTTGAGGGTTCTTTTTTATTTCAGATCAGAGTAGTATAATTGCTAGAAAATTCAGTATTTCTTTTTTTTGAATATTTACTGTAGGGTAAAAACCCCACAGCCCTTTATTCCAGTCGCCCAAAAAACAAACTGTACAGAAAGGGAAGAAAAGATTACAAACTTAAACTAAGGGGAAGAAGAACTTACAATTACATAAGGGAGTTGACCCAATCTACAAGCCTAGACTTATAGCTATCCTTAAACCTATGTGACAGGAGTAGAATATCATGTACAAAACTGCCCCTCCAGGCAGCAAAACTGCCCCTCCAGGAGTAGAAAATTCAGTATTTCATTGTGGAATTCTAAAATAAAGTAAGTACCTTTTTTAAGTACATGCCAATCTAGTTATCCACCTCTCCCCATATCCATGCTTTTCTTTTATCGTAATTTCACTTGGGTAGGCCAAGATAGTCAGGTTATACTCTATATTAGAGCAAATTTCCTTTTTTATTCAAGATATTTAATTTAATACTTTGAAAAATTAAAGCATGATTCCCCATAGAGATATGTACATAAAGGGGATCTTTGGATAATAATGTTGTTCGGACCTAAAGTTTACCTATACACGGATTAAGCATAAAGCCATAATATTTTATTATGCCATTGAAGGGGGGAGATAATACCGATTTAAGAGTAGTTCACTACTGCAATAAAAAACAATTCTAGTTAACGGTTCCAATTTGTTTTGAATTTTGCAGTCTGTGAATAGAAATCCACCTTTTCTTCTTTTTCATCTCAATAGAAAGAAATGAGAAGTTTTATTGTGTTAACAATGTATGTTTTAAGATAGAATCTATTGAGGAGAATAATAGAAACTGGATCAAAAAAGCAGGAATAGATTTTTTGAAAAAGATTGGAAAAAAGTAAGTAGAATTATATTCAAAATAAAGGAAAGGGGCTTTTTATAAGAAAACGTGGATGAATACTTGCTGTTTTCTAGATTTTTGATCGGATTTTTTGGCGGCATGGCCAAGCGGTAAGGCAGGGGACTGCAAATCCTTTATCCCCCGTTCAAATCTGGGTGTCGCGTGATCAATAAAATACTTAGGGTTTTTTATAGTGCTGATCGAATTCGATAAATTTTTACTTCGCATAAGTTCGGGCAAGAGAGTAACTGGGCCTACCGATACTGGGTTTAGAGAAACCATACCACAGTTCCATCCTCAAACTAGGGTTAGGGTTTGCTTTGACAGTAGTGGCCAAAATGGTTATCAATAGGGGTGAGGTAGTGTTTCCTTATTCTTTTATTATATGAATTTGAATTGGTTCTCAATTGAGATTCGATTTGATAATTTTAAAATACGAGGATAAGATGTCAGAAATCTTGGTATCCGAAGAAAGGTCCCTAAGGGGCATTCTTTTTTTTCAATCTAAGATTCAAGAAGGGACTCCACGAAAGAATATCAAGACTTACTAATTATTATACATTTTTTATCGTACATCTTATGTTACCTACATACACTAAAGTAAGGACTACTTAATTCTAACGAGAATCAGATCAAATAGGTCGATCAAAAATCAATTTAGGAGTTGTGTTATGGATAAAATCTCTTCATTCTTTCATAGAATGATACAAAGCAAGGCTGCAGGGTTTAGGTCAAAAATAAACATTAGGTAAGGTAGGTATCCAATAAATATTTATCTATCGATAATTTTATGGTATATTCGGGCGTCCTTTGCTTTAAAAAAATAGTAACAAAAGGAATAAAAAATCTTCCTATTCCCGCTTCTTCTATTCAGGACATCATTCCCGTACTCTTTCTTTTTTAAGGAAAAAAGGGCTATAGTATCGTATTTTTAATGCTCTCTAATTCTACCAGAATTCCTATAAGAATTTGTTGGGAGTAAATTCCCTGAACTGATTAATCCATGGCCTTAGGGCCGAATCCCTTTTTGACTATGTACCCTTGATTCCACTATGATTATTGATCAATAGTAGAATAATCCCTTCATAGAAATAGGAGACATAATTTAGATGGATATAGTAATTCTCGCTTGGGCTGCTTTAATGGTAGTCTTTACATTTTCTCTTTCACTAGTAGTATGGGGAAGGAGTGGACTCTAGGGATACTACTAATTGATTAAGTAATAAAATTGTTGTATCAATTCTTTTCTTTAATGGATCAGTTTGCATTAATCATTTTGTCAACGTTATTCTTTAATCGTTTTCTTTAGTTTTGTTTCACTCAAGGCGTATAAGCCGGATCAGTATGGTAGTCATAGCTATGCTCAATGAGCAGGAAGCCCCCAAGTGATCTTATGGATTGACAATAAAGACTCAGATTCTCAGAAATGAAACGATAGAGGCCCTGAATTATTAGGGATGCCGGCTTTACTATACTAATCATAATATATACATTGGTAGAAGTATGTACATCACAAGAGCCGGTGGCTCAGGTGTAATAAGGCCGAAGATGAGCAATGTTCCATGGGCGGGTCTCCTCCTCAGACTTGCATGAGTCCTTGTGCTCTCGAATATCAATGAGGTAGTATGACCCATTGTTCAGATTTTTACTGACCACAAAGGGACATTCCCAAGGTGGGGACAACTTGTGCATGTCTGTTTGATCCTGGATGAGCCAGAACACCAAGTCACCTTCTTGAAAGGTCCGGGTTTTAACCCGGTGGCTATGATAACGATGCAGATCTTGCTGGTAAATCACCGAACGAGCCGCCGCAAGGTCACCCTCCTCATCCAAAAGGTCAAGAGCATCCTGATGTGCTTTTTTCATTATCAGCTTCAACATAAGACGCCACACGGGGCGAGTCGTGATGGATGTCACTAGGGAGAACACACCTCTGCTCTGTAAACCATGAAGAAAGGCGTGTAACCCGTAGATCTATTGGGGGTAGTATTGATACTCCATAACACTGGAGGCAACTCCTCAACCCAACAACTCAGCGTCCTCTGCAAAGGGACCATAAGCCGGGGTTTTATGCCTCTCAAGATTTCTTGATTGGCTCTTTCAGCTTGACCATTGGACTGGGGGTGGGCCACATATGAAACATCAAGACGAATATGTTCATGTTGACAAAATTCTTTCATAGCACCTTTAGACATATTAGTGCCATTATCAGTGATGATGCTGTGAGGGTAACCAAAACGGAAAATCACCTTTTTGATGAATTGAACCGCCGTTGCCACGTCACACTTGCCGACCGTCTCTGCCTCAACCCACTTTGTAAACTTGTCAACCGCCACCAAGAGGTGAGCCTTTTTGTCCTTGGATCTTTTAGAAGGTCCAACCATATCCAACCCCCAGACTGCAAGCGGCCAAGTAATTGGAATCATCCTCAATTCTTGAGCCGGCACATGAGATCGTCTTGAAAATTTCTGACAACCATCACATTTGCTGACCAAATCCTCTGCATCAGCATGACCCGTCAGCCAATAAAACCCATGACGAAAAGCCTTAGCCACGAGAGACTTAGAGCTGGCATGATGGCCACAATCTCCTTCATGAATCTCTCGTAGAATCTCATGGGCCTCCTCAGGAGAAACACAACATTGAAACGCCCCTGTGACACTACATCGGTGCAACTCTCCATTGACAATAGTCATTGACTTAGACCGTCCGGTTATCTGCCTCGCTAAAGTTTCATCTTCAGGTAACTCACCCCGGGTCATATAAGCCAAATATGGAACTGTCCAATCAGGATAGCGTGAAGAGCCACCACCAACTGTGCCTCCGGGTCAGGAACAACAAGATCTTCCTTCGTAGGCAATTTAACTAAAGGATTATGAAGAATATCAAGGAAAATGTTGGGTGGTACCGGCTTACGCTGGGACCCCATCCGGATTAAAGCATCAGCCGCCTCATTTTTCCCGAGATCAACATGTTCCACTTGATAGCCCTTGAAGTGACCAACAATAACATCAACCTCTCGGGGATAAGCTGCCATGAGTGGATCCTTGGAATCCCAAGTGCGTGAAACCTGCTGAGCCACCAAATCTGAGTCGCCAAAGCACCTCGCCCGGCTTAGATTCATCTCTTTAGCCATTCGAAGACCATGTAGCAAGGCCTCATACTCAGCTGCATTATTAGTACAAGGGAACATCAATCTTACGACATAGCAAAATTTATCACCTCACGGAGAAGTCAAAATAACTCCAGCCCCTGAGCCTTCCAATTGCCTCGACCCATCAAAATGAATAGTCCAATATGTGTTATCCGGCTTCTCCTCGGGCATCTGCAGCTTTGTCCAGTCATTGATGAAGTCCACAAGCGCTTGAGATTTTATAGCTGTGCGAGGCATGTACTTCAAACCGTGGGGTCCAAGCTCAATGGCCCACTTGGCCACCCGACCTGTGGCTTCTCTATTTTGGATAATATCCCCTAAGGGAGCAGAACTAACCACAGTGACGGGATGACCAAGGAAATACTACTTTAACTTACGACTAGCCATGAACATGTTGGGTAACGTAGCAATAATTCAAAATTTTCCTACGTGTCACCAAGATCAATCTATGGAGTCATCTAGCAACGAGGGAGGAGTGGATCTACATACCCTTGTAGATTGCGCGCGGAAGCGTTCAAGAGAACGGGGTTGATGGAGTCGTACTCGTCGTGATCCAAATCACCGATGATCCTAGCGCCGACCGGACGGCACCTCCGCGTTCAACGCACGTACGGAGCAGCGTCGTCTCCTCCTTCTTGATCCAGCAAGGGGGGAGGAGAGGTTGATGGAGATCCAGCAGCACGACGGCGTGGTGGTGGAAGTAGCGGGATTCCAACAGGGCTTCGCCAAGCGCTGCGGGAGGAGGGAGATGTGTCATGAGAGGGAGAGGGAGGCGCCAGGGCTTAGGTGAGGCTGCCCTCCCTTCCCCCCACTATATATAGGGCCAAGGGAGAGGGGGGGCGCAGCCTTGGCCCTTCCTCCAAGGAAGGGTGCGGCTAGGGAGGAGTCCATCCTCCCCAAGGCACCTAGGAGGTGCCTTCCCCCTTCAGGACTCTTCCTTTCCCTTATCTCTTGGCGCATGGGCCTCTTGGGGCTGGTGCCCTTGGCCCATATAGGCCAAGGCGCACACCCCTACAGCCCATGTGGCCCCCCGGGGCAGGTGGACCCCCTTGGTGGACCCCTGGACCCCTTTCGGCACTCCCGGTACAATACCGATAATGCGCGAAACCTTTCCGGCGACCAAAACAAGACTTCCCATATATAAATCTTTACCTCCGGACCATTTCGGAACTCCTCGTGACGTCTGGGATCTCATCCGGGACTCCGAACAACTTTCAGGTTACCGCATACTAATATCTCTATAACCCTAGCGTCACCGAACCTTAAGTGTGTAGACCCTACGGGTTCGGGAACTATGCAGACATGACCGAGACGTTCTCCGGTCAATAACCAACAACGGGATCTGGATACCCATGTTGGCTCCCACATGCTCCACGATGATCTTATCGGATGAACCACGATGTCAAGGACTTAATCAATCCCGTATGCAATTCCCTTTGTCTAGCGGTACGATACTTGCCCGAGATTCGATCGTCGGTATCCCGATACCTTGTTCAATCTCGTTACCGGCAAGTCTCTTTACTCGTTCCGTAACACATCATCCCGTGATCAACTCCTTGATCACATTGTGCACATTATGATGATGTCCTACCGAGTGGGCCCAGAGATACCTCTCCGTTTACTCGGAGTGACAAATCCCAGTCTCGATTCGTGCCAACCCAACAGACACTTTCGGAGATACCCGTAGTGCACCTTTATAGTCACCCAGTTACGTTGTGACGTTTGGCACACCCAAAGCACTCCTACGGTATCCGGGAGTTGCACAATCTCATGGTCTAAGGAAATGATACTTGACATTAGAAAAGCTTTAGCATACGAACTACATGATCTTGTGCTAGGCTTAGGATTGGGTCTTTGTCCATCACATCATTCTCCTAATGATGTGATCCTGTTATCAATGACATCCAATGTCCATGGTCAGGAAACCGTAACCATCTATTGATCAACGAGCTAGTCAACTAGAGGCTTACTAGGGACATGGTGTTGTCTATGTATCCACACATGTATCTGAGTTTCCTATCAATACAATTCTAGCATGGATAATAAACGATTATCATGAACAAGGAAATATAATAATAACTAATTTATTATTGCCTCTAGGGCATATTTCCAACAGTATCCCACTTGCACTAGAGTCAATAATCCAGTTCACATCTATATGTGATTAACACTCAAGGTCACATCCCCATGTGACTAACACCCAAAGAGTTTACTAGAGTCAATAATCTAGTTCACATTACCATGTGATTAACACTCGATGAGTTCTAGGTTTGATCATGTTATGCTTGGGAGAGATGTTATAGTCAACGGGTCTGAATCTTTCAGATCCGTATGTACTTCGCAAATCTCTATGTCATCTTGTAGGTGCAGCTACTACGCTATATTTGGAGTCATTTCAAATAACTGTTCTACTTGGAGCTATTCTAAATTGTTGCTCCATTATACGTATCCGGTATCTCTACTCAGAGCTATCCGGATAGGTGTTAAGCTTGCATCGACGTAACTCTTTACGTCGAACTCTTTATCACCTCCATAATCGAGAAACATATCCTTATTCCTCTAAGGATAATTTAGACCGCTATCTGGTGATCTACTCCTAGATTACCTTTGTACCCTCTTGCCAGATATGTGGCAAGGCACACATCAGGTGCGGTACTTAGCATGGCATACCGTATAGAGCCTATGACAAAAGCATAGGGGACGACATTCGTCCTTTCTCTTTCTTCTGCCGTGGTCGAGCTTTAAGTCTTAATTTCATACCTTACAACTCAGGCAAGAACTCCTTCTTTGCCGATCCATTTTGAACTCCTTCAAAATCTTGTCACGGTATGTATTCATTTGAAAGTACTATTAAGCGTTTTGATCTATCCTTATAGATCTTAATGCTCAATACTCAAGTAGCCTAATCCAGGTTTTCCATTGAAAAACACTTTTCAAATAACCCTATATGCTTTCCAGAAATTCTACGTCATTTCTGATCAACAATATGTCAATAACATATATTCATCAGAAATTCTATAGTGCTCCCACTCACTTCTTTGGAAATACAAGTTTCTCATAAACTTTGTATACACCCAAAATCTTTGATCATCTCATCAAAGCATACATTCCAACTCCGAGATGCTTACTCCAGTCCTTAGAAGGATTGTTGGAGCTTTGCATACTTGTTAGCATCTTTCAGGATTGACAAAACCTTCTATTGTATCACATACAACTTTTCTTACGAAAACTTGGTAAGAAAACTTGTTTTGACATCCTATCTGCAAGATTTCATAAATAATGCAGTAATCGCTAATATAATTCCAACAGACTCTTAGCATCGCTACGAGTGAGAAAGTCTCATCATAGTCAACTCCTTGAACTTGTCGGAAAAAAAAATCTTAACGACAAGTCGAGCTTTCTTAATGGTGATACTTACCATCATTGTCCGTCTTCCTTTTAAAATCCATCTGTACTCAATAGCCTTACGGCCATCGAGCCGTTCTGCCAAAGTCTACACTTTGTTTTCATACATGGATCCTCTCTCGGATTTTATGGCCTCGAGCCATTTATTGGAATCCGGGCCCACCATCGCTTCTCCATAGCTCGTAGGTTCATTGTTGTCTAGCAACATGACTT
Organism: Triticum urartu; assembly: GCF_056163025.1. Classification (NCBI taxonomy): domain Eukaryota; kingdom Viridiplantae; phylum Streptophyta; class Magnoliopsida; order Poales; family Poaceae; genus Triticum; species Triticum urartu. The sequence continues at coordinate 530,312,584 of NC_141876.1, forward strand.
CCAAGACAGGATTATGTACCACTCTGAAGTAGTACGCATCCTTGTCATCCCACGAGGTTTGGTAGTGACTTGATCTGAAGTTTCATGATCACTATCATAAGCTTCCACTTCAATTGGTGTAGGTGCCATAGGAACAACTCTTTGTGCCCTGCTATACACTAGTTGAAGTGACGGTTCAATAACCTCATCAAGTCTCCACCATCCTCCCACTCAATTCTTTCGAGAGAAACTTTTCCTCGAGAAAGGACCCGATTCTAGAAACAATCCCTTATTGCTTTCGGATCTGAGACAGGAGGTATACCCAACTGTTTTGGGTGTCCTATGAAGATGCATTTATCCGCTTTAGGTTCGAGCTTATCAGCCTGAAACTTTTTCACATAAGCGTCGCAGCCCCAAACTTTTAAGAAATGACAGCTTAGGTTTCTCTAAACCATAGTTCATACGGTGTCATCTCATCGGAATTACGTGGTGCCCTATTAAAGTGAATGTGGTTGTCTCTAATGCCTAACCCATAAACTATCGTGGCAATTCGATAAGAGACATCATGGTATGCATCATATCCAATAGGGTGCAGTTATGATGTTCGGACACACCATCACACTACGGTGTTCCAGGCTGTATTAGTCGTGAAACAATTTCCACAATGTCTTAATTCTGTGCCAAACTTGTAATTCAGATATTCATCTCTATGATCATATCATAGATATTTTATCCTCTTGTCACAACGATCTTTCAACTTCACCCTGAAATTACTTGAACCTTTCAATAATTCAGACTCGTGATTCATCAAGTAAATATACTCAACATCTTACTCAAATCATCTATGAAGTAAGAACATAACGATATCCACTACACGCCTCAGCACTCATTGGACTGCACACATCAAAATGTATTACTTCCAACAAGTTGCTTTCTAGTTCCATTTTACTGAAAACGAGGCTTTCAGTCATCTTGCCCATGTGGTATGATTTGCATGTCTCAAGTGATTCAAAATCAAGTGAGTCCAAACGGTCCCTTTGCATGGAGTTTCTTCATGCATATACACCAATAGACATGGTTCGCATGTCTCAAACTTTTCAAAAACGAGTGAGTCCAAAGATCCATCAACATGGAGCTTCTTCATGCGTTTTATACCGATATGACTTAAGTGGCAGTGCCACAAGTAGGTGGTACTATCATTACTATCTTATATCTTTTGGCATGAACATGTGTATCACTACGATCAAGATTCAATAAACCATTCATTTTAGGTGTAAGACCATTGAAGGTATTATTCAAATAAACAGAGTAACCATTATTCTCCTTAAATGAATAACCGTTATTGTGATAGACGTAATCCAATCATGTCTATGCTCAACGCAAACACCAAACAACAATTATTTAGGTTTTAATACCAATCTCGATGGTAGAGGGAGCGTACGATATTTGATCAACCTTGGAAATACTTCCAACACATATCGTCATCTCACCTTTTAGCTAGTCTCCGTTTATTCCGTAGCCTTTTGTTTCGAGTTACTAACACTTAGCAACCGAACCGGTATCTAATACCCTGGTGCTACTAGGAGTACTAGTAAAGTACACATTAATATAATGTATATCCAATATACTTCTATCGACCTTGCCAGCCTTCTCATCTACCAAGTATCTAGGGTAATTCTGCTCCAGTGGATGTTCCCCTTATTATAGAAGCACTTAGTCTTGGGTTTGGGCTCAACCTTGGGTTTCTTCACTAGAGCAGCAGCTGATTTGCCGTTTCATGAAGTTTCCCTTCTTGCCCTTGCCCTTCTTGAAACTAGTGGTTTCACCAACCATCAACAATTGATGCTCCTTCTTGATTTCTACTTTTGTGGTGTCAAACATCGCAAATATCTCAAGGATCATCATATATGTCCCTGATATATTATAGTTCATCACGAAGCTCTAGCAGCTTGGTGGTAATTACTTCGGAGAACTATCACTATTTCATCTGGAAGATCAACTCCCGCTTGATTCAAGCGATTGTTGTACTCAGACAATCTGAGCACAAGCTCAACAATTGAGCTTTTCTCCCTTAGTTTGCAGGCTAAGAAAATCGTCGGAGGTCTTATACCTCTTGACGTGGGCACGAGTCTGAAATCCCAATTTCAGCCCTCGAAACATCTCATATGTTTCACGACGTTTTAAAACTTCTTCGGTGCCTCAACTCTAAACCGTTTTAACTGAACTATCACGTAGTTATCAAAATGTGTATGTCAGATGTTCGCAACATCCACAGACAACGTTCAAGGTTCAGCACACTGAGCGGTGCATTAAGGACATAAGCCTTCTATGAAGCAATGAGAAAAATCCTCAGTTTACGGACCTAGTCCGCATAATTGCTACTATCAACTTTCAACTAAATTTTCTCTAGGAACATAACTAAACAGTAGAACTGAAGCGCGAGCTACGACATAATTTGCGAAGACCTTTTAACTATGTTCAGGATAATTAAGTTCATCTTATGAACTCCCACTCAGATAGACATCCCTCTAGTCATCTAAGTGATTACATGATCCGAGTCAACTAGGCCGTGTCCGATCATCACGTGAGACGGACTAGTCAACATCGGTGAACATCTTCATGTTGATCGTATCTACCATACGACTCATGCTCGACCTTTCGGTCTCTTGTGTTCCGAGGCCATGTCTGTACATGCTAGGCTCGTCAAGTTAACCTAAGTGTTTCGCATGTGTTCCGAGGCCATGTCTGTACATGCCAGGCTCGTCAACACCCGTTGTATTCGAACGTAAGAATCTATCACACCCGATCATCACGTGGTGCTTCGAAACGACGAACTTTCGCAACGGTGCACAGTTAGGGGGAACACTTTCTTGAAATTTTAGTGAGGGATCATCTTATTTACTACCGTCGTTCTAAGCAAATAAGATGTATAAACATGATAAACATCACATGCAATCAAATAGTGACATGATATGGCCAATATCATATTGCTCCTTTTGATCTTCATCTTCGGGGCTCCATGATCATCATCGTCACCGGCATGACACCATGATCTCCATCATCATGATCTCCATCATCGTGTCTTCATGAAGTTGTCTCGCCAACTATTACTTCTACTACTATGGCTAACAGTTAGCAATAAAGTAAAGTAATTACATGACGTTTATGTTGACACGTAGGTCATAAATAAATTAAGACAACTCCTATGGCTCCTGCCGGTTGTCATACTCATCGACATGCAATTCATGATTCCTATTACAAGAACATGATCATCTCATACATCACATATATCATTCATCACATCCTTTGGCCATATCACATCACATAGCATACCCTGCAAAAACAAGTTAGACGTCCTCTAATTGTTGTTTGCATGTTTTACGTGGCTGCTATGGGTTTCTAGCAAGAACGTTTCTTACCTACACAAAACCACAACGTGATATGCCAATTGCTATTTACCCTTCATAAGGACCCTTTTCATCGAATCCGATCCAACTAAAGTGGGAGAGATAGACACCCGCTAGCCACCTTATGCAACTAGTGCATGTCAGTCGGTGGAACCAGTCTCACGTAAGAGTACGTGTAAGGTCGGTCCGGGATGCTTCATCCCACAATGCCGCCAAATCAAGATTGGACTAGTAACGGTAAGCATATTGAACAAAATCAACGCCCACAACTACTTTGTGTTCTACTCGTGCATAGAAACTACGCATAAACCTGGCTCATGATGCCACTGTTGGGTAGCGTAGCAATAATTCAAAATTTTCCTACGTTTCACCAAGATCAATCTATGGAGTCATCTAGCAACGAGGGAGGAGTGGATCTACATACCCTTGTAGATCGCGCGCGGAAGCGTTCAAGAGAACGGGGTTGATGGAGTCGTACTCGTCGTGATCCAAATCACCGATGATCCTAGCGCCGACCGGACGGCACCTCCGCGTTCAACGCACGTACGGAGCAGCGACGTCTCCTCCTTCTTGATCCAGCAAGGGGGGAGGAGAGGTTGATGGAGATCCAGCAGCACGACGGCGTGGTGGTGGAAGTAGCGGGATTCCAACAGGGCTTCGCCAAGCGCTGCGGGAGGAGGGAGATGTGTCATGAGAGGGAGAGGGAGGCGCCAGGGCTTAGGTGAGGCTGCCCTCCCTTCCCCCCACTATATATAGGGCCAAGGGAGAGGGGGGGCGCAGCCTTGGCCCTTCCTCCAAGGAAGGGTGCGGCTAGGGAGGAGTCCATCCTCCCCAAGGCACCTAGGAGGTGCCTTCCCCCTTCAGGACTCTTCCTTTCCCTTATCTCTTGGCGCATGGGCCTCTTGGGGCTGGTGCCCTTGGCCCATATAGGCCAAGGCGCACACCCCTACAGCCCATGTGGCCCCCTGGGGCAGGTGGACCCCCTTGGTGGACCCCCGGACCCCTTTCGGCACTCCCGGTACAATACCGATAATGCGCGAAACCTTTCCGGCGACCAAAACAAGACTTCCCATATATAAATCTTTACCTCCGGACCATTCCGGAACTCCTCGTGACGTCTGGGATCTCATCCGGGACTCCGAACAACTTTCGGGTTACCGCATACTAATATCTCTATAACCCTAGCATCACCGAACCTTAAGTGTGTAGACCCTACGGGTTCGGGAACTATGCAGACATGACCGAGACGTTCTCCGGTCAATAACCAACAGCGGGATCTGGATACCCATGTTGGCTCCCACATGCTCCACGATGATCTCATCGGATGAACCACGATGTCAAGGACTTAATCAATCCCGTATGCAATTCCCTTTGTCTAGCGGTACGATACTTGCTCGAGATTCGATCGTCGGTATCCCGATACCTTGTTCAATCTCGTTACCGGCAAGTCTCTTTACTCGTTCCGTAACACATCATCCCGTGATCAACTCCTTGATCACATTGTGCACATTATGATGATGTCCTACCGAGTGGGCCCAGAGATACCTCTCCGTTTACTCGGAGTGACAAATCCCAGTCTCGATTCGTGCCAACCCAACAGACACTTTCGGAGATACCCGTAGTGCACCTTTATAGTCACCCAGTTACGTTGTGACGTTTGACACACCCAAAGCACTCCTACGGTATCCGGGAGTTGCACAATCTCATGGTCTAAGGAAATGATACTTGACATTAGAAAAGCTTTAGCATACGAACTACATGATCTTGTGCTAGGCTTAGGATTGGGTCTTTGTCCATCACATCATTCTCCTAATGATGTGATCCCATTATCAATGACATCCAATGTCCATGGTCAGGAAACCGTAACCATCTATTGATCAACGAGCTAGTCAACTAGAGGCTTACTAGGGACATGGTGTTGTCTATGTATCCACACATGTATCTGAGTTTCCTATCAATACAATTCTAGCATGGATAATAAACGATTATCATGAACAAGGAAATATAATAATAACTAATTTATTATTGCCTCTAGGGCATATTTCCAACAGAACACTCCATAAACCAGCTTCTGCCAATGTGGGTATCTCTGTTTGGATTCAACGAGTACCTCACTGACATAGTAAACCGTCCGATGAACCAGATGTTCCTTGCCTGATTCATTCCTTTCCACAACAACTGCTACACTGACGGCTCTGCTATTAGCAGCTACATATAACAGCAAGGGCTCCTTATCAATAGGAGATGCAAGGATTGGCGGCTCAGCCAACTATTTCTCAACGCCTCAAAAGCCTGATTAGCAGCATCACTCCATACAAAGTGATCTGTTTTCTTCATCATCTGATATAAAGGAATAGCTTTATCTCCCAGACGGCTTGTAAACCGGCTCAAAGCCGCAATACGACCCGCCAAACGCTGGACATCATTGATACATGTCGGCTTAGCCAAAGAAGTGATAGCCTTGATTTTTCTCCGGGTTAGCTTCAATGCCTCTTTCAGAAACCAAAAAACCCAAGAGCTTGCTTGCTGGTACACCAAAGACACACTTGGCCGGGTTAAGCATCATCTTGTAGACCCGGAGATTGTCAAATGTCTCTTTCAAATCATCAGACAAAGTCTCCTTCTTCCTGAATTTTACAACAATATCATCCACATAAGCATGAACATTGCGTCCAATCTGGTCATGAAGGCAATTTTGAACACACCGTTGATAAGTCGCCTGGGCACTCTTGAGCCTGAAAGGCATAGACACACAACAGAAGGCTCCAAAGGGAGTGATGAAAGTTGTTTTCTCCTGGTCCTTAACTTCCATCTTGATCTGATGATACCCAGAATAAGCATCCAGAAAACTCAAACACTCACATCCCGCCGTAGCATCAATGATCTGATCAATACGAGGGAGGGCAAAAGGGTCAGCCGGACAAGCCTTATTAGGATTTGTGTAATCCACACACATACGCCAGGTGCCATTTTTCTTAAGCACCAGCATTGGGTTAGCCAACCATTCAGGATGAAAGACTTCAATGACGAACCTTGCAGCCAAGAGCCGGACCACTTCTTCACCAATGGCCTTACGCCTCTCTTCATTAAAATGACAAAAGAATTGCTTGACCGGTTTAAACTTTGGATCAACATTGAGAGTATGCTCAGCGAGTTCCCTCGGCACACCTGGCATGTCTGAAGGCTTCCATGCAAAGATGTCCCGGTCCTCACGGATGAACTCGATGAGCGTGCCTTCCTATTTTGGATCCATATTAGCACTGATATTGAACTACTTGAATGAGTCGCCAGGAACAAAATCAACTAGCTTAGTGTCATCTGCCAACTTCAACTTCAACAAAGGGTCGTGCTCTGTGGTTGGCTTTTTCAAAGGTGTCATATTTGCCGGGTCAACATTATCTTTGTAGAACTTCAACTCTTCTGTTGCACAAACAGACTCAGCATCAGCGGCATCACCCTCTTCACACTCCAAAGCTATCTTCCTATTTGCCATGTACTGTGATAGTGCCCTTACGACCCAGCATCTTAAGCTGCAAGTAAACATAACAAGGTCATGCCATGAATTTAGCATAAGCCGACCGTCTAAACAGGGCGTGATAAGGGATCTTGATCTTGACCACTTAAAAAGTCAATGTCTCAGCTCTAAAATCATGATCATCTCCAAAAGCCACTTCCAAATCTATCTTCCCCACTGGATACGCCGACTTACTGGGCACCACCCCATGAAAAACAATAGAAGACAGCTTAAGATCCTTGTCAGTTAAATTCATATGACAAAAAGTATCATAATAAAGGATATTGATGTTGTTGCCTCCATCCGTAAGCACCTTGGTGAACTTGTACCCTCCAACCTGAGGAGCCACCACCAAAGCCAATTGACCCAGATTGTCAACCCGGGGCGGATGATCCTCACGGCTCCATACAATAGGATGTTCAGACCATCGTAAGTAGTGAGGGACTGCCGGCTCAATCGCATTCACTGCCCGTTTATGAATCTTCTTATCTCGTTTGCACAGACTTGTGGTAAACACATGATATTGTCCACTATTCAACTACTTCGGATTACTCTGATAACCAGACTGCTGCTGCTGATTTCCTTGACTAGATTGCTGATTAAAACCACCTTGGTTACCTTGTCCCTGAAAACCGAAGCTTGAGCCACCACCTCCAAAGCCAGGTCCGTGGGAACCGGATCCTGACCCGCCATGTGGGCCATGGTTATTTCGAAAAAACTGGAATTTCTATACTCCCTCATGATGAAGCAATCCTTCCACAGATGACTGGCCGGCTTCTCCTTCGTATCGTGCTTCAGGCAAGGCTGATTCATCATCGCCTCAAGGTTGAACTTGGGTCCGCCAAATCGGGGCACTGATGACTTCCCCTTATGACGTTGATTATTTTTCTACATATTAGTGTTAGCTACAAATTCTAAACCACCGTCGGCTTTGCACTTACCGTTGCCACCTTGACCCACCGTATTATGTTGTTGTCCCTTTGCATTGCCGCTCTTCTTCCTCTTGCCAGCCTTCTCCTCATCAGACTCGGGGTCTTTAGTACTACCAGAGTCGGCGTATTTGACGAGAGCTGCCATGAGCTCTCACATATCATTGCAGTGGCGCTTAAGCTGCCCCAGCTTCTGCTTAAGGGGAAGGAACCGACAATTCTTTTCCAACACCAGGACGGCTAAACCGGCGTTGATACTGTCCGATGAGTGGATAACGGCCGAGATCCGGCTCACCCAATTGGTAGTTGACTCGCCCTCCCCCTGGACACATGAATCTAAATCAAGAATCGACATAGGCTGCTTGCACATGTCTTTGAAATTTTGGATAAAACACGTCTTCAACTCGGCCCATGACCTGATGGAGTTAGGGGGCAATCCTTTCAACCAAGTGCGTGTTGGCCCATCCAACATCCAACATCTTCATGGCCATCTCATAGCTCTCAATCCAGGCCTCTGGGGGCTGATCCATAGTGTAATTAGGCACCTTGCGGGGGCCTTTAAAATCCTTAGGCAAGTGCTCATTACGTAGATTTGGCACTAAACATGGCACACCAAGGGTTCTAGAGGTTACTCCTGCCTCCACAGACACCGACGGGTAAGCCAGAGATTATTGTTGAGCCGCTAGCTGAGCCACCAGCTCAGCCTTCGGACGCGCCCTGCCCTGATCCACCAAAGCCTGAGCATCATTACCAGCACGCGACGGGTCATGCCTACGAGGCTCGTTATGGTGCCGCTCACTGCTTGAAACTACTGGCGAGTCAATATGCCTACTGTAACTCCGGCTTGGACGAGGGGTTGAATGAATCCTCTCATGACTGTATGAATAAGCTGCCTGTTGAGCCACCGCTGTCTGAAGAAGCTCGCTGGCCCTCCGTATCTCCATTGCGGCTGGAGACTCACCTTCAACGGGGAGAGCCGCCAATCGCGTAGCTGCAGCAATCATATTGTCCAGAGGGTTGGAATAATGACCCGGTGGCATCGGAATGTGCTGAGGCAGAGTCAAATTCAAACGAGGCGGGTCTACAGCATGTTGCTGAATCGACGATCCGGTCTCGGGTGCCTCTATAACCCGGTTTACCACTGGCGGGTTACTGGTTCCTGCCCGAGGTGTGTTGAAAAGATTCCTAGCCTCAAACCCTATGGGCAGACGGGTCTGGTGCCTCCTCCTCATAACAATGTTTGACGCGTTCTGATCCAAGGTAAGCCGGTATGACTCTGCTTGAATCTGTCGTGTCTCAGCGTCCAAAGTAGCTCGCTCCATTGCCATCCTAGCATTCTCAGCATTGAATTCCTCCTTGGCTTGAGCTACCTCATCTCGCAATCTCACAATGTCCACCTTATGTTGTGCTTGATTTTTTGGTGTCACCTCCACAGCCAATAAGGTCGCCAAAGCCTCCAAAAGCTCGGATAATACCTGAGCAGGCGGGCGCGCAGAGCCGCTAGCACCAGCTGTCGTCGCTGCAGCCGTTGAACTGGAGGTCATAGCCACAGCAGTCGTCGAACCGAGCACCGGTTGTGTACCGGCCATGAAGATCGCAACCCTATTCGGCGGCTCATAGGGGTCCGGAATACTGTCACCGTCGGAACAGCCCCCAAGCTTGTCATCTTGCAGTTGATACATTGAATCGGTCTCACCAGTTGAAGACTCACCATCAGAACAGATTATCGTCTCTCCCCTGGACACAGACCCTTCCTCAAGATCTGCCCCATGGATGAAACCAATAAAGGCGTGCTTTACGGCGGCTTGAACCTTGGCGGGTCGTGCGCGCTGAGCCGTCTCGATGATGTCGGTGCAGGTGTCCGACTTAGGCTCTGACTCACCGATCTTGCCGATGAAGACGTGGATTCCGCCAAAGGGGACCGGGTACCCGTACTCGATTGAGCCGGCCTCGGGGCCCCAGCCAGTGTCGTCGATGTAGAGCTTACCGCGACGACTTTTGGTCATCCGACCAACGGCGTATCCCTTGATCCCTGCGAAGTCACCCTTCAAGAACTCAAAACTATCGTGCGCTGCCCCCACCGTGGGCGCCAACTGTAGTGGACTTAACACGACAGATGCCCTAGCGAAAGGACTTAGATGTGGAGCCATCGCAGCTAGGTTAGCTTGAAAGGGGTTAAACGGGACAAAGGACACGGAGAGTTTACCCAGGTTCGGCCCCTCTCAACGAGGTAAAAGCCTACTCCTGCTTTAGGTTGTATTGCTTGGGTTTCGATTACCAGGGAGCGAACACGCTTGACCTAGTTCTCGATTAGTTGTTTCTTGAGTTAACCCGCCGCCGTCACCCCTTTATATACAGGTTGATGCCCGGCGGCTTACAGAGTCCCAGCCGGGTCATACACAACGTGTCCGACTCGGTAACTAACTAAGCTTGACTTACAATACAAGTTAAACATATGGCGGCTCACACCCGTGGGCCTCAAGTCATCCCCGGGTCTTGGGCCTTCAATAAGCTTGCTCCATGAACCGCCATCTTCATATCTTCTTGGGCCTCTTCATCTTAAGCCGCCAGTGGCATGACCCGGCCCCTCCTGGACGGGTCATACCCAGTAGTTATATCCCCAACCCGCCCCCTGATGAGTTGCCACAAGAAGACCTTAATCTTTGGTGGCAATTTAGCTTTCCACAGGTCTTTCAATTCATCATGACCCACTCCAGCCGCCAGCCTATCGTAGAGAGATCTTGTTGAGAAAAGGCAGAGGGATCCAACTTCCACGACGTCACATCTGGGGCCGCCGAAAGGTTGATGCTTGCCACCAAGGAGACAACTCAAGCCACTCCGCAGCCTGAGGAGGGCCAAAGGATCCGCGGAAAAAGAGGTTCTGCCCTTGGTCCGCCACTGCCATCGCCACCCAATCTTCTCAGCGACAAGAGGTGACAAAGTGTTCATATCTAGGTTACCATACTAAATCCCCTCCTACTCACATAGAATTGATCGATTCTCAATCAAGAAATAGCCCCCATGTATAAACTCAACTGAGAAATAGTTGTTGCATGAACCTACAACAACAATCAATACGTTCCAATGCATCAAAATCGCATCACAAATTACAATCCTTCACTTGTCATTTAAAACAAAAACGTAGCCAAAGCCACTTCCCACACCCTTCTTCATCTAAAATCAAATTTGATCAACAATGTCGGCATAAAGATGACTTCTTTAATGATTATTTCTCACAGAGCAAAGAGAAAATAGGTGCTTGAGCAAGGGGCTCACCATACATGGAGCGTGGAGCGCTTAGGGCTGACGAATAAGGGACACTGTAGCTTCCTCCAAGCAGAGCTCAAGTGCCACTGCACTGCCTCTCTGCCACTCCAAACGTTGTCGATTGCTTGTGCAGATGCTGTCACCTTGAGTCCCTTCCTTTCCCCTAATTTGATCGTTGAGAAAGGGTTGAGGAGGCATGGTAGAACTTGGAGAAAAGAATTTCAGGTGGGCCTTTTTCCGGCTGGATGTGTTAACTAGTTAATATGTACCATATTTTCAAACACGTACTCCCTCCGTTTCATAATATAAAACGTTATTACATTCAATATACCTCATATAGATGGGCTTTCACATCGCTTTGGTGACCCTAAGTCCTAGTTTTTTTATGGGACGGACAAGAAAAGTTTTTTCCTCAAGAAGAGTAGTCAAAAAAAAGTTGTTCTGTGCACAAGGGAGCCGAGGAGCATAATAGCACGGCGGCTGCTGGAACCCTGGAACGCCCCACTTCCCCACCCCACACACTAGTCCAACACAAGCTGCAAGCGCACGGCCACGCCACGCGACGCCTCACAGCCGAGACCAGACCAACACCAACACCGACCCGCACGGCAGGCACATCCCCTCACGCCCCAACCCCCCGCCTCCTTCCATTCCCCTCCCCCACGCCGGCCACTCCCCATCGCTGCGTCCCCCACGCCGGCCACTCCCCATCGCTGCGTCCCCCCTGCTCCCAACCCAGCCGCCGCCGTCCCGCCCCGCCCCGCGGCCGGACCGATCCGTCGCCCGCCTAGGGTTTGCCCCCCCTCCGCCTCCCGCGTCCCCGCCGATTCGGCTCGATTCGTGCTGAAGCGGGCTGCTCCGGCCCGCCGCCGGCTGCCGCTCCCCCCGGCGGGTCCCCCGGTCAGCCGCCGCCGCGTCGGGAGCTAGGGTATCGGCTCGCTGCATTGGTTGGCGCGCGCATGGCCATGGTGCCCAACGGGCTCCTTCCCAATGCGTCGGCGGGGGTGACGCGGCGCCTCGACCCCGACCGCTGGGCCGTCGCCGAGTCCCGGACCGCCGAGCTGATCGCGCGCATCCAGCCCAACGCCTACTCCGAGGGCCGGAGGCACGCTGTCTACAACTACGTGCAGCGCCTCATCATGAACTGCCTCTCCTGCCAGGTATACGAATGGTGTTACAACTGGATCAATTGCTTCCACAAGTAACAGAGATTAGTGGCTTGCAGTGTCTGTCACTTCTCCTTGGTCTTCTGCAGTGCATCCGTAGACATGGAGTTAGTCAGGTTGTTTATGCTAGGTTGCTTGTTCTAGCTGAATTAGGTCGCTGCTGTTGTATTTGACAGGACAAAGAGTCCAGTTGACCATATACTTCCCTCTCTCCCCAAAAGTTGTCTGTCTGAGCAGCACAGCTGGTTATACCAATCACTCACACCACAAAAGGCTTATGGAACTACAACATCGACCTTTACTATGATATGATATGCAAAACCAGCATCTCTTTGTCAGGAAGATTTTGAGTAATCCTGTATTGTAGCCCTGATTCAATCCTACTTACTGGTGTACCTTATGGAATGAGCATTTGAAGTACATTGGTAGATGTCAGTGTTGCCACTTTCTCGGTGTTGCCTTTTTTTTGCGTGCCTCAAATATATTGTTTCTGGTGATTATATGTGTTTGAAATATAATTGATCTCCTCACTCTTTCAGGTTTTTACTTTTGGATCAGTCCCTCTGAAGACTTACTTACCGGATGGTGACATTGATGTCACCGCTTTCAGTAATAGCGAAGAATTAAAGGATACCTGGGCAAATCTAGTTAGGGATGCTTTGGAGCGTGAAGAGAAAAGTGAAAATGCTGAATTTTGTGTAAAAGAAGTTCAGTATATTCAGGCGGAGGTAGTCTCTCTCTGATAAGCGAAACATGATATGATATTATTTTGCAGTTAATTTCTGTGGTAACTATATACCTAGAGCAGTGTTGAATTAATACGTTTGCCTGCATGCATGTGCATGTTTAATTAGTGTCAGAATACTCTGACACCCTTACAGTCTCTTTGCAAGATTTGTGATAGAAAGCTGGCTACTCACTACAGTAAGATGTGCTAATCTATTTTGCCTCACTAAATCAAGGTGGAAGGTTGGGATACTCCCTACCTTAAGATGCGCCTACCCTATTATTATTATTATTATTATTATGATGTCCCAGTGCAACATATTGCGTAATGGAAAAGTACTTCGAGCTTTCATTACCTGTATTATGCTGTCTTAAGATGCGCTAACCTATTAGTTCTCAGAATAGGGAAACATATCTTCTGTTTAAGTTACTTTGTATTATGAATTATGGTTCATTACCTGTATTAAGATGGCGAAGAAGGCCGCAAAGCGAGCTGTTGGTGAAGCAAGGGGTCGGGCATATGAGGACCTCTACCAACGGTTAGGCACGAAGGAAGGTGAAAGGGACATCTATAAGATGGCCAAGATCCGAGAGAGGAAGACGAGGGACATTGGCCAAGTCAAATGCATCAAGGACGGAGCAGGCCAACTCTTGGTGAAGGACGAGGAGATTAAGCATAGATGGCGGGAGTACTTCGACAAGCTGTTCAATGGGGAGAATGAGAGTTCTACCATTGAACTAGACGACTCCTTTGGTGAGACCAGCATGCGTTTTGTGCGGCGAATCCAGGAGTCTGAGGTGAAGGAGGCTTTAAAAAGGATGAAAGGAGGCAAGGCGATGGGCCCTGATTGTATCCCCATTGAGGTGTGGAAAGGTCTCGGGGACATAGCAATAGTATGGCTAACCAAGCTTTTCAACCTCATTTTTCGGGCAAACAAGATGCCAGAAGAATGGAGACGGAGTATATTAGTACCAATCTTCAAGAACAAGGGGGATGTTCAGAGTTGTACTAATTACCGTGGAATTAAGCTGATGAGCCATACAATGAAGCTATGGGAGAGAGTCATTGAGCACCGCTTAAGAAGAATGACAAGCGTGACCAAAAATCAGTTTGGTTTCATGCTTGGGAGGTCGACCATGGAAGCCATTTTCTTGGTACGACAACTTATGGAGAGATATAGGGAGCAAAAGAAGGACTTGCATATGGTGTTCATTGACTTGGAGAAGGCCTATGATAAGATACCGCGGAATGTCATGTGGTAGGCCTTGGAGAAACACAAAGTCCCAGCAAAGTACATTACCCTCATCAAGGACATGTACGATAATGTTGTGACAAGTGTTCGAACAAGTGATGTCGACACTGATGACTTCCCGATTAAGATAGGACTGCATCAAGGGTCAGCTTTGAGCCCTTATCTTTTTGCATTGGTGATGGATGAGGTCACAAGGGATATACAAGGAGATATCCCATGGTGTATGCTCTTTGCGGATGATGTGGTGCTAGTTGACGATAGTCGGACGGGGGTAAATAGGAAGTTAGAGTTATGGAGACAAACCTTGGAATCGAAAGGGTTTAGGCTTAGTAGAACCAAAACCGAGTACATGATGTGCGGTTTCAGTACTACTAGGTGTGAGGAGGAGGAGGTTAGCCTTGATGGCCAGGTGGTACCTCGGAAGGACACCTTTCGGTATTTGGGGTCAATGTTGCAGGAGGATGGGGGTATTGATGAAGATGTGAACCATCGAATCAAAGCCGGATGGATGAAGTGGCGCCAAGCTTCTGGCATTCTCTGTGACAAGAGAGTGCCGCAAAAGCTAAAAGGCAAATTCTACAGGACGGCGGTTCGACCCGCAATGTTGTATGGCGCGGAGTGTTGGCCAACTAAAAGGCGACATGTTCAACAGTTAGGTGTGGCGGAGATGCGTATGTTGAGATGGATGTGTGGCCACACGAGGAAGGATCGAGTCCGGAATGATGATATACGAGATAGAGTTGGGGTAGCACCAATTGAGGAGAAGCTTGTCCAACATCGTCTGAGATGGTTTGGGCATATTCAGCGCAGGCCTCCAGAAGCTCCAGTGCATAGCGGACGGCTAAAGCGTGCGGAGAATGTCAAGAGAGGGCGGGGTAGACTGAATTTGACATGGGAGGAGTCCGTTAAGAGAGACCTGAAGGATTGGAGTATCACCAAAGAGCTAGCTATGGACAGGGGTGCGTGGAAGCTTGCTATCCATGTGCCAGAGCCATGAGTTGGTTGTGAGATCTTATGGGTTTCACCTCTAGCCTACCCCAACTTGTTTGGGACTAAAGGCTTTGTTGTTGTTGTTGTTGTACCTGTATTATGCTGTCCCCATCCATTTGGTATCATCCTAATGTATTTCGTGAATCATGTACAGGTAAAGCTTATCAAGTGTCTTGTGGACAACATTGTTGTTGATATCTCATTTAACCAAGTTGGTGGATTGTGTACACTTTGTTTCCTTGAACAGGTGTGTTCTCTTGTTCAAATCAACTGAATGTGTATACCATGTGCAAATGACCTGCTGGAATAATTTTTTTCTGTATATCACTAGGCACTAGCTAACACTATCAAATTTACTGATTTACAATGCCGACTATATGGCTTTGCTTATTGCATATAGATTCCAGGATTAAAACTAGACTTTCCTGCCTATACGCTTCTAATGGATTTTCATTTTATTAGGTTGATAGCTTGATCAATCAAAACCATTTATTCAAGCGGAGTATCATATTGGTAAAGGCATGGTGTTTCTACGAGAGTCGTATTCTTGGAGCTCACCATGGTCTTATATCTACTTATGCATTGGAGACCCTTGTTCTGTACATATTTCACGTGTTCAACAACTGTTTTACTGGACCACTTGAGGTGATTTGTTGTCTCTTGCATTTTACTATCCTTGCATGAGAATAGTGCTTATCTGTTACTTTTGCAATTGCAGGTGTTATACCGTTTCTTGGAATTCTTTAGCAACTTTGATTGGGAGAAATTTTGTTTGAGTTTGTGGGGGCCAGTTCCTATAAGTTCACTTCCAGATATGACTGGTAATCTGATATATGTTGCTTACTTCACTGCTGTTTCATAGTTAATTGTAACATGGTAGTTTTAAGATTTTTTTGTTGTTTCATGCAGCGGAACCCCCGCGGATGGACACTGGTGAATTGTTGCTGACCAAGGCCTTCCTGGATAGATGCAATCATCTGTATGGAGTTATGCCTCGCACCCAGGAGAACCAGGGTCAACCATTTGTTTCAAAGCACTTCAATGTTATTGATCCCTTACGAGCAAATAACAATCTTGGAAGAAGTGTCAGTAAAGGTGATTATCAAACTACCTAAAAGATTCTAATT
The DNA here is from genome assembly GCF_056163025.1 of Triticum urartu. Lineage (NCBI taxonomy): Eukaryota > Viridiplantae > Streptophyta > Magnoliopsida > Poales > Poaceae > Triticum > Triticum urartu. Next base: position 530,328,942 of record NC_141876.1, read on the forward strand.
GAAGCAGATGAATTGAGCAGAGTTCATGCTTGGTGGTTTTTCCTATTGCTGCTATAGTGCTATCAATAGGCTCAGATTCTATTCACTAATACTTTCTAATTAAAAAATGAATTATTTGGTAAAAATTATGCATAATTGTTACTCCCTCAGTTTCGTTTTACTCTGCTTATTAGATTTGTCAAAAGTCAAACTTTGTAAAGTTTGACCAAATTTATATTTAAAAATATCAACGTCTACTATACCAAATAAATATAATATGAAAACATATTTCATGATGTAATGATATACATTTTATATTGTGAATGTTAATAAACTTTTGTGTAAACTTGGTCAAACTTTGGAGAGTTTGACTTCAGACAAACCGAATATACGGAGTAAAAAGAAATGGATGGGGTATCTACAAATAACATGCTCTAGCTTTTCAACTGGTGGAAGCTCACCATTCTACTGATGTATCTAGGCAAGTAATAAATATTCACTCCGTCCCATAATGTAAGACGTTTTTGCAAGCTAAACTAGCTTGCAAAAATGTCTTACATTATGAGACAGAGTAGTAGCTACAAGGAATTACCCGTCTGTGCACGTGCTCTAAATGGTTTTTGCTCTAGGTACAGGAGTTAGGTTTCCCATTTTGGCCAAGCCAATACATGGTTGATTAAGAGATGATATCTGTAGCAATTTAAACTATAATATACATTGTTTGTTTGTACACACTTACATATATTGTCTTTGTAGTCATTTTGCTGCTGTGGCTGATCATCCTCTTGAATACAGCAAGTTTTATATTGTATTTTCTTGTGCTGATAGAGAAGTTCCTGTTACTTTTTCAGGCAATTACTTTAGAATACGCAGTGCCTTTTCTTTTGGGGCAAAAAGGCTGGCAAAGTTACTTGAATGTCCAAATGAAGATCTAATTGCTGAAGTAAATCAGTTCTTTACAAATACATTGACAAGACATGGGAGCGGGAACCGTCCCGACGCACCTACACCAAATCTGTTTCCTAAACATGCTCTGAAGGTTGTCCCTGCTGAAGCGTCAAACAGCCACGAAAATGCAACAATGCCCAAGAAGAAGATAGAAAAACCTAAACTTCGAGCTAATCAGGGCAGTCTCACTGAAGGTTCTCACAGCTATGCTGAACCTATTTCTCAACAACCTCAGAGAAGTGATCTACGCCCTCGGAATTCACCAAAGGCAATTCATCCTGCTGTTTCTCATGCACAACACCAAAAAGTTAATGTGACACAACCCAACAACAAGGTCTCTGAACCGCTTGAAAGGAACAGGTCTGGTGGATCAATGCCAAGTGAAAGGGATGGGAGAATGCCAAATGCTCTCTTTTTTAATGGCCGAAATGGGCAGAACATGTCTCCATTTGCAAGAACCCAGTCTAGTCCTGAACTGACAGACCCTTCTATTGATGGATATTCTTGTGGAAGGCGAACTAGAGTGGTAGAAATGGAGAAGCCTGTGAACAATGATTACAATAGTAGAAGGAATAACTTAGTTCCAGAAGTGCCTAGCAACCACAGCACTAAATCCTCACAGGATGAGTCAATGTCTTCCATGAACAGTTCATCTCACCCTAGTGCAAAAGCAGCTTCTGAATCAAATAGTGTTTCCAGCAGCTATCATGAAGACAACGGTTTCGTGATTAACGAAGAACTTCCTTCTGTATCTGAGGCATCGGAGATGCAGCAGGAGGAACATGCTCTAGTTAATCTAATGGCATCAGCAAAGTTGCATGGTTTCAATGGACAGGCTCAATTGCCAATGCAATTACCTTCTCATATGTCTGTAGCATCTTTGCCCTTACTGCCTCCAACAGCTTTTCCTCAAAAACCTTTTGCCGGGATTCCACCAACTAGCTTAATTGGGAGCCAGTGGTTGCACAACATGCAGTTTCTCCAAGGATTTGTTCCACCACCTATGGCCCATTATACTTACAACCCTTCGTTTGCACCAAACACAGAGGATGGTAATGAGAGTGAAAAAAGTACTACATCAGATTCGAATCTTGATCTTGGCAACACTCAGTATGAGTATGGTTTTCGGTTGTCTAGAAATTTCAACCATGAAGGAAGGGATTCACATGTGCATCATTTTGATGACAACAACCGTTCCTCTTCACCTAATGGTGTATCTGGCCCCCCCTTGGACAGGCAGATGCAATATACTGTTGAGGATAGCGGAGTAGTAGAGGAAAACTATACTAACATGTTTCAAAATCAAACAAGTAGAGAAGTGAGGAGAAATGCCTCCATGAGTAGTGGAAATTTGAGAACTACTTCACAACCCAGTTCTTCCAAAAGCAAACCTCTGTCAGAGAGTTCGTGGGATGAAAGAGCTGCAAAGACATCACGAGCTTCGAGGGACAAATGGGAAAAAAAGCCTGCCTTTCCAGCCCCTGCCACAACCACACTCAGCATAAGTAAGACTGGTTGGCAGACAGGAAATACCAGTGACCATATGCCGGCAGAAGCTGATGAAGGCGCCAGGAATGGTGTTGTAGTGCCAGTTATTAGGCATGAAGCTTCTGACATAGCAACAGGGTCTGTCTCGTCAGATCCATCAAGAACTAGTCAAGTACGGAATGATTTTAACGCATCATGGATGCCTAATCCCATGTTTGCACCTTTTCTTATTGGTTCCTCTCAGCAGAGGCAAGCTGATAACTCTGGACTGACTTTTGTCCCAACAGGTCCACCAGTTCCTTTTGTTGTGCTCCCATTTGTTCCTGGCAATAGTGATGGATCTGTTCCACAGTTCGAGGGAAATGACGGAATTGATCAGTTTCCTGTCAATGTTGCTGTTCAAAATTTTAGTTCACTCAATGATGTTCACCAACCTGATAACAGTGCTACCTCAACAGCATCATCCAGTACTGTAGCTAATCCATCTTATGATCACAAGCCTGACATTCTGAACAGTGATATTGCCAGTCATTGGCAGAATTTACAATATGGACGATTCTGCCAAGATGCACGCCCCATGGGTCCTGTATTATACCCTTTTGCAGTGCCTCCAGGGTACATGCAAGGGCATGTTCCATGGGATGGGCCTGGAAGACCACCTTCACCGAATGTCAACTGGACACAGATGGTGGGTCCTGGCCAAAGAGCCTTTCCTATGATGCCAATACAGCCTGCTTCAGAAAGAGTTACTGCTGTTCCTCCGCACTATGGAGAGCATGCACCCAGATACCGTGGTGGAACAGGAACCTACTTGCCAAATCCTGTAAGCTCCTAATAATTCGTTCATTAGTCTTACCTTATTGCAAACATAACATGCTTATTCTTGGTATCTCAAAAAATAATATAGAAGAACGAGCTTTTGTAAATTTACTGGCTTTAGCAGTATAGTTTGATCAGCATCATCTTTCTGAAATGTAATATCATTTGTCCCAGCTTGTGATATGTCATACTCCCTCTGTTCCTAAATATAAGACCTTGTAGAGATTCCACTATAGGCTACATACGGAGCAAAATGAGTGAATCTACACTCTAAAATATGACTACATACATCCGTATGTAGTTCATAGTGGAATCTCTAAAAGGTCTTATACTCCCTCCCACCGAGTTAGTGCTAGATACATCCATTTGAGGGACAAGCTTGGGACAAGTTTTTTCGGACGGAGGGAGTATTTAGGAACGGAGGGAGTAGGTTTTAAGTTGGTAGCCAGCTGCATTCCATATTACTCAAACGATCTAGTGGAAAGGGGCATGCTGTTATTGTCAAACAGAAACAGATGTATTTAGGTATTCTTTGAATTGGTACGGCCCAGATTTATACCGTCTATTGAGATCGGAAGCTCCACATTGGCATAGATGCTCAGAAACAGACGGTCTTGATCCATCCATTTATGACCCTACTGTGAGATTGTAACATTTATACTCCCTATGGAGGGAGTATATTTTATGGATGAATTTGTTTCATAGGTACAATTAAAAAACGGTAAATGTGTTTACCTGTAATATTCAAGAGAAGATATTCTTCAGCTTGTCATGAATGCAGTTTGTACCCCAGAAACAGGCAGAGAGTACCGTTACCAAGTGGCTGGTTCCAGGATGCTTAGTAGTAACCGGTAAAGCCTAGTCAAGAAGCATTAGTAGTAAAATAAGTAGTAACTGGAACCATCTTCTTGAAAGTTTCCTTAGCAATCCATCAACTCAAATGTTGCCACCGATCTGGTTCTGTTGTACTAAGCAATCTATCTTTGTACTTAATGTGGTTATAATACCCCGTAAATATTAGATCGCTACAATGGTGTGAATTTTAGTCATCACTCATCGCTAAGTGAAAGTAGTAATTTTCCTCCAAAAGTGGAAGTAGGAACAACTTCAGTATCCCCAAGTGTAGTGTGCACATGGTGTTGGCAATATGGTTGACGGAGTCTCAGCTAACTGGAGTGACTGGTCATCTGTTGCTGCATGGGAAACTCAAGAGCTTATATCATGGATATAAGATATTCTGGGTGATGTGTAGCTCTATGCCCCTACTTGTGTGGTTGTGCCTCAAGGGCAATATAGTTTATCAGGCGATTCTTTATGAACGTGATAGTTGCTTTACGAACATGATAGTATTTTAACTGGGAATACTAAGCTGTCAATTCTGTTCGTTGCATTTTCTCAGAAGGTTCCATTTAGGGACCGAGAGCGTCCCTCGAGTTCAAGATACTTCAGAGGAGGTTATAATAGTGACAAGGGTGACAATAGTGATAAAGAAGGAAGTTGGGCAAACTCAAGACAACGAAATACAGGCCGCAACTATGGACGTAGCCAGTCAGAGAGGTATGGCATGAGGTCTGATAGGCAGACAACAGATGAAGGTCAGTTTGACAGGCAGCGGAGATCCTATAGAAATGACTCACACAGGCATGAGGCAGGTGCTCAATACCTTGGACAGGGTCAATCTCATGGATCCACAAACTCTACTCGCAGACCAGGGAATATCGCACATGGGGTTTACTCATCACCATATGCAGTGCCAAATGGTGTTGGTGCTTCAGATTCACCATATTTTATGGTTTACCCATACGAACCAGCTGCAAATCATGGCTCTTCCTCTGAACCGCTTGAATTTGGTTCACTGGGGCCAATCTCTATGGCAGATGATGGTGATCTACCACAGCCCACTCGCCAAGTAATGGCCAATGGCTTTTATGGGCAAAGACATACTGCGTTTAGGGCTAGTTCCTCTCATTCGTCTCCTGATCAACCATCCTCACCTCAACCTCGCAGGTAATACCCCTCGCTTGTCTCTTTTCTTGCATATCATTTATGTATTATTGTTTAAGTGTGAGCAGTTACTGTTGAAAACCAAATTATTGATGTATGATATACTTCATTTTTATTTGCGTAAAGAAACTGGTATGTGTTTCTATGTGCATCATCAGAGTTAGTGTGATAACAATTGCTACTGTCCTAGCTAGAATTGACAAAAAAAAAACCCTAATGAGTGATATGTTTGGGACGCACTTGAGTTTTAGCTACTTTAACTTTCACTCTTCAGCGTTTTCTGCCGCCCTTGAGGATATGACCTGTCGAGCTGACATTTTTACAATGCTTTTTTCATTATGCTGGATATGATGGAGCTGTGAAAGCTTTAACTTTGGCACATCAGTAGTTATGTTCATCAAAACATGGAATAAAGAATGAAGTGGAAGTTATCTCAGGGAAAACACCATCATATATCTTTGGATAGCTATTTTCTGTTGAGGAGCTATTCAGTTATTGTTGGCTAACCATATTTTTTACTACCGAAAGAGAGGATAATTGATATCAGTCTGTTTCATATAAGTAGTATTCTGATGATTATTTTACATGGTAGTTACTTGGTTCTATTCTTCAAAAAATGTGTCATTAAATGAATTACAGTTTGATCAAATTACATAATAATTTCATAAACTATTCAGTTGGCTTCTGTGGAATGCTTTCTTGATTGTTACCGTTGTCAGTATTTTGCAGCATTTGTTGTCACCACCTGATCCTTTTGTTTTCTCTTTTTTCTGAAGGTAGCTGGAAGGATACGATAGCTTGGCTCTGATACTGAACCGATGCACACCCTTCAGTTATATTTAGCTCTGGTGCCTGTGATTATGTCGTACACAACTGCATATTGTTGGACCATCTGGTGCCCAGAGTGCGAATGTGCCTTTAGCTGTAAGCAGCTGGTGGCCGGATACCTCACCAATATTTAGTTCGTCCAAAGAGACATCAGTCAGCAGCAGGTCATTTTACTGGCAAGCAGCTGATGATACTTTGAGATGCCTCGGGAATATTTAGTTCCATGGAAAGACGCATCAGTCATCTCAACATGCTTTACTGGGCTTTTTCAGACTAAAGCAGAATTATCTTCTGAATAAACCATGGAACCGGGAAGACGGGAATATATCCTCTTATTGACCCAAAGGATATGATCAAGGAAGGGTTAAGCGAGAATGCCAGCCCTTGTACTGCCATCTCGATATCAGAGACAAGACTGGGAAATCATTGGATTCTACTAGTACTGCCTGGACACCTATCCAGAGCCGGAAGCTAATAGTGAACTCATGTCACTTGGCAGAAGCAAGATCATGTAATCATGTTTTCACATATGGAAAACTTTTCACGTTAGATGTATTAGGGTTTAAGAATCTTGAAGTTGAGTTTCTAGCTTCGAGGAATATGATTATCTGTATTACTCTTCGGCTAATGAAAAGATCGATCGCTTCGTTTGATCAACTTCCTTTTCAGACGTGCTCTCTGTGATGGTTTTACTCACGTGCAGTTTGATTTTGGTACAGGGAGAATGTCGGTTGTATGCTCATCTCTTGTGTTGAGCAATCTGATGCTCTGTCAATCGAGTTTCATATCCGTCGGTATTCAAATGTATTTTTGAACTATCGAAGTGCGCCACCAGTTACTTTTCCTTATGGGTTTGTTGGTGGTAAGGCTTACACTAACAGTGAACTGACGGAGAAAATTCAAATTTCGCATGGAGTACTACTGACATAACAAGAGGCCACTATTGCCATTGACCTTTTTAAACCATCAGCTGTTCTGAACTAGATTGTGTATTTGCCAACTGTTCATCCCCCCCTCAGATCAAATCTCTCTTTCTCTAGTAATAACTATGCTACCACTACATCCTGCCGCTGTGGCAAGAAGCAGCTCTGCAGTGCCAGAACTCTGTTTCTGGCGAGCAATTGAGTCGGATGCTGCAGCGTGGTCCGTTCATTCCCCAACTCTTTTCCTGAGCTCTGTGATGAAGTCCTCCTTCTCCTGGTCCGTCATCCCCACCGTGGAGCAGTCGCCGACGCCCCACTCGGCGCCCCGCAGGCAGTACTTGTCCTGGATCTCCCTCTCGTTCCTGATATCAACAACAAATTTTGCCCCGAAAGAGATTGATCACATGAACACGGGACGGAGTCAGTTAGAGAGCTTGGTTCCAGCACAGGAGTGAGCAAACAGACGTAAGCACGAGCACATACTTCTGTTTGTTCTGCTTGGACTTCTCCAGCAGCTCCTTGAGCACCTTGGAGGACTTGAACCTCGAGTCATTCTCCGCGTACTTCCTCTGGTTCTCCGCTTCAGAATTCATTCAGTGCAAATTAACGGAAAATAAATAAATTGATATGTATTAGATGAGATAGTGTAGAGCTATTAGCTAGCTGAACCAACCATTCCATTTGTCCAGGAACTCGAGCCGGGGCATCGGGGGCGCTGGAACCGACTCCAGCCCGGTGGACCCTGACAGGATGCCGGCGCTCACTGCAAGTCCGCACACAAATTTCAACGGTGTTGGCCGTTGCCGTACGTGGAATGGAAACATACGTGATTGACTGTGTGAGGAATTTGCACTCTACCTGGGGTGGACCAGAGGGCGAGCGAGAGCGAGACGGCCGCAGGGACGCCCAGGAGGAACGCCCGGCCGCTCTTCTCCGGCGCGCTGCAGCGGGCTCTCGGCGGCGGTGCCGAGACGGTGGCCGGTGGCGCGCCGCAGAGGACGCAGAGGCCGAGCATGGCGCCTCGCTAGTGTTCAGTGGTTTCTTGCTCGTGCTGGTGGGCTGCCTCAACGTAGGCGAGAGGATGAATGGATGGATGAGCCGTTGAGCTACTCTGACTGACCTGGGAGGTTGCTGGTGGGCGGATTGGGGAAGGGTGGGCGCCACTCTCACTACCTGTTCTCTTGTCAGCCACGAACGATGGGGGTGATCCCGGAGATTGCCCTTTGGATCTTTTTCTTCTGTGTATGTATGCCAGTCTTGCAGCGGCGATCAAACGATACGTTCGGAGTTTGTTTGGTTCGCGTAGAAAACTTGGTGGGATTGCAAGGAAGTTGGCAGATACTCCGTTCGTTCGTTTCATAATGTAAGCGAAATCTTTACTTTTTCGCCTGTTTGGCTATCTACGTGACTCCACGTTCTAGCTTGCTCGGTTGTTTTTTTCTTTTCTTTTTTTACTATGTGCAACGCACGTTAATCTGGAAGTATATTAAGTGCATGCAGATATTAAGTAGGATATTATTTACGTGTTATTATGTGATTAGTACTATATTTGGCATGAAATTAACTGCACGCTAAACGTGTTGATCGCTCGACATTGAAGCAGTATAGGTCGTTGGATTGACATGATTTGATGGCCGAGATTAATTGGATCTGCCTCTTTGGGTCTTGTTATATTGATATAGATATAGATATAGATATAGATGACTTAGCCTGCATGGTGTTAAAGTCACCTTAAAACCTGGCTAAACGCTCAAATCGACCAACACTAATGAAGAAATATTCCCTCACGGCATCACAACCAAACGCATGCAAATCTACCACCCTCCACGTACTTTTCTATGAGCTCTTACTCTTCTCCACTATTTGGTTACTGTCGTAGTTATGTCACTGACAATAAGTCAATAAGTATAGGGGTGTCTATGAAGGAGCGTTGTATCTATTGAAGGATGAAGATGGAGACACGGCCTGAGTGTATCATGATCTCAATTAGGCAATTGTTTTTGTACTTCACTTATATTTGATTGAGCATGGTGATATGTTTTGTAGAAATCATTAGGACTCTATTGCTTCACTTAAATCTTTTGAGAGAGTTGAATAGGAAGTGGTAATTTGCATGAGTTATATGGTTGGTCAAAAAATAATGGTATACAACCGCGGTATGATAAAAACTTGCATGAAACTTGTAGATCATTGAATATGATAGGTTTGATTCCTTGCAATAGCTTTGGGATGTTAAAGAAGGAAAAAGTCCATTTTACTACCTTGAACAAAGTTGGTGGTTCACATCACCCCCTGATCTATTTTTCTGCCCCTTTCACCCCCTGATCAAACCCATACCAGACAAAAAAAACCCCTTGGTGGTTTGTCTCGACCTGGAGCTGACGTGGCGGTGGACAAGGGTGGTTTTTACCGGCTGGTGTGGTAGAGATGCCCCCACCGTGTGAAAAATTCCCCATTCTCTCTTTCTCTCCCGCAACGAAATCCCTAACCCTAGCTTCCATGGGCGGCGACAGCGTTACCTCCACCACCGTGTCCGTTGGTGGCGCGAGCACTGACGGCGGTGGTGGCGCAGCCCCGGTCGTCGCCGCCGTCCAACCTACACGTAGCTTGCTGGATAGGTCGTTCCCGCAGGAGGTTCGGCGGCGAGGAGAGCCTTCTCGCCGACTGGAGACGAGCCATGTTCTCATCCCCCGCACTCCGTCCATGGATGCGCTCGAGCTCCGCTACCGCCGGTACGTGCTGCTAGCCACGGCGGTTGGTGATGGCGAGGAGAGCGTGATGCCGACAGCTCTTCTGGCAGCCTTGGAGGAGCCTTGCGGCGTGGTGGCGTCGGAGGTGGTCATCGAGGTCGCATGCCCCCCTCACGACCTGTGGCTCACCTTCTCAACGGAGGAGAAGTGCACCGATGTGCTCTTTTCGTCGATGAAGTTCAAGTGCTGCCGCCGCTGGATCCAGTTTACACGCTGGAGCAGATTCATTCGTGCTGAGCTGGGTGCTTTGGAGTACAGGTGCAAGCTCAGCTTCGAAGGCCTCCCCAACCAGTCCTAGACGACGGTATCGGTGAAAGCAGTTCTGAAAGACCTCGGTGGCGAACTCATCGAGATCCTGCCGCCGACAAACCGCCACGAGCTCGAGGTAATGGCTTGGCTTCGTGACCCGTTCTATGTTGGCAAGTTGGTGACAGTTGAGATACCTGAGCCAACTCTGTTTAACAAGCAACCTGAGTCGATGGATGAGTATGAAGCAATGCAGTTTGATTTGGGTGAGTACGGGCCGTTGTCGCCAAAGAAGAAGAGGACACTGTTGTATCCCGTTTTGTGCCATATGAAAGAGGTGATTGATCGTGGTCCTCTGCTAGCTGAGGACTTGCCTGCTGAGTGGCTACCAGCTGAAGGTGAAGACCTCAGTCGCAAGCACATATTCAAGACCGAGCTGGGAAAGATAGATGGGATTGGAGAGTCAGAAGCAGTTTGATCTTGTGTTAACTTCTATTAATTATGTACTAGTGGAGTTAGTGTGTGGCAAATGTGTTAAGCCAGTGGACTTGGTGTGTGCCAAGTGTTTGCCAAATGTGTGACAGATGATGTGTAATGAACCTGTCAACATTTAATTATATACTAGCAGTTTGATGTTGTTTCTTCTTATAGCACTTTAATTATTGCAATCATTTGAAATTTATTTCCACTTCAAAGAACACAAAAGCAATTGAATTTAGCTGTTATGAATGCAAACAGACTTGTGAACAGTACTTCATAATCTTTAGCCAGCAAGCACAAAACACACAAACATAAGTACTTCATGTTCTCCAGCCAACACACTACTTCATAATCCAGCAAAGAACCAGCAAACCAAGCAGCTACAGCCACCAGGTTTGTAAAGTAAACAGTTCCAGGTATCTAACTCCTAAGTTCATCAAACATGCTCACGGTCCTCCTCTGCCTAGAAGTTGCTCCTGGTCTTTTGCACACTTTAGCTTTAGGTGTAGTTTTGTTAACTTGTTTAGGGGCCCTTCCACTTGTAGGTTTGGTTTGGGTGCCCTGCTGTGAAGATTGGTGTTGTGTGCCTTGATGTGAAGATTGTTGCTGGGTGCCCTGTTGTGAAGATTGTGCCCTGTCCCCTATAGATGTTCCCTTAGTGACTCTCTGTGATGTTCTTGGTTCATTTTGCTACAACAAAATAAAGAGAAAATAATTGTTAGTTACATCAGAATAAAAGAAAAACAAGAAAAGAATTACCTATATGACAATATGACAATACACACCTTTGTCTCTTTCTTTCTCTTCTTATTCTTGTATTTCCCCCTGTTGGGATTACTTGTGCACTTTCTCATGTTGTGCCCAGGTTGTCCACACAGACTGCACTTACCTTTTGTTCCAATTTTTGAAAGCTTCTGTGGATGTTTTGGAGGCTCATCTGCACCTCTTCTTCTCTCAGTCCTAGGTCTCCCATGCATTTGCACATAGCTTGGAACAGCTGGCCTTGGTCTGTCACACACAGGCCAGCTAGGCACGCCTTCCATTGGCATCAAGCAATGCTCATAAGTCCTGTTGTAAGCTTCAATTGTGTAGCAGCTTGCAATGAGTGAAACAATTTCATCAGGACCACATTGAGATGCTGCAAGAGCATGAACACATGGAATTCCAGACAGTTGCCAATATCTACATGAACATGTTTTAGCTACATGTCAACTTTGAAACCATGCTGCCCTAATTTCACCTCATATCCATCTTTTCCATTCCATATTGTCTCACACTTCTCAGTAAGATGTATTAGCTTGTTGACCTTTTTCATAATTTTAGGACAAATAGTTCCATTGCATTTTGCAGGCATTGCTCTGTTTACTTGAATTCTTACAGTGACCTTTGCTCTAATTGCTTCAAACATGCTGATAATAGGCAACCCTCTGTACTCTACTATCCAGTTGTTAAATCACACATGTTATTATCCATAGAATCACAACATGAACCTTCTTTGAACCAAGCTTAACACCAAGTTTCTGGGCCTGATTGCATCATGTCTCTTGCTCCATCTGGTGTGAGTTGAGCAAGTTTGGCCCTGTTCAAGTTGAAGTGTATCCTGTTTGAAGATTTTGCACAAGCCCAAAATCTTTTCTGATATGCTTGATCTCTATGCTTTTTCTTCCAATTAGCATAGATATGCCTATCACAATTCCTATGCTCAGCATTTGGAACAACCTTGGACACAACATTGATGAGGCCTTTTTGTTGATCTGATATAAAGACCCACCCTTCTCCTTGATTTTCAATTTCCAAGTCTTTGTTTAGCAGAGCCATAAACCAGAACCAAGAGTCTTTGTTCTCAACCTCTATAGTAGCCCAGGCTATTGGATACATTTACCCATTGGCATCTCTCCCAAGAGCACACAACAGTTCTCCACTCTGGGCTCCTTTAAAGAAGCAACCATCCAATCCTACAACTTTCCTGCAACCTTCTATGAAACCTCTTTTGCAGGCATGGAAACACACATATAATCTCTGAAAACAGGGGCACTTTCCTTTGGATTTAGCACTACTGCAACAGTGCTACCTGGATTGCTCCTCAATATTTCTAGTTGATAATCAAAAACCCTAGCATATTCTTCATGCATTGCTTCTCTAACTCTTCTTCTCACAATTACCTTTGCTTTCTTCATCTTGGAGACATGCACATCCGCAAACATCTCCAACCTGACAGTTGCCTTGATAGATTTGATTTTCCATCCAGGATTGGCCTTCATAATTCTCTCATACTTATCTGCTATTCTAGCTGCAGTAACCAATCTGCTGTCTCTCCTCTGGGGGCATATGTGGTTGTCTACAAATGTGATCACTTGAAACCAGTCATTAGAGCTCCTATGTCCAACATATATCAACCATGGACACTCAGGCCAAGAGCATTTTGCTCTAATCCTATTAGCCTCATCCTTTATGAAGGTAATTTGTCTCTTCACTGCTAGACCATATTTAGCCTTCTTGAACTGTTTTCTCCCCCTAAATGTCATGCCAAGGAAAAAGACAGGAATTGCAGCCTTGCTATCAAATCTTGGAAATCTTGTTTCCCTCCTAATGGAATTTCCAAACTCATCCTCATCATAACTATACTCCTCACTGGAATCCATGTAAGGAGTGTCATTTCCCTCATCCATTTCATCTACAAGGATTAACTGTGCTGTATTTTCCTTGATCTCCTTCTCTTCATCAAGTGGAAAGTTCATCCTTATCTTTCTAAGCACTTCCTTAGAATGCTTTCTCAGCTCCTCTGCTTCATCATCTTCCCCTGAACTATCTGCATCTCCAGGACACCAATCCAGGTCTTCACATTCATCAGCAGCAACCTCTTCTTTATTTTCTGCATTGATCTCTTCTCCACCTTCGGGTTTCACATTTGCTGCAGTTCCAGCAGCATCCTCATCCTCATGCTCATCCACAGCCTCATCAGAGCAATCATCTAGGTCCTCTTCATGCTCTGCTTGCCAATCACTGTCAGTGTGCTCTTCTTGACTTTCAGTTCCAGGATTTTCAGTGTTCTCTTGTTGCTCTTCTACATTTCCTTCATTTTGTTCTTCTCCACCTTCACTTTCCAAGTTCACATATATGTCCACAACACCACCATCTGTAATGCATCTCTCCATAAAATACACATTTGCATCAGTCTCTAACCTTCTCAGCCCATCTCTAACATTCATTCCAGGAAATAGCCAGTAGAGCCTATGATTGTCTGTCAAAGACTCACCATGGTATGCCATCTTTATGTCTGCAATCTGCTCCCTGACAGATGCTAAGGACACATTGTCCCTCTGCATAAAAGTGACCTCAACAGAACCACCAACGTAAGAGCAACACTTCTCTGAATATTCAAATTCACCATTGTAATAGACACGAAGGCCTAACCAATCAAGATTGTCCATTGTTGATCCCTAAAAAACAACGAAGCAACTCTTAAATCAAGCAATTAACTAGAGCAACACTTAAATCTCTAAAAACAGGAACTTCTCCTTCATTCTACTCGACTCAGGCCATTAACAGATGAATTTCTTAACATATCATGCAATCAACTACAGCCATGTGTAGTAGGGGAAGGAGATGAGACTAACCTCAATTTGCCGACGCCGCGGAAACACCCAGTCCACCCCTACCAGTCCCGCCGCCGCATCGAATGCCATCACACTAGGGTTTTGAGGATGGGGACAAGAGAGGTGGCGCGCTGGCATGGACAAGAGGGATTGGGGTTGATTCACCATGGTACACTGCCGCCACCACCAGTCCGAGCACCTTCGATGGTTTTGGCTTGGCGCCGCCGCGACGATTCCATCGCCGGCGGCAAAGAGGGAGGGGATTGGGGAATTTGTGGAAAAACAGAACGAACGGGTGCGGGGCAGCTCTACCACACCAGCCGGTAAAAACCACCCTTGTCCACCGCCACGTCAGCTCCAGGTCGAGACAAACCACAAAGGTTTTTTTGTCTGGTATGGGTTTGATCAGGGGGTGAAAGGGGCAGAAAAATAGATCAGGGGGAACCACCAACTTTGTTCAGGGTAGTAAAATGGACTTTTTATTTTCAAAACATATAATGGGATTTATGTGTGAGAGAGCGTATCATCCCACGAGGATGGATGCACCAGCAAAGTTTGTACCATGTCTTAATGTGAGAGTGGACGATGCACGGTACCGAAGAGGCTAACAAAATTTTAATGGTGGAAGTGCATATAAACCAAAGAGAGTGGTTTTTCTACACCCACCCTTGATACACCCACGCAAGAAAACATACCAAAACGTTTTGAAAAAATATGAAACTTTGTGGGAATGATCATCAACAAATGTTAGAGGCTTGCAAATTTTCGTGGTCAAATGACATCCGAGG